>NC_042618.1:288986082-289305163 GCF_901001135.1 Rhinatrema bivittatum
GTCCAGGTCAATTCCCATCTCAAACTGCCGCTCCCTATAAACAAGGGAATGGAAATCTCACAAGGGAGGAATTATTGGAAGGGATTCAAGCCTCTCCCATTACAGAAAGGACAAAAGAACTAGGTGGGACAGAATATAGTTGGTCTGCCCTTCCCTACAGTGTTCTTAGAGAACTCTGCACAAGTATCAAGGAGACAGAATTCCACTCCTTACACCTGAGAGTTGATAGAGAGATCCTTGACAGCAATAGAATTGAAGAAATTAGCATATGAGACCTTGGGCCAGGCAGCAACATTCCTGATATCACAGTGGCATTACAAACAAAGACAGTATGGATATGAAAGAAATGATTTAATAAGACAGTACAATGACTTATTGCAGATCAGATTAAACCGAGTAATTGAGCAGACACAGACATGGAAGGAGTGTTTATCTTGGTTTTTGATATTCAGTTACAGAAAGTCTGCATACTTAGAGAGCATTTCCCCACAGAAAGTGTATGCAGAGCCTTATGTTATAACTGTACTGAAACTTGAACAGTATATACTGTGTAAAATTCATGTGAAATGTTCTCCTTTTGCAAAGTTAAATTGGCTCACATTTAAAATGATTCAATTTCTCTGAGATTTAAGTTTATAGCAATTGCTTGTATTGCCAGCGCACAGAACTTGTATTTTTACTGTGATTTTCCCTTTTAGGACAAAATTAAGATAGAATCTGTCTACAAGAAATCAGCAAGTCCTTGCCAGTCATTGTCTCTGGTTGATGTTATCTAGATTATCACCTTCTGATACACTTTTTGCATACTTAACTAAGCTGCTTTTCAGTTCCTATAGACTGAAGGATTAATTCATTGAATGCAGTTTTCTCCTCTGTTTATTTTCTTTTGAGAAACACTGTTCCTCCCCCTCTTACTCTGTCTTTCTGTTATTAACTCTTGGTAGCCACTCATGGGGGGGGGGGGGGAGAACTTTTGAAAAGAAAAAACCGGACTTAGTACTACAGTTTCTCTCTCTAGTTTCTATATTTGTTATAAATCTGATACATTTCTCTATCACAACACTTACTTTATACCTCTCAATTCCTGAATTATCTGCTGCAACTGTGCGTTGCAGCTTTCAAAGGGGGGCACAGATCAGATCTCCTGCTGATCCAAATCTTTTCCCTCAACCTTCAATGCATTCCTACACTAGCCCTTCCTCTCACTCTGTCTTTCTGTTGTTACTCTTTTTAATACTTTCAAACTTCTTTAATACTGAACTGAGGTTACTGACAAGGACATTTAATAGTAATAACAGTCACCTTAGCGTGCAGCAGACAGAGCTGAGCGAACAGCGTGTTTAATTTCCTATTCTAATAATTATATGAAGAAATTGTATTCTGATATTCCACATTGAAAGTAAGCTCAGGTATTCCACATTGAAAGTAAGCTCAGAGTATTATTGATTGAATTTATTGTTCCAGGCTGCAATCTATAAAGTAATGATGGTGCCTCCACTAGGAGGTGCTATTCTACCAGTTATATTATATTATTATGTTAATAACTCTGTTGTATACTAGTTTTTATTTTTCAGGTCTATAGTCCTCCTGTCTTAAGGAAACTTCAGTTTTATTTTCTTTTTCACAAATTTTTACAGAATTCTGAACCTTAAAAGTTTTACTGATAGAGGTTGCTACATCTAAAGCAATCCCTCCCAAGCCTTTTCTTGCAAATCCAAATTGATTTTATTAAATTGAATAATAGAATTGATTTCTCCACGGTTAAAGTAAGAATTTCACTTTTATCCTTATCTTAGTAAATTTTTTGCTGTATGCCAGTTTTTAATATTTTCCAGATTGACAGCCTTCCCGCCATGAGAGATGTGAAGATGAACACTTTGCAGCTTATTTTAACATTTTTCTGACACCTTTTGATTTTTAATCCTTGATCTAATTTTGTTTTTGATACCTTTTTGTTATGAAATTTTTAGCTCAATTTGTTATCTGTTGTATGTCTTGATGTCAAGAAGACTATGAATGAATGTCAGTTTTGTGTAAATGAATATGTGCAGGATATATGAATGTGTCAGTCTTGTGTAACATGTTTAATGTAATGTCTAAAATACTTGTCATTTGTGATTCAACCTACTGCAAATGACTTTTCCTTTAAATGATTAATTTACATGTATGCTATTTTACTGAATGAAAATTGATCACTGCATAAAAACTTTCTTGATAATGGGACTACCCTCTGTTCTGAAAACTGGCTCTACTTACTGCAGCCATTCCTTTGCATGAATTTTGTCAATAATTGAACATTAAATACGTATTTGGCATCCCCTACAACACCACAGGACAAGCCATTGTGGAGCGAGCCAACCACACCCTAAACAAGGCCCTTGCCAAACACAAATAAAAAGCAGGGATTGCCCCTGGACGTCTCCCTAAGAAGGACTGGCTGAACAAAGTATTGTTCACATTAAATCATCTAAACATATCAAATTCAAATAAGACCACAGCCATGGGTAATCATTATGGGACTAGGGTTAGTCACCCACAGCCATCAGTTTTGTATAGAATGTTACCTAACCCTGTCTGGCATGGAAGCTGCTGTGATTGCCCCTACAGGTCCACTTTGGGTATCAAGCCATGGAAAGGTGTCCAGGTCTACAGGACCCGATCCCCAACTTCTCACTGAGCCTCCACAGCCCTCAGAAGGACAGAGACCGGACTCCCCGCAAAAAGCAGCACCAAATGACCTGGGGACAGATCAAGGCCCTATCCAACCAATCTGCACAACGCTTGGAACAGCAAGGCCTTGAGAAAACTCCAGAGAACTTATTAGCCGCCTTTTCTGGCCTGAATGCCAACTCATTAACAATTGTGTTCTGCACCCTCCTCTTTTGCCTTATTTCTCCAGCTATGGTGATTTCCGAACAAGGACTCTGGCAGACAACATGTACATCCTTGATGCACAGAACTTTTCACACCTGTTGAATCGAACAGACTGTTGGATCTGCACACACATGCCAACCCATGCCAGCGGAGACCTACTGATGCATGCTGTACCATTTAACCTTACAGTATGGACTAATTATCCTTTACAGAGAGGTGTTTTCATTACTTCTCCAGTTGGTAATACCATAATACCCATCGGCAGCCGTATTCAAGAGACTGCCGCTCTTTGTTGGGACTATGATACAGGGGATGGGAAGGGGCTTCAGGGGGGAAAATATCCATATTGTAACCGAACCTTTGTATTAATCACTGAACACTTACATAATTATACCACATATATGTGCAATTGGCAGATTTCAGGATGTGCAGTGGGAGACCCAAGCAGGTGCAGAGAGTATAGAGGGGACGGGGGATTTACCCTTTGTAGTTATGTAGCCCAAATGATAACACAGATTAAAAATACCAATGACATGTCCACTAATCTGTTAGGAAACATTTGGATGCTATGTGGGTGTAGAGCATATATGAACATTTCCCCAAGATGGAGAGGCAGATGCACTCTAGACTACATCCTCCCCTCATACTATGCAGTCAACAATTTACCCAAAGCAAGACTCCGTAATAAAAGGGAGGCAATCAATAATCCCATAGATAAGTATACAGAAACCCAGGTAGCTAGAAGCCTGTTTCCCCCAATGGGGACAGCTATGAATTACAGAGACGTACACAATCTAGCTAACTGGACGACTGCCCTATTTAATCAGACAATCCATGCATTAAAACTACTCACAACAGACGTTTCTCAGATTAGAGAGGTAGCATTACAGAACCGCTATGCCTTAGACACCATTTTAGCTTCAAAGGGTGGTGTTTGTGCATTAATTGGATCTCATTGCTGTGTGTACATATCAGTTTATAAAGCAAACCTCACACATACCATAGAGCAGATAGAAACCATGGTTGCTGATGCACCACTTTCAGGCAGAATACCAACTTTTCCATGGGACTGGCTATGGTCCTGGCTCCCTGATATTTCTGGTCTCAAAAGGGTGATTTCTATTATAATGACTATAATTGTCTTAATTATTTGCCTGTGCTGCTGTATTCAGTGCATACCCAACCTCATATCCATACTGAAACCTTGCTCTCAGTCCAGATACAAAGATGTCTTGTATGCTGCTTAATAGGGAATCCTGAGCCCTGCGGCGGTTGGCACACCACGCTGCACCAGCTCTGGGTGATGTGGAGATTCAGGAGCTCTGCGGCAGCTGGCACACCACGCAGACTCAGCTTTTTTCATCCATATCCCCCTTTTCCTATCTCCAGCCCATATGCAAGGCATAACAGACTTCAGTAGGGATCTTAAGCATGGATTCAGAGATATTCTTATGCTGCTTAAATAAAAACAGAAAAGGTGAGATGTGGGAATTATGAGCTTGCCAGCAGGCCATGTCAGGGTTTAACACTAACTTCCCTTCTCCCTGGCCTTTGCCCTGAATGAAGCAAACACTAGTGCTTAAACCTCTCTGCCTAAGGAGAGGATACCTGACTGTCACGTATTTCTCTAGCTTATAATTAACCCTGATTGCCTGAAAGAAGGGCTAGTTGCCCCTAGTCAGATGCAGGACAAAGACAGGAGGTATAGGATTCAGCAGCCAATGAAATGATCCGTACACACCCCCTGAGCCAAGCCAATAGTGTAGTGACACGTCTGTATGCTATGGGGAGAGGAGCCAATGATGTGATGACACATTGTATGCTATTGAATGTATGCACAATAAAAAGGGGACCCACGGGAGTGGTCCTCCCTTTTCCTGCCTGCCATGAATCCTGCCTGATGTGTCTTCATTGCCTCGATAAGGGGGAGCAGGATTTTAAACTAGGGGATAGAGGAAAAAAGTCTTAGATGCCACTGAAAGTTCTTGATACCACAGCATAAGGAGTCCCCCATCCTAAATCACAGTAGCTGTGCTGAAGCAAGTTTGGAATGGGTCGGAAGCTCAAGGAGTAGGAGCAAGGTTTCTTGGCCAATAAATAGTAACATCTAGTTCTAAGTGGTTTTTTTTTTCTTTTAAGTAGCTGGAGGATGGACATTTTTGCATTTTGGCACAGTTGACTAGGTGTGTTAAAACAAAAACGTGAATCCTTTCAGGGGGTAATTTTATTATTCCCTGCATTGTGGCAAAGTCAGGTAACTGAAATTTACACCAGTTGTCAAATCTTAAGCATGTAAACTTGCTTTGAAAATTACCTCAAGCAATCTGCCTTTACACCTGCTAATTTGTGCATGTAGTCTTATTAGGGAAAGATATCTGTATATTTATGAAAACACAAAAGTATGTGCCTAAGTGCAAATCCCTTTCATGCCTCACCCCAAGACCACCTCTACTCACAGTGGGTGAATATACATAGATCAGGTATGCAATTTTCTGAAAGCCTGTTTCTGCATTCTCTGCCTTCCTTTGGCAAATATGGCTTTTAAAATTTACCCTTCCTATTTTATATATTTATTTAAAAACTTTTCTATACCGTCGCTAAGTCATGTACCATCGCAACGGTTTACAAATAGGCACAAAATAAGGTATATATAGGTAGTTTATCATACATTCTAACAAGTGCCGGTTAACTGTTACAATATCATTAATAAAATCAAATTTTTGGGTAGTGGTGGATTAGTCCAGGAAAGTTATTTGAGATACTTTTATTTCGGTCTACTTCTTAACTGTATTATGTATTTATAATATTGTAATGTCATTTATTTTTAGCTGCGCTTTTCTGTATTTTCGTTCACTCTCTCCCTCTCTACCCCACTGTTTCTTTTGGAAAGGCTTGCTTATAGAGCCATGTCTTTAAGGTTTTCTTAAAGGATTTGATATCACTCTGTAACCTGAGTTCAGTGGGCATTGTGTTCCATAGGATGGGCCCAGCCAGTGATAAGGCCCTTTCTCTTACTTGGGTTAGTTTTGCCGATTTTACTGTAGGGATTGTTAGTGCCTTGTTAGCTGAACGAAGGTTCCTTTGTGGGACATGGACTCGTAGGGCTGTATTTGGCCAGTCTGCTTCTTTATCATATATTAATTTGTGTATGGTGCATAAGGCTTTGTACTTTATCCTGTATTCGATCGGTAACCAATGTAGTTCTGCTAAAGTTTCTGTTATATGGTCCCTTCTTTTTTTTCCTGTTAGTATTCTGGCTGCAGTGTTTTGAAGTATTTGGAGTGGTCTTATTGATGAGCTGGGGAGTCCTAGTAAGAGTGCATTGCAGTAATCAGTACTGGAGAAAACAAGTGTTTGTAGAATTGTTCTGAAGTGGGCAGGTGTGAGTAATGGTTTCAATCTTTTAAAGATCATGAGTTTTGCGTAACCTTCCCTTACTTTTAAGGATATGTGTTTTAGATTTCTGGATCCATTATTACTCCCAGATTTCTCACTTTTTTGGCTAGTTCTATTTTCTGGTTATTTCCTAGAGTTATTGGGGTTTTGACTATTTCAGTATGTCTTCTTTCAAGGTGTAGGAATTCTGTTTTATCAGTGTTAATAACCAGTTCCATTTGGGTTAGTAGTTTTATTATGTCAAGGTACATGTTTGCTAGCCCTAGTGTTTTTTTCAATTGTCATCTATTGGTAGAATTAACTGAATGTTGTCAATGTAAATGTAATGAATTATCCCTAGGCCTGCCAGTAGATGACATAGGGGCAGCATATATATATTAAAGAGGGTGGCAGACAGAGCTGAACCCTGAGGTACTCCGGTTTCGAGTTTAAGTGTTTTTGAAAGAGTGTTTCTTATCTGGACTTGGAAGAACCTATTGCTGAGGTAAGATTTGAACCAGTTAATTGTTTTGTCGCATAATCCAATTTCTTCTAGTCTTTTAAGTAATGTTTGGTGGTTTACCGTATCAAATGCTGTGGATAAGTCTAGCATTATAAGGATGTAGTGTTTGCTGTTATCAAAATAGAGCACAAGAGATCTTTGATCCACTAGCAACATGCCTTTTATTTAGAAGGAAAGCAGATTTAAGTTTGTTTAACATATGTGCTTTCAGTAATGTAAAACCCTGGCTGTTCTCAAAGTGGCTTCCCATTAAGAGCTTAATTTAAAAGATTTGTTCATTGCTCTTCTTGAATGAGTTTTATACATGGTTTTTCCCTTCCATGCTTTAGTGTGTCCCAATACAATTAAAGAAGATTCTGTTTCCTGTAGATGACAAGAAAACATTGTGGCTACATTGTTCTTTGCTTCAGAAGGTCTACCTCCTGTTTTACAACTGTTTTTGTGTAATGCAAAAGTACTTCATAATTTGGAAAACTAGGAAAGAAAAAAACATTGAGCTTTTGTTTTGATTTACATGTTGTAAGCTTCACCGAATACAGTACTAGTAGCAACATAGTAAATGCATTTCTATTAATTGTTATACTCTCTTCTTCTTCTTCTTCCCACTCTCCCAGTTGTATAATTCCTTGTTCATTGTAACTGTATTTTCTGCACCAGTTAGTTGTTCCAGTTCTATGTTTTAATGCACAAACTGTTCAATGTAAACCGGTTTGATGTGACCCCTGGTCGTGAAAGCCGGTATAGAAAATAGCTAAATAAATAAATAAAATAAATAAATATTTACACTTTTTGTTAAGTGAGGAACATTTCAGTTTTGTCTGATCCAATTAATAAAACAGTTCTTAGGGAGAAGGTCTCTTCCATTGTTCTAGTGCTGGTTAGTGTACAGGCAGGAGACACATGTCCAAAAATGACGACTTTTATAGAGTACAGATTTTATATTCGTAAATAAGCAAATGGTTGCAGAATTATAAAAAAAACCAAAACAACTTTGCCACTGAATTTTCTGACTTAACATAGCATCAACCTTTGAGCAGTGACAATAGTGATATTTGCTAGCATGTACCTAGATGGACTCGGGACCAATGGGCTATGTGCTCCCCTGCTAGCAGATGGAGACTGAGTCAGGTTTCAAAGCTGATGTAACCTTAGATACACCTCTGCAGTGACCTCAGCTATTCAGTGTTTCTCACAGGACAAGCAGGATGGTAGTCCTCACATATGGGTGACATCATCAGGATGGAGCCCAATCACGGAACACTTTTGTCAAAGTTTCTAGAACTTTGACTGGCATCTATTGGGCATACCCAGCATGGCACCAACCTGCATCCAGTAGGGGGTCCCCCCTCAGTCTCTTCCCCCCCCCCCCGCGCAGCAGTAGCCATGCGGGTTAAGGAGCTCTCTAGAGATTTCGGACTGCAATTTTTCCTCACGGAACTTCTTTCCCAAATTTCAAAAAATTCTACCCCATAGTGGTCCCCCTATTGATTCCATGGTTGTAAGGTAAGGCTTTACCCTCATTTGCGGTAGATTCCAGTCTAGTTTTCCCTTCGGGGCCTACTGGTACCTTATGAAATATCATGGCCACATACTCTTTCTTTAGTATCTTTATATCTCACAACAATTAATACTTGGCTATCCCAGAATAGACTAAAACTTAACCCAGCTAAAACTGAAATTATCCATCTGTCATCTACTACGGAACCAACCAATGGTCCTCCATCTCATCTACTGTTCAAAGGTACTTCTATCCCAATATCCAAATCAGCAAAAAATTTAGGTGTGACCATTAACACACGGATCTATCTCTAAAACAACATATATCACTGGTAACAAAAAATTCTTTTTATAAATTGCAACTTTTGAAATGACTTCGACCTCTGCTTTTTTCCCATGACTTTCACACCATTCTACAATCACTTCTCTTCTCTGGGCTTGACTACTATAATTCTCTTTATATAGGTCTTCCGGATAGCACACTTCATTCACTTCAATTATTTATTTTATTTATTTAAGGTTTTTTATACCGGCATTCATGAAGCGTTCACATCATGTCAGTTTACATAAAAACAGGGGTGCAATGAATACAACAATGAACATAAACGTGATGAAGAGATGCAGTTACAATTAACAAGGGCTGTTGAACTGGGGTGGAGGAAATAAAGAGAAGAAGTTAATTATATACAAGTATACAATATATACAGTGTACAGTTTATACAGCTGCTGTGTAGAATATTTGCTGGTGAGGCGTATTAGTTGGAGTTCGGGAAAGCTTGCCTGAACAGCCATGTCTTGAGTCTTTTCCTAAAGGTTAGGAGGCATGGCTCATTTCTGAGATCTGGGGGGATGGAGTTCCATAAAGGTGGGCCTGCTATGTAAAAGGCTCGGTCTCTTAAGGTGCTGTGATTAGTGGTTTTGGTAGGTGGAACATGGAGGCATCCTCTGTAAGCTTCTCTGGTCAGTCTTGTGGATTTGTGTAAGCGGAGGGGTACTTGTAGGTCGATTGTGGTATGTTGGTGAATAATTTTGTATATCAAGGTGATGGATTTGTAGATGACTCTGAATTGAATTGGTAACCAGTGAAGGTCTTTTAGGACTGGGGAGATGTGGTCTCTTTTTTTTTTCCTGGTGTTTGTTAGTAGACGGGCTGCTGTGTTTTGAACCATTTGGAGCGGTTTGGTGTATGAGGAAGGGAGACCAAGTAAAGTAGAGTTGCAGTAGTCTAACTTAGAGAAAATGAGAGCTTGGAGGATGGTTCTTAAGTCTTTGGCATGGAAGAGGGGTCTTATCCTTTTTAAAACTTGCAGTTTGTAGAAGCAGTCTTTGGTAGTTCTATTGATGGAGGCTTTGAAGTTCAGCTTATTGTCGATTAGCACACCTAGATCCCTCACTTGAGTGGTTTGTGGGTTGGTTGGATGACAGGCGGTGAGATTGCTGTTATCAGGAGTTATGAGTAATATTTCGGTATTGGAGGAGTTTAGTACAAGATTTAGGCTGTTGAGGAGGCGTTTGATTTCTAGGTGACAGGACTCCCAGTAGTCGAGGGTTTTTGAGTATGAATCTTTGATGGGGATCAGGATCTGGATATCTACATAGAGAAAGTGTTTTAAGTTGAGGTTGGTGAGGAGTTGGCAAAGTGGTAGGAGGTAAATATTAGAGTGTAGGGGATAAAGAGGAGCCTTGTGGGACTCCAATGGCTGAGTCGTGGCGTGATGATTCTTTGTTCTGGATTTTGACCTTATAACCTCTGTTGGAGAGAAATGATTTGAACCAGGAGAGAGCCGATCCAGAAATTCCTATCGCAGCTAACTGGTTGATGAGGATGGAGTGATTGACGGTATCAAAGGCTGCCAAAAGATCCAGAAGGACCAATAGAAAGGATTGACCTTTGTCGAGATCTAGGATAAGGAGGTCTGTAAGGGAAGTAAGGAGGGATTCTGTGCCTAGATTTTTGCGGAATCCATGTTGCGAGGCGGAGAGAAGTTTGTTATCTTCAATGTAGTCTGATAGTTGAGAGTTCACAAGCCTTTCCATAATCTTAGCGATGAAGGGAAGATTGGCTTTTGGGCGGTAATTGTTGGGGTCTTTTGGTTCCAAGTTGGGTTTTTTTAGGAGTGGTTTGAGTGAGGCCTGTTTGAGGTCTTCTGGGAAGGAACCGTGGGAGAGAGAACAGTTGATGTCCACCAGTGTTTTGGAGATGGTGTCTGGGATTGAGAGAAGTTTGGTGGGAATATGGTCCGCCGGGTGCGAACATGGTTTCATTCTTCTAAGGATTGTTTGAATTTCGGAGGAGGAGGTGGGTTCAAAAGTTTTGAGGTGAATGTTTTTGGTGGGAGGCAGTAGAGCCGATGGTAGGGGGGCGATCTTAGAGGATAGTTGAGTAAGAAGATTCGTGGTTTTGTTTTGAAAAAAGAGAGAGAGTTCTTCTGCTTTAGATTGAGCTTGATTACTGGGGCATTCTGGGGAGGGTACTTGAGTGAGGGTGGAAACATAGGCGAATAGAGCTTTAGCATCAAAGACCATGTGTATTTTGGATGCATAAAAATCCCTTTTTGACTTAGAGGTGGAGGCCTTGTACAGGTGTAGCGTGAGTTTTAGGCAGAGAGTGTGCTGGCGCTTGGAGTTTTCCGCCAGTTAGCTTCCTTTTGTCTTAAATTTTGTTTGAGCCTTCTGAGTTAGTTGGTGAACCAGGGTTGTCTTTTGGAGGCATTTGGGTGGGATTTTTTTATTGTTAGAGGACAGAGCTTGTTGGCTATAGTTTCTGTGATTGTATTCCAGGAGCGGAGGGCAGTGTTGGGGTCGGTGAGATCAATAGCAGTAAGGTGTTGGGCCAAATGATTGTTGAGGTCATCAGGGGGGCAAGATTTCCTGTAGGGAAAGGAAGGTGAAGGTGTATGAGGGGCACTAGATTTTTCCAGCAAGAATGAGGTGGAGATCAAGGAGTGATCCGACCAGGGAACCTTCATATTTTTCGGAGGGGAGGACGATTTTATGCCTTTGATAAAGATCAGGTCCAGCGTATGACCTGCTTTATGTGTAGGATTATTGACTATTTGGGTAAAGCCCATCGCTGAGAAGGCTAGGAGAAGTGTTTGGCAGCTGGGGGAGAGAGAAGGGTTGTCTGTGTAGATTGAAGTCTCCTAATATTATTGCTGGGGCATCCAGGTTGAGGAGCGTTGTGGTTATTTCGATGATAGGTGAGACATCAGATTCTATGAGGCCCGGGGGGGCATAGACGAGTAGGATTTGAAGTTGGTGTGATGTGAAGAAGCCAATTTTGAGTTTGGTATCGGAGTGGACCGGATGGTGCGAGAACCTGAGGTCTTTTTTTAGTAGCAAGGAGAATTCCCCCTCCCCTCTTTTTCAGTCTAGGAAGGGAAAAGATGTCGTAAGTTAGTGTCGGTAACTGGTTTATTATTACAGTATCTGAGGGTTTCAGCCAGGTTTCAGTTATTGCGCAAATATCCGGCTTAACGTCGGTGAGGTAGTCATTGAGGATTAGGGATTTTTTGGCCAGAGATTGCGCATTGAATAGAGAGGGTAAATAGGGTGAGGCCTAGGAGTTGGGTTATTGGAGCAACTAGGATTGGTGTAAGTGTTTTTAGGTTGCGATAGTGTGCTTGTCTGGTTGGAATTCTTTTCTGTGATAAGCAGTGATGTAGAATTGGGATTGGGAATGCTGGATGCATTTTAGATGCTTGATCTATTTTAAATGTTGGAGTCGTCAGAGCGGGTGCTGGAGTCCCCTGAGTCTGGAATCGTCTGAGTCGTCAGTTGTTTGAGCAGGTGCACTTCTGGGGCGCATGAAGGGGCGAACAAAGGGGCCTACCCATTTGTCGCGCACCTTTGGCGCGCAGCGCCTGAGTTCCGTTCTCGGCCTTAAGAGGCCTGTTAGTCGCTGGGGACTGTGGTCACCGGGGCGCCTGGTCCCCGATTGGCTGCTGCGGTTCGGGGGCATGGGTTAGGCGGTCTTGAAGGACGGCAGCGGTCACGTGGTTGGAGCGGGACCGTCGGAGGTAGGGGCGAGTGTAAAAAGAGCCTTACCTCGATGGGCCTAGCGCCGGCTGCGAGGCTCTCCCTCCCAGCTCCCTTTGAGGGTCCTCCTTCAGGGATATCGCTGCGTGGAAGGCCGGTGGACGAGTCGGAGGTAATTAGTTCAGAATGCAGCTGCACATATTTTATCAGGTTCTTCATTAAAAAATCATATTACCCCCATACTTCAGTCCTTACATTGGTTACTGATTAAATATAGAATACAGTTCAAAATTTTAACTATTGTTCTCTCTCTTATTCATAACTCTAACTCTACTACCCTTTGTTCTCTTCTTTGTATATATAAACCATCCAGACATTTAAGATCAATGAACAAAAATCTTTTAGACATACCATCACCTAGACTGGCACGCCTTGCTATCACCAGGAAAAGAGCTTTCCTAGCGTGTAGCAGGTGGACTCAAAACAAATGGGTATTGTGTGCTCGTGCTAGCAGTTGGAGATGGATCTGACGTCAGCACGGGTACATATACCCCCACAGGAAGTGTAGCTATTCAGTAATTTCCATCTCCAAAGCAGTTTGGAGCTACCCCACTCTCGCTGAACGTGTTTCCAAATTCTAACGACTAAATTCATAGAAGAAACCTACTGAAGACTAGCCCCGCACTCCTGTGGTGATACCAGGCGTTCACTCACCCAGTTGAGTTTCCCGAGCTGACTTCCGTGGTCCCTCGGAGGTAAGAGCCTCGGTCCGGTGGCCGGTTCGCAGCAGGGACCCAGCCCCCGAGTGAGAAGGGCTCGGGCGCTGCTTGGCCCCCCGAGCGAGACGAGTTCGGGCGCGGCCTAGAGGCAGCGGGTGCACTTCCTTAAGCACGGCAGTGAAGGTATTCCCCTCTCCCCCCGCAGCCGGAGACTGCCCGGGTCGCAGCCGGGAAGCGAAGAAGACAAGGTAAGGCGTACATCTTTACTTGGTCTCCGAGGAAGTGTGGACTAACTGGGCCTGCCTACGAGGCCGCCCGCCTGGGAGGTCGCCATTTTGCCTGCCTACTCATCTTTTCCAATTAAGCGCACGTTGTTGGCGCACGCGATAGGCGCACATTAGCGCACGCTACTAGGATACGCACACTTTCTAAGACGCCCGTTTATAGGTGCACATTTATAAGATGCCCGTTCTAGGCGCATGCTGTTCAGCGCGCATATTAGGCGCACATCGTTGGGCGACGCCGCATTTCAGGCGAATGGAGCATAAGAAAGCCCATGCGTCCGCAGAGCCGGCACCTCCAGAATCAGGCATGAACGCTCTAAGCCTCTGCTCAGCATGCAACCTCAGAGCCACACAGAGCGAGGAAGCAGACTCCCTATGTGCCCAATGTGAGGAAGCCATGGGAGTTCCAGGACAAGACCGGTCCCAGCCCAGCGGTTCCTCAGGGACCACACCGGACTTTGCAGGCCGTGGCGAGCAGCCAGGGAACCAGAGAGACCTGGTGCCCCTGCGGCCAGATCCGGCTTCGCTTTCCTGGGTGGAATTATTTAAGGGGATTCATGCCTTTGTCCAGATGCAGTCTGCTCCTCGAATAGGTCCTCCCGTTCTGGCTGATCCGGTCCCTGGACCCTCAAGACCTAGGCGTAGCCACTCACCACCAGACAGCCCCGCTTATGGGGATTCGGATTATTCCCAGGTAAGTGAGGAGCCCCCTGAGGAGGGTGAACTTCCCTCGGAGATAGAACCATATCGGACCATGAGACGCTTCTTTCGGAAAGATCTGCCAGGCCTGGTCTCACAATGCTTATCGGAGCTGGCCATTCTGGGCCAGGACCCCCCAGGGGACCCTATAAAGAATCCCCTGCTAGAGGGCCTGCGCCAAACAGCTCATCATTTTTCCCCTACTACTAGCAGCACAGCAGCTAATCGAGCTGGAATGGAAGACACCGGAGGCCTCATTCAAAGGGGGTCAGGCCTTGTCGGGCATGTACCCTTTGGATCCGGCGTCCAAGGAGCTGCTGGCGTGCCCCAGGGTAGACACCATAGTTAGCGCAATTGTGAAGCGCACCACCATTCCGGTGGAGGGGGGAGTGGCCCTCAAGGATACGCATGACTGACGCATGGACACCATTCTGAAACAAGTTTTTGAGGTAGCAGCCATGTCCCTTCGAATCGCGACCTGCTGCACCGTGGTGACGCGCTCCTGTTTATCACAGGCAAACACCCCGGGAGAAGACATGGAATCAGCTCTCGCATTTCTCACTGACGCAGCCTCCGACCTCATCCGTATGGCAGCCAAGGGAGTGTCCTCCTCAGTGGCAGCCAGGAGACAGCTTTGGCTACGCAATTGGGCGGCAGACGCGTCCTCCAAGATGCGACTCACAAGAATGCCCTTTAAGGGTTCCCTACTGTTCGGCAGCGACCTCGAACTGGGCTACTAAATGGGGTGTCTCTCCATTACCCCGTCTACCAGAAAACAGGTCGAGGAGGAGCTAGCGTTCTGTTTCTAGACCAGCCAGCGGTAGAACCTCACAGCGCTTCAACCCTTAAAGGTCTCGCTATCAAGCACCTCGTTCTCAGGCCAGAAACCAGCCCTTTCGGGCTAAGCACACCAAGAAGAGAACCAGCCCGGGTTCTGGCCCCGGCCGTAACCCACAATGACAATCAGCCGACCCATCCGAGGGTAGCAGCCATAGGGGGCAGGCTAACCCTCTTCTACCACAGGTGGGTCGATCACTTCGGACCAGTGGGTCCTCGCCATCATCCGGGAAGGATATTACCTGGATTTCTTTCAGCTTCCGCCGAACAAGTTTGTGGAATCTCCTTGTTCGCCACTCAAGACAGTGGCACTAGAAGTGACCTTACAGAGGCTCCTGGCCCTAAAAGCCATAATCCCAGTACCTGCGGAAGAGGTAACTTCTGGGCATTATTCCATTTATTTCATAGTACCGAAGAAGGAGGGCAACTTCAGGCCTGTCCTGGACCTCAAGTCAGTCAATCGACACCTACGGGTCCCCAGCTTTCGCATGGAAACTCTACGGTCTGCCAAGAATTCAGTACAGCCAGGGGAGTTTCTCACCTCCCTAGATCTGTTGGAAGCCTACCTGCATATCCCAATCCAACGGGATCACCAGCGCTATTTACGCTTCAAAGTCCTAAATCAGCACTTCCAGTTCCGGGCTTTACCCTTCGGGTTAGCCACCGTGCCGTGGATCTTTACCAAAGTAATAGTAGTAGTGGCGGCGGCAATCAGGAAGGAAGGAATCCTCGTCCATCCCTACCTGGACGATTGGCTGATCAGGGCAAAGTCACCGGAGGAGAGTCACCGGGCAACCAACAGTTATAGCTCTTCTGGAAAGCCTAGGATGGGTAGTCAACATAAAGAAGAGTTCCCTACAGCCATCCCAGTTGCTGGAATACCTAGGGGTCCAATTCGACACCCAAGACGACAAGGTCAGCCTGACCTCCAAGAGACAGTCCAAACTCCGGAATCATCTGCAGGTTCTGCTGAGCGCCAGCCGGCCCACAGCTCGGGATTATCTACAAGTCCTCGGCCTCATGGCATCCACTCTGGAAGTGGTGCCTTGGGTGCGGGCTCATATGAGACCATTGCAACGCGCCCTTCTATCTCGATGGAGTCCACGATCGCGGAACTTCACCATACACCTACCTCTGCCGGCCAGAGTGCGGACTCAGCTACTGTGGTGGTTACAGCCCGGCCACATAAGCCGGGGATCAAGAATGTCCTTCCCAACCTGGATTCTGCTCACCACAGATGCCAGCCTGAATGGATGGGGAGCACACTGCGAGGAACTCACCGCCCAAGGGCGGTGGACCAGAGAAGAGTCAAGGTGGAACATCAACCGACTAGAGGCACGGGCAGTCAGGCTTGCGTGCCTGCGATTCGCCCACAGACTTCGCGACAGAGCGGTCAGAGTGATGTCAGACAACACCACCACAGTGGCATACATCAATCGACAGGGCGGAACCAGAAGCCAACAAGTGTCCCTAGAAATAACTCCCCTGTTTTGGGCAGAAGCAAATCTCCAGGACATCTCCGCTGTCCACATTGCTGGGAAGGACAACACGACGGAAGACTTCCTCAGCAGAGAAAGCCTAAACCCGGGGGAGTGGCAACTGTCACCCAGTTTTTCAGATAATTGTGGATCGATGGGGGATGCCAGCCATGGACCTACTAGCGGACAGGTCCAACGCTCAAGTTCCCAAATATTTCAGCCACAGGCGAGATCCTCGGGCTCAGGGGATCGATGCCCTGGTACAACCGTGGCCTCAGGGGATCCTGCTTTACGCCTTTCCTCCATGGCCCCTGCTGGGCGCCATTGTTCACAGGATTCAGAGACACAGAGGCCTAGTTCTTCTAGTGGCCCTGGACTGGCCAAGAAGACCCTGGTATGCAGACATGAGAAGACTACTGGCAGGGAACCCTCTACCCCTGCCTCCACTCTGGGACCTGCTGCGGCAAGGTCCCATCCTCCACGAGGATCCGGCTCAATTCTCTTATGGTCTGGCCATTGAGAGGGCTCGACTGAAGAAACGGGGATACTCGGAGCTGGTTATAAATACACTCCTCCGAGCACGCAAATTCTCCACATCACTAACATATATCAGGATCTGGAGAGTGTTTGAAGCTTGGTGCGACTCTCACAGCACCAATTCACATGCCGCTAAGATTCCTCTCATCTTGGACTTCCTACAAGATGGACTTCAGAAGGGTCTGTCCCTCAGCTCCATCAAGGTACATGTAGCAGCGCTGTCTTGCTACGTGACGGCAAATCCATTGCCAAGCACCCAGATGTTTCACGCTTCCTGAAAGGAGTTAAACACATTCGCCCGCCACTGAAGTGGCCAGTGCCCTTGTGGAACCTCAACCTAGTATTGGAATTTCTAGTGGGATCCACCTTCAGGCCCCTTTGAGGCCTGTCTCTCCGTTTGTTAACCTTGAAGATGGTGTTCTTGCTGGCTGTGTTCAGCATGCCACATCTCAGAGCCACAAGCACTATCCTGTCGTGATCCATTTCTCAGAATCACTCCAGAGGCCATCCATCTTTGTACAGTTCCTTCCTTTTTACCCAAAGTGGTCTCTCACTTTTACCTCAACCAAACCATATCCTTGCCTACCACGGAAGGTTTGAAGAAGTCGGAAGAAGGTCGAATGCTACGCCATCTCGACATCGGCAGACCGCTGTCCAGATACCTGGAAATGTCTGAAGCAGTACGAAAGACGGACCACCTGTTCGTCCTGCACAGTGGGAAGAAGCAAGGGGAAGCGGCCTCACAGCCAACCATCGCCCGCTGGATTAAAGAAGTTATCAAGGCAGCCTACGTAGAGGCAGGAAAACCACCACCTATACAGGTCAAGGCTCATTCTACCAGAGCACAATCAGCCTCTTGGGCAGAAGCTAAGCTGCTGTCGCCTGCAGAGATATGCAAAGTGGCGAAGTGGTACTCCCTCCATACCTTCTCCAGATTCTACCGTCTGGACGTCCAGGCCAGGGAGGACACAGCATTTGCGAGGGCGATCCTACACGGTCCTCGGGCAGCCTCACTCCCAGTCCGGGAGTAGATTTTGTACATCCCATTCGTTTTGAGTCCATCTGCTACACGCTAGGAAATGTAGAGATTACTTACCTGATAATCTCCTTTTCCTTAGTGTATGCAGATGGACTCAGCATCCCGCCTGGCTGCCGGTATACATGGGGATTCGCCGACTCACGGTAAGCCATGTTTTGCTTATAATAGGGCTTCCACCCTGCCGGGTGTCGACACCTTCCGGTTGAGAACACTGGCGGTCTCCAGCTACTATCAATTGGTCAGGGTAATCCTGGTGATTAATCTATCGGTCAGTCACACATATATCCATAAAGCTTTTGCTAGGAAGATTACTGAATAGCTACACTTCCTGTGGGGGTATATGTACCCGTGCTGACGTCAGATCAGTCTCCAACTGCTAGCACGAGCACACAATACCCACTTGTTTTGAGTCCATCTGCATACACTAAGGAAAAGGAGATTACTTACCTGATAATCTCAACATTTCTCTGTATCAGGTCCAACTCTTTGGAACGCTCTACCAGATTCATTAAGATCTGTTTCAAACTCAAAACAATTCAAAAAATCTCTAAACACATTTCTTTCAAATCGCATTTAAAGACACCCTCTAAATAATCAAACAATTACCCATATGGCACATTGCTTCTTTTCATGATGAATCACTATTTATAATTGTTTGTTTTTCTCCTAAATTTTTTTTTATATTATATATTTTTTGTAATTTTTAATGTTTTTTATTTATTTTATACTTATATTTTTTTTCAATGATATTGTACACAGTTTTGACTAAACTCTGTAAAGGCGGTATATAAATATTTTTAAATAAAATTTTGTCGAAGCCATGGTGTCGGGTTTTCGGCGGTGCCCCAATTGTCCTCAGACAATGTCTATCACACACCTGCATAGGGTTTGTGTGTTGTGTTTTGGGTCAGACCATGACGTCTTAACTTGCACCAAATGATGCCGAAGGGCCGTAAGGCCTGCTCAGAAGATGGGAGTGTTTTTTGGGTTTTTTTTGGCTAAAATAGCCTTTTTCACCTCACCTTTTAACCATGCTCATAATCGTTTTGCCTTCCTTCCACCTTTCTTAATGTGGGGAATACATCTGGACTGTGCTTCTAGGATGGTATTTTTTAGCAATGCCTCACATCTTTCACACTTTTTACCCTTGTAGCTGCACCTTTCAGGTTTTTTTCTATTTTTCTCATTTTATCAAAGTTTTCCTTTTGAAAGTTTAGCACTAGTGCCATGGATTTGTTTACTGTTCTCCCTTCCAGTCATTAATTCAAATTTGATCATATCATTACTATTGCCAATTGGCCCTACTACCATTACCTCTCACCAAATCCTGTGCTCCACTGAGAATTAGATCTAAAATTGCTCCCTCTTGTCGGTTCCTGAACTAATTGCTCTATGCCTCCCTCCGCATAGGGACCTTCTCCAGCAAGGTCCGATCTTGCATGAGGACCCAACTCTGTTTTGTCTTATGGTCTGACCCTTGAGAGGGGGTTGCCTGATGAAGTATGTATATTCGGAGGCAGTAATTGCGACCTTGCTCCACGCATGGAAATTCTCTACATCCTTGCCATACGTGTGGATCTGGAGAATATTTGAGGTCTGCTGCAAGGAAAGGAGGGTGCCTCCTTGGATGACCAAAATCCCCCTGATTCTAGAATTTTTACAGGACAGCCTGAACAAAGGGTTGTCCTTCAATTCCTTGATGGTCCTATTAGCGCCTCTCTCCTGTTTCAGAAGCGAGGTGACAGCCTGCCTGTCAACACATCCAGACTTGGCCCATTTCCTAAAAGTGGTTAAACACCTCCACCCACCCTTAATGTGGCCGGTACCCCTATGGAACCTCAGTCTAGTATTGGACTTTTTAGCAGAGCCTTTCTTTTGGCTGTTGCACAGTCTGTCTCTATGCCTGTTAATGCTGAAGGCTGTATTCTTGGTTGCAACATGCTTAGCTTATTCCATCTCTCAACTATAGGCGCTGTCGTGTATAGCACCGTTCCTCTGGTTGACTCCAGGAATGTTGCAGCTTTGCACTGTTCCTTCTTGCCAAAGGTAGTCTCTGAGTTTCAGCTGAATTGGTCAATTTCCTTACCGGCCCTAGATAAGATTCAAGGATATGGAAGACTACTGCCTCCTACGCCACTTAAACGGCAGTAGGCTTTTAGAAAAGTATCTGGAAATCACAGAACCGTTTGATATGTGTGCCTCACTCTGAGACCAACAGGGAGACTGTGATTGAGCTAGAATCCTGTGCTGCCTTGGTCTGTTTGCAGTTCTGGCCATGTAAATGCACTCTACAGCCTGACCTGGATAAATTACAGGAGACATCTGGACCGCAGCTGGAGCTGTCTAAAACTTGTGATGGAGGGGCATAGGGTCACAGAAAAGCAGAAGGAAACAAGTCAGCATCTCAGGTAGGATTTCAACTACAGTGCACTGAGGGTGAAAAAATGACAGGACCAAGGACTAATGGAAGATTAATGTGACCACCAGGTAATTAGGCCCCAATTTGGGAAGGGGATCACGGTAAAATAGGTCTAATTTATCTTCTTTTTGACATTAGAAACTTTTTGTATATGATACTCAAACATGGAAATGACGGCAGAAAAAGGCCAAACGGCCCATCTAGTCTGCCCAGCAAGCTCCCACACTTATCAAAATAAGTTTTACATTCCCAAAAAGAGCAAAGATGTTTCAGCAATATGAACAGCACTATTAACCAATATAAGCCTCATTTTGAGGGTATACAACATTCATTTTGGTCGTACACACATCTAGGGTGCATTTGAATTACATTCAGTTCTTACTCCCATAGGTTCATGCAATTCAGGAACTTATTTACTTCAGATTGATTAGTTACCTCTTCTTTTTATAGATTAAATAATGTACAAACTGAGACAGTAGTGCTTCTCCTGAGCATTTAGCCAGAAAACTGCTGTGACTCTGTACCTCCTAAGGGTACCTGTATTGCTTACTGATATGCAATAAAAAATTGAAATGTTTCTACAAATTGTGGTATGGTATCCTTGTGTCCATGGAGAAGCACCTTAAGTGTATTTGGTGCTTAACGTGGTACGTAAGACAGACTGCTTGTTTGTTCTTCTCGGTGGAAGCAAACAAGGCGAAGCAGCTTCACAAGCTACCATAGCTTGCTGGATCAAGTAAGTGATCATGGGAGCTTATGTAGAGGCAGGGAAGCCATTACTCTTTCAGGTTAAAGCTCATGCCACTAGGGCCCAAGCAGTCTCCTGCGCAGAAGCTAAGGGCTGTCTCCCATTGACATCAGCTGAGCAGCGACATGGTCTTCCTTGCCCACCTTCTCCAGGTTCTGTTGCCTGGACGTCCAAGCCTGAGAAGACGCAGCCTTTGAGAGGGCAGTGCTAACTGGACCATGGGCAGCCTCCCACCCCTTTCGGGAGTAGCTTTTATACATCCCATTGGTCCTGAGTTCATCTGGCTACACTAAGGAAAATGAAATTATCAGGTAATTGATTACAAGATCTATAAAATGACAATAGTGTGTATCTACACTAACATTCATGGCCTACCCTCTGTAACAGCTATTAGTACTAAAACAGTAATGTCTCCTGCACACAAGCTATTTTGTGTACAGAGAATGTGCACTTGCATGTATTGCAGACAACACATCTAGGGTTGTGTGGGTACCTTCCAGCCCGAGGTGTCTGTATCTGGTGCTGACAGGAGTAGTATGGTTTTATTTCTTTAGGTGCCTGCAAAAGGACTATGAGAGTCTTGTAGGTGTAGCAATTGCCAAGCAATTAAGAGGGTGAGGAGGGAGGCAATTGTAATTGGAAAGGAGGAACTGTGCAACTACTCTACCTCCTATTTGCTTCATTCATGCTCCTCCTGACTGGATAATGTCTTCACATACTATATGCTCTATTCGCTGATCACTTGATTAGATGGTCAGCTTTTAAGAGTAATCTCTTCACCTGGCCCTGAAAACTAGAATCCACTGTGCTGCCACCAGCTTAGAGGCCCTGTTGGCCTCTGACCCTTGCAAAATAAAATTCCACCACAATAGTTTTGATGCTGCATGACCGCTTTGAAAACAATGAGAGGAGGAACAGTGTGTAGCTGGTAATTGGTTACATTTATTTAAATTGGGGGACACAAAGGAATAGCAACTTGACTTACATGTGGTAACCTCTGCAGGAGTGTGAGTTAAACTAAAATGAAAGAAATCCTGCTTTTGACTTTGCAGTAATGTGCAACTGTGTTCACTCTGCAGTGCACTCTGTTCTATAGGTAAGAAAAAAGGGCAGTTACCATGTTAGTGTTATGAATGTATAGGGTTTTTCCCTAAAAGATTTTAAAGGAATCTTTGACCTTGTTACACACAGTATGGTATAATACTATGATTTGAACTGATAAAAGTATGTAGACACAATTCTGTGCTTAGCTTAATGAAATAAAGCTGGGACTAGCCAGTGTAAAACTTAGACAGAAAAGCCCAAGTCATCCAGTTAATATAAATTTGTTTAGGCTATAAACCATGTCTGTGGTTAAGGTTACATTTATTTTGAGAACATAAATCTTTGAGACCATTCTAAAGCTTTTTAGAATGTATGCTCCTCGATTATTCTGATATGAGGATTTCCTCTTGCCATTTTATGGGTGTAAGGAAAATGTTTCTGCCAGAAACTGATTGTGCAACAAAGACTTTGGCTGCTCGTGCTGGGGATACGCTGGCCTGATCAACCAGCCTATGTCCAAGGGAGAGATAAGTCAGGCTTTGTGGTAGCAACTGTTGGTGACAACACAGGGGTAGCAACTGATATCGACTGTTGGAAACTGTTGGCAATGACACAAGGGAAAACATAGTGATCAGCAACTTTCCTGACTGTATAAAAGCAGAGGGGTGGAACGGCGAAACAGGAGTCTATTGGAATGCCTTCATAGCTGTATGAAGTGCTGCAAATTCCTTCTTCGTCTAATTCATTGATCAGACTTCTCGCACAGACAGGCTGATGTATGAGGGGTGAGGAAACCTGAATATCCATGGACAGGTATGTGACTTTGTATATATGTATCGAACTGTAAGCTTTCAACCATGACGTCATGCAAATAAATGCTATCATAGAGAGCGTGTGGTAGTACTTTTATTCTTGCGTCACACAATTGGCGAAGTCAGCAGGATGTCTCTGTTTAAAAAAAATCCAAAGAGACTAACGGAAGAATAGACGGGGATAGTGCAATAGATCTTAAAATTCCTAGCTGGGAAAAAAACCCCATATCAGTTATTGGCTCAAGAATGGGCAGTTAACACGGGTTTAGCAGAAGCATGGGACATAGGCAGTGAATCGTTAGATATAGTGAATCAATTGCAAAAGATTCCGGTAGTAAAAGGAAAAGAATTAGCTACTGTAAGTAGAAGGGGTTGGGCAGTCTTAGGGTATCGGAGATATTATGAACAGAAAAATATCCTGCAAGAATGCCTAGCGGCTTTAGATAAAGAACTAGGTGGGGCCATACAGGACAACATAATGCTATGGTGCCATCTAGAGGCTTATAGGAATAAGTCGGAGCAATATCAATTGGTTGCTGAACGAGCAGCAGTCCGATTAGCACAAATATAGGAAGTGGAGAGGTCGAGTAAATCATGCTAAAGTTAGGGCTTGCATAATGAAAACAGAATGGGACCCCGAAACATGGGATGGAGATATATGGGATTCCACGGATAGTGAAAGAGAAGCCGAAATAGACCCGCCGTCTGAAACTATGATAGGGTAAGCATGCCCCGTAATACGTAGAAAGTTAAAGCAAGCTAGCGATGGGGTGGCGGTGGCTAGTGAAGCCACCCATGTGTTGGAGGATTTTTCACAACATGAGAAGCGAAATTTTACATAGAATGGGACAGCATCCCAGCGAACCCTTAGATAAGTGGCTTGTCCGCTTATACGAATCAGGGGCAGGAGACATTACCATAGATCAAAGAGATGTCAAGCGTTTTACCATGGCATCAACAGATCCCGAGATTAGAGCTGCAGTTAGAACAGTAATGGGGGACGGGGACATGACCAATTTATTCATGGTAGTTGCCTATGCAGCTAAATCTTGATATCCTAGTATAATTGACTGGCCAATAACTTCACGAACATTATACTCCATGAGGGATATTATACAGCGGATTAAAGAATTAACGATGCAGGTATGGTGCAAGGCAAATTTACCGCCCTGACACTTCCTCATACTGCACGCACTGATATAATGAAGAATTTGACTCCACAACATAAATTGATTATGTTAACTTTAATGATTAATAATGCGGGAAAAACAATTGGGGATTTAATCAAAGCAATTCGGGAGGTTTTAGAGCTGGGAGCCTGTGACACAGACAGGCTTGAAAAGAGATATTTATATAAGAAAGATCATATAGGCGCCTGAGTCCCTGAACGAATGGAAAGTGCACCAAAGGGTTTCAGAGATCTTAGGAATAGAGAGACAGAGGCTAGGGTTTCCAGAAGGGATATGTTTGCCGCTTTAAAAGCAGCAGGGGTGGCCAAAGACAAAATCAATGGCATTCCCACCAAAGAAATGTATAAGTTGTATCTACAGAAATGTAAAGGTAAGCCTAAAAAGGTTTACAATACTGAAAAAGGAGGAGAGGATGTTAGTTGTATGTTACTGGAGAAAATGTCACAGTTGATACAGGAGAAGGAGAGGGAGGCGAATCAGACCAACCCTTTCATAAATCAGGGCAGTGCAATCCCTAGTGCCCCACCCAAGGGACAGGACAGTACCCGGATATATCCGGACCTGTCCTGGGCACAATAGGAAAAGGGCCATACCCCCCACGTTGCTACCGCCACAACAGATAATCGTCCGCATATTGGGGTGGAAATACAGTGGCGACATGGTCTCTATTAGATACGGATCAACTAACCCAGAATCATGAAATTTTAATGGATGCCGAAATGGCACAGAGATGAATGGAAGATACATCACCGCCCAGTATGGGGTGCTAATATTTGGCAAAAAATTTGGACAGAATGCCATAAGAAAAAGGTTACTGTTTTCCATGTAGATGCGCATCTGAAAGACACTTCTTTGTCTAACTTGTACAATTCCATTGCAGATCAGCATGCCAAAATTAGAACAACAGCCCTTGATCACACGGAAGAAAGTGGGCGCTGGAGATAAGCTCATTAGTGGTCATTTAGGGGCCGAAGCCCGAGGGATACCAGGGTCCCTATCGGTCTTTCAAAATATTGCTAAACAGTGTGAATATTGTCAATTATCCCATCCACGATCCCCGCATGCAATCGAAAGGGGGAAAATACATCGGGGATTAACAGCTGCTGCCATCTGGCAGATTGACTTCAAGTCATGTATATATGCACTACAGTAGATACCTATAGTGGAGTATTAATGGGAATATCAGCCCCTGAGGCTAACCAAAAAGCAACCTTGAAATTGTTACGGGAAATGGGCCGATATTATGGAATACCCTCTCAAATACAAAGCGATAGAGGGACACACTTTACAGCAGTATGCCAAAGACAACTATATTGAGTGGATCTTTCATATACCCTACTAACCCCAAGCTGCGGGGTTAATAGAGCGTATGAATGGATTACTAAAAAATGTTGTGATCCTTGACTAAATCGCATACTCTTAAGGGATGGAAGCAGTATTTACCGATAGCATTACAGTTATTGAATAGTAGACCATTGAAAGAAAGCGGACGGACACCTTTTCAAAAAAGTATCAAAAATCTGAAGCAATGAGTATTACATCTTTGGAACAATGTAACTTATCTGTTGGGTGACAGCGGAGGATAGTGTAGAATTACCAAAGCAGAATAGCTTGGATGCAGCGGGATATGACATGAACAATCCCACCGCATTAGTACTGCCTCCCCAACAATCACTTTTGTATGATATGCATTTTGGATGTAGCATCCCCAAAGGTCATTTTGGTTGGGTAAGAATTAAGTCAAGTTGGGCAAAACAGGGTCTTACAATCTTAGGAGGCATAACTGACGCAGACTATAGAGGTTCTATTTTTGTAGTGTATCATAATTTAACAAAAAATGAAATATATATCCCAGCTCATACTAAGGTGGCCCAATTGATCATTATACCATGTCACACAGATACAATGACTTGGGGGTCCCAAATAAAACACCAAGGGGAAGTGCTCTTGGAAGCACTACTATACCACCGGAATCATTACATCCTGGGGCGAAAATTTGGATATTTCCCCCTAATCAGGAACCACAGAAAGGTGAAATCCTGGCGGTAGGTAAGGATGCTGTCCTTACAGTACTGGCGGAAGGTGCAGATGTCTAGCAGCAGGTGCAGATGTCTAGCAGCAGGTACCGAGCGTGCGCTGCACATTACGGGAATAAAAGTTTTCCTTTTCTTCTCTTAATAGGATGGCAATATCCTCTTTGCAACAATCTCGAAGCTACTAGCCCTCCTGGTCATCTGGGCCCTGACCATTGGAAACACACTCTCCTTAGCGCAAGGTGGATTCCACAAACTACTATCAAGAATCCAAGCATTAAATCGGACAACGTGGAAGTTATTCCGTAATACAACCTGTGACAATTGTAATTTGTGGAACTTTACGATAGAAAATATTACTCTGTACACTATATCTCTTAATAATATCAACCAGTATGTTTGGCTATATCAACATGATGCGAACGCGACCCTAGAACTTCGTAATACTACAGAATATGTTTGTAGAGATTTTGATTACACTTGCTTAATGGGCGCCCCACGCGCCCTACGATACCAATGTAATAATGTTTCTGTTGCATTACCTGCCATTAATGTTTCCAAACCGGCTTGGATACTCGGCTGCATGGAGTCCAAAGCAAATAATACATCTGATGTGTTATTATTGGATCATGAGTCAGTCGGTTTCGAGAACAATCCCTAATTCGCCTACCAGAAACTTGTGTTACGGTAGTATTTTATAAAACTGCTCATAAACTATATTTTAACATATCTTTTCCCCTCATACCCCGTACTAGAAGGAGAAGGCGAGAATGGTACGATACTTTATTAGGAAGTGCTAGCCTAGGGATGGGAGTTCTTAACAGCATAGATGTAGAAGTACTAGCGGGCAAAGTTGCTCGAGCTGGCACAGACACAAGTACTGCTCTTAACCTTATGGCCGATTGGATGTCCAACAATACGAACCTTTTTCATCAAACATTACATTATTTGTAAGCGCAATCTGATGCTCATAAGAAAATATTTGCCCAACAAGTACAAACTATGAAAAATATTTCCACATTGTTCAATTGGGCGCGAGTTCGATTGCAAATTCTTTATCTTACCCAACAAATTCAATACGTCCAGACACAATTGTATATTGAACACACTCCTATATGGAAAATTTTGTTTGAACAATATGTACAAAATTTGATCCCCTATCCTATCGGGTGGAAACCATGACCCGAACAAACTAAGTGTAACCATCAATATTGTACTGGGCTGATTGAATGGTACCACGGCACCAATGTAACAGCATGTAAATTCATAGCACTCCCATTTCATGTTTGGTCCCCTTCAGGAGCTGTAATGGTCCAACCAATTTTCTCCGGTAAATGGATCTTTCTGGATAATCGAACATCCTCCTTAGATAATTGCGTTCCCCTTCTGTCAGGACATTTTGCTTGCCATTTTTCAGTATCCCGTGTTAAAGAGGACTGCACTTTGCAACATTCCACAAGTGAATGCGACTTATGGGTATTACCTGCTCAGGCACACGGATTCACCATAGTCGCCCCTCAAGTAGTTTGTGTTTATAATTCCTCCTTTAGTGGTTGTTTATATAACATTTCAGTGTTTTTGTTTGATAATATCACGTATTACTTACCTGCTAAAGATACACTAAATATCTCTACGGGGGTAAATATAATCGACTACCTTTCTACAGATGCCCCTGTGAGACCTATGGCCTCTGCAAAAGGCCATAAATGCGTCTCATCAGTTACAACAAATACTAGCAAAGTTGAATAAATCTACCGATATTGTGTTACTGAAAACTTTGTTCCTGAAAGATAAATTACATTCGTTAACTCAACAAATTGTTGATAATACCCATCACTCATGGTGGGATATTTTTACTGGCCACTCCCCTACTGCCCAACAAGTGGCTATTTCATCCGATTCTAGTACTTTGTATCATTAGTATTTTGTGCCTTACCTGCAATTGTTATCTCACCTATCGTGTACATCGCCTATCTCAGAGAACCACAATCAATGTTCATACTGCCTCTTATGCATACGTGTCGGAAACTTGCTGATCAAGGGGTGGAGTGTAAGGAAAATGTTGCTGCCAAAAACTGATTGTGCAACAAAGACTTTGGCTGCTTGGGCCGGGGACACGCTGGCCTGATCAACCAGGAGAGAGAAGTCAGGCTTTGTGGTAGCAACTGTTGGCGACAACACAGGGATAGCAATTGTTATCGACTGTTGGAAACTTGGCAACTGTTGGCAATGGCACAAGGGAAAACATAGTGATCAGCAACGTTCCTGACTGTATAAAAGCAGAGGGGTGGAACGGCGATACAGGAGTCTATTGGAATGCCTTCATAGACGTATGAAGTGCTGCAAATTCCCCTTCTTCGCCTAACTGATTGACCAGACTTCTCGCACAGACAGGCTGATGTATGAGGGGTAAGGAAACCTGAATATCCAGGGACAGGTATGTGACTTTGTATATATGTATAGAACTGTAAGCTTTGAACCATGACGTCATGCAAATAAATGATATCATAGAGAGCGTGTGGCAGTGCTTTTATTCTTGCGCCACACAATGGGAAAAGGGTATGAAAACAGTTTATGGAGAAGAGCAAAAATTGCTGCTATTCCTCTAGTTTAGGTGACATTTTGCCAATGGCGTAGCAGCCTGAATAGTGTATTAGGCTATGTAGTATCATTATAGGAAACATGAAAATGAAGGAAGAAACCCTGATGGGCAAGAAAAATCCTTTGCTCTAACTACTAATATAAGTTTCTCTTTTGCTACTTGTGTTTTACCTCCCCAACATGGCTGGATCCTGACTAGACCAGTATATGGTGGAATAAAACCAGTTTCTAGTTTGAGCAAAATAGTACTGTGCATGGTTCAAGGTGAATTGCTGCCCACAGTTGTTGCATGTTTAAACACAATCCTGAGAGTATTAATAGCTCTATCCTCAACAGGCATTTCAAATAGTCTTTATACTTCTCCCTGGACCTGGAAAGCTATAGAGAACAATGGTAACAATACCGCTCCCTACATTACACCCTGTTCAGAATTACAAAGTGTTGGCAAGAGTAGAGATTCAGAATAATAAAGTTTGTGAATTCTACTCTGTCTATAGGTAAGGAAGCATTTTTTTTAATGAAAGTGATTTAGTGTTTTTAACAAGGAATAATGATAGGGTCCCAATAAGCATGCTGTCATACTGGAGGCTTTCACTACTATGCTTTAAAGTGGCCCTGCAGTGCTTTTATTCTGTACAGGTATGATCTAAACACTATTAAGTTCTGTGAATATTGGAAACAGGTGCTCCTTGCTCCAGCTCATACCTGTTAGGATGTATGCATGTATGGACCCTTGGGCCGAGGTGAAAGGTGGTACTGCCCAGAGCAGGAACTCCACTGAGCCTCACCGTCGGGGAGGCAAGGTCTTGGCTGCGGGATAGGAGACAGCAGAGGTAGTCTAGAGGATCAGAGAGAGAGAGAGAGTGACCCCTATAGGTGAGCCACGGGATGGCTGCACAGGTGCTGACGTCAGATTCAGCTCAGACAAAGTTGAGTTATGGGTGAAGGAATGGCAATACCCAAGAAGCGGGTGAGCCAAAAAAGAGTCACTGTAGTTCAGCTGCATCCGTAGAGATGGTACACGAGAGGGGCCTTTGGTATGGTCACGGCAGTGGTCCGCAGAACTGGGTTCACCATCGAGGGTCCTCAAGGAGTCTGCAGTACTGGTCCGCAGGGCGGTGGTCCATAGGTTCTGCTAAGATATCACAGTTCAGGTCCGCAGAGTGGGGTGACCAGCGAGGTTTCTGCAGGTGGTATCACAGCAATGGCCCGCGAAGCGGAGTACAACGGAGAGAGGATCACAGAGCGGTTCCCAGCATATTACAGTGGCAGCAGGCAGAATAGTAGTTCCACAGGAAGCCTTGGGGAAACAAGGCAAGCAGAAGTCCAGGCGAAGGCCTTCCGAGGAGCGGATAGCCGAGGGACAGGAAGGGGCCCCCGAGGAGCGAGTACCCGGTAATCTCACGCCACAAAAGCAGGAACAGGAACAAACGCTGAAGTGAGAAGAGGAGAATTCAGCAAACTGAACTCGTTGCCAAGTCGTAGGTTGTCTGGGCCAGCGGGCTTAAATATTCAGGATGAGTGATGTCATCTGAAGGAAACGCCCCTGAGGTTCCCGCCATGACGTGGATAAAGCTGGCCCGGGAGCGCGTGTGCGCGCCTTAGGGAACCCCGAGGGTAAGATGGCGATCGGCAGCGTCCATGCTGCTCGGGAGAGCCCAGGAACGGAGGCCAAGGCAGAGAAGAAGGAGGTGAGCAAGAGCGTAACAAAACCACTCCAAGTTATAGCTTAGTGCTGCATTTACTTCACCCAACTCCTTAATCTGTAGTGGGCCTGTTCTATAACAGCTGCCTATTCATTTTATAAGATTATGGCTGAAGATTTCCCAGCCTCCCTGCTTCCACAGCCCTGGTTGCTTAAGCAGCCAAACATGCAAGTCTGTATTTTTTCACAATTCACACAACTGCTTCCTTCAGGACCGCATCCAGCTTCTACGTGGATACCCTGCAATCTTTCTTATGTTCCACAATAGGAGTCAGCATTTGGGAAAATGATCTAGGTGTAATTGTTGATAATATATTGAAAAATTCTGCTCAGTGTGCAGCAGAAGCCAATAAAGCGAATAGAATGATAGAATTATTAGGAAAGGAATGGAGAATATCATAATGCCCCTCTGTATTGCTCCATGCTGCAACCTCATCTTGAGTATTGTGTGCAGCTCTGATCACCTCATCTCAAAAAAGATGTAGCAGAATTAGAAGAGATACAGAGAAGGACAACCAAAATGATAAAGGAGATGAACAATTCCCCTACCAGGAAAAGTAAAAGATTAGGACTCTTTAGGCTGGAGAAAAGATGGCTGAGGGGAGATATGAAAGAAGTCTATAAAATAATGAGTGGAGTGGAACGAGTAAATGGATAAGTTCTTGGACGAGAAGTCCATTACCTGCTATTAATTAAGTTGACTTATATAATAATCACCGCTATTATTAGCAATGATAACATGGAATAGACTTAGTTTTTGGGTACTTGCCAGGTTCTTATGGCCTGGGTTGGCCACTTTTGGAAACAGGATGCTGGGCTTGATGAACCCTTGGTCTGACCCAGTATGGCATGTTCTTATGACTCTTTTTCCAAGCACCTGGCAGAGGTCAGAAGAACTCTGCCTTAGGTCTAACAAGACATGGGTTAGATCCTGCTACCACTTTCCTTTCTATACTTTTTGCTATTCTTTTTCTGGTGTAGTGTTGACATGCCCTCCCTCAGCACTATATGTTTTTGGTGAACTGTGCATCTAAATAGCAGGTGAAATTGAAGGGGGAGAAGTGCAAGTAATGCACATAAGTATTGTACATGTGCAATTCTAAGTAGAGCTACACATTACTGAGTTAGTATAGGAACTGTCACGCAGGAAAGAATCATGGTGCCCTTGTGGACAATACAGTGAACTCTAAGCTTAATGGGTGGTGGTCTGAAAAGCAAATAGAATGTTGGGAATTGATTGGAAAGGAATGAAGAATAAAATGGAATATAATAAGTCTGTAATGATCCATGGTGTAACTGCACCTTGTATAGTATGTACAGTTCTGGTTGCCCCATTTAAAAAAAAAAAAAAGATGGACCTAGAAAGGGTAAAGAGAAGGGTAACAAAAATGTTATAGGAGATGGACTGGCTTCAATATGAAAAAAGGAGGAGGTAGTTAGGTCTCCTCAGTTTGGAGACCTAACTACCGTGAGAAGCAATATGCCAGAAGTTTATAAAATCATGAATGGATAGGAACAGTTATTTCTCTTAGGACAAGCATAATGGCAGTCCTTAGACATGGGTGACATGATCGGATGGAGTCCAGCAAGGAAAACTTGTGTCAAAATTCCTGGAACTTTGACAAGCACACTGCACCTTCCCTATACCATACGTTCACTTGGGATCCCTCTTCAGTCTCTCTGTTTGCATGGAGCTTTTGGCTTTTCTTTAGGAAATTGCCTTGGAAAACTTTCAACTGGTTAAATTCAGGTTTTTTCATGTTTTTCATCGACATCAGGTCCTTCTTGGTTCCTCCCCATAGGCTCCTTATTTAGGCTTTTTGGTGTTCCTAGTAAATTTTTATTTTTGCTTCCATTCCCCTGAATGGTGGCAGAGCCTCTGTGCCTGCCAGCTTCGACCACTCACTGTCACCGCTCTTGTTTTATTCCCCTTGTTTTCCTTCATCATGGTCTCATCCGGTTTCTGTTGATGCTCCCAGTACCCAAGGACCATGTCCATCACAGACCCTCATGAGATGTGTCCCCTGTCTGGGGCCATCGTATGACATCCGGGGTTACCTCATGTGTGCTCAGATGACCTATAAGGGACATTGCGCTCAACTCAATGAGATGGAGAAACTCTTTGGATCAAGGAAGTCTGAGATATCGACGTCCACAGCGGTGGCATCTGCACCGATGGACCTTGGAGCTGCACAGATGGACACTCCAGCTATCGACATCAGCAGGGCCTTTGGTTCTGTCAAGACCAGTAGAGTGGGGTGCAGGAGACTGGCCGCTATTGGTTTCTTCCAGGACGAGGACATCAGGTTCATCATCATTGACCTTGGCACTGGGGAAAGACCTTCGAGGCATGGGGTCGGGCTTAGGCAGGTGCCTGCTCAAGCCGTGATGCACCTGAAGTGACCCCATGGTGAGGAATGCCAATCCACCATTGATATGACAGTCTCCACCACTCCTGGTGCCAGTTGCTGATTCATCTCTGGGCTCCAAGGAAGATCTGGCCACCCCTCTTGCCTTCCAGTGCAAAACGATTACCGTCATGGTTAAAAGGTGAGGTGAAAGAGGCTATTTTAGCCAAAAAAATCCTTCAAAAATTGGAAGAAGGATCCATCTGAAGAAAACAGGATAAAGCATAAGCATTGTCAAGTTAAGTGTAAAACATTGATAAGTAGGGATGTGAATCGTTTAGGACGATTAAAATTATCGTCCGATAATTTTAATATCGTCTTAAACCGTTATGGAACACAATACAATACAGATTCTAACGATTTATCGTTATAAATCGTTAGAATCGTGAGCCGGCACACTAAAACCCCCTAAAACCCACCCCCGACCCTTTAAATTAAATCCCCCCCCCTCCCGAACCCCCCCCCCCAATAACTTAAATAACCTGCGGGTCCAGCGGCGGTCCGGAACGGCAGCGGTCCGGAACGGGCTCCTGCTCCTGAATCTTGTCGTCTTCAGCCGGCGCCATTTTCCAAAATGGCGCCGAAAAATGGCGGCGGCCATAGACGAAAAAGATTGGACGGCAGGAGGTCCTTCCGGACCCCCGCTGGACTTTTGGCAAGTCTCGTGGGGGTCAGGAGGCCCCCCACAAGCTGGCCAAAAGTTCCTGGAGGTCCAGCGGGGGTCAGGGAGCGATTTCCCGCCGCGAATCGTTTTCGTACGGAAAATGGCGCCGGCCATACGCGTATGGCCGGCGCCATTTTCCGTACTGAAAATGGCGCCGGCAGGAGATCGACTGCAGGAGGTCGTTCAGCGAGGGTTCCGGCGCCTCGCTGAACGACCTCCTGCAGTCGATCTCCTGCCGGCGCCATTTTCCGTACGAAAACGATTCGCGGCGGGAAATCGCTCCCTGACCCCCGCTGGACCTCCAGGAACTTTTGGCCAGCTTGTGGGGGGCCTCCTGACCCCCACGAGACTTGCCAAAAGTCCAGCGGGGGTCCGGAAGGACCTCCTGCCGTCCAATCTTTTTCGTCTATGGCCGCCGCCATTTTTCGGCGCCATTTTGGAAAATGGCGCCGGCTGAAGACAACAAGATTCAGGAGCAGGAGCCCGTTCCGGACCGCCGCTGGACCCGCAGGTTATTTAAGTTATTTGGGGGGGGGGTTCGGGAGGGTGGGGGATTTAATTTAAAGGGTCGGGGGTGGGTTTTAGGGGGTTTTAATGTGCCGGTTTTTCGATTTTTCGATTTTTAACGATTTTTAACGATTTTTCACGATATTTTACCCCCCCAAATGGCAACAATACGATTCCCTCCCCCTCCCAGCCGAAATCGATCGTTAAGACGATCGAGGACACGATTCACATCCCTATTGATAAGACAGGCGAAGAGAGAATTTGAAAAGTAGTTGGCAGCAGAAGCAAAAACAATAAAAACTTTTAAAAATATATCCGAAGCAAGAAATCTGTGAGGGAGTCTGTTGGACTGTTAGATGACTGAGGGGTTAAAGGGGATCTTAGGGAAGATAAGGCCATTGCAAAAAGACCAAATGAATTCTTTGCTTCTATGTTTACTAATGAGGATTTTGGGGAGATACTAGTTTCGGAGATGGTTTTCAAGGGTAATGAGTCAGATGAACTAAACCAAGTCACTGTGAATCTGGAAGATGATGTAGGCCAGATTGACAAACTAAAGAGTAGCAAATCACCTGGACCGGATGGTATGTGTCCTAGGGTACTGAAGGAACTAAAAAATGAAATTTCTGATCTATTAGTTAAAATTTGTAACCTACAATTAAAATCATCCATTGTACTTGAAGCCTGGAGGGTGGCCAATGTAACCCTAATATTTTAAAAGGGCTCCAGGTGTGATCCTGGAAACTATAGACCAGTGAGCCTGACTTCAGTGCTGGGAAAAATAGTGAAAACTATTCTCAAGATCAAAATCATAGAGTATATAGAAAAACATGGTTTAATGGAACACAGTCAACATGGATTTACCCAAAGGAAGTCTTGCCTAACAAATCTTAATTTTTTTGAAGGGGTTAATAAACATGTGGATAAAGGTGAACCGGAAGATGTAGTGTATTTGGAGTTTCAGAAGGCGTTTGACAAAGTCCCTCATGAGAGGCTTCTAAGAAAACTAAAAAGTCATGGGATAGGAGGAGATGTCCTGTCGTGGATTACAAACTGATTAAAAGACAGGAAAGAGAGAGTAGGATTAAATGATCAATTTTCTCAGTGGAAAAGGGTGAACAGTGGAGTGCCTCAGGGATCTGTACTTGGACTGGTACTTTTCAATATATATATAAATGATCTGGAAAGGAATAGGATGAGGAGGTTATCAAATTTGCAGATGATACAAAATTATTCAGAATAGTTAAATCACAAGCGGATTGTGATACATTACAGGAGGACCTTGCAAGACGTGAAGATTGGGCATCCAAATAGCAGATGAAATTTAATGTGGTCAAGTGCAAGATGTTGCATATAGGGAAAAATAACCCTTTCTGTAGTTACATGATGTTAGGTTCCATATTAGGAGCTATCACCCAGCAAAAAGATCTAGGCATCATAGTGGATAATATTTTAAAATCGTTGGCTCAGTGTGCTGCAGCAGTTAAAAAAGCAAACAGAATGTTAGGAATTATTAGGAAGGGAATGATTAATAAAACGGAAAATGTATTAATGCCTCTATATCGCTCCATGGTGAGACCGCACCTTGAATACTGTGTACAATTCTGGTCGCTGCATCTCAAAAAAGATATAGTTGCGATGGAGAAGGTACAGAGAAGGGCAACCAAAATGATAAAGGGGATGGAACAGCTCCCCTATGAGGAAAGGCTGAAGAGGTTAGGGCTGTTCAGCTTGGAGAAGAGACGGCTGAGGGGGGATATGATAGAGGTCTTTAAGATCATGAGAGGTCTTGAACGAGTAGATGTGACTCGGTTATTTACACTTTCGAATAATAGAAGGACTATGGGGCATTCCATGAAGTTAGCAAGTAACACATTTAAGACTAATCGGAGAAAATTCTTTTTCACTCAACGCACAATAAAGCTCTGGAATTTGTTGCCAGAGAAGGTAGTTAGTACAGTTAGTGTAGCTGGGTTCAAAAAAGGTTTGGATAAGTTCTTGGAGGAGAAGTCCATTAATGGCTATTAATCAATTATACTTAGGGAATAGCCACTGCTATTAATTGCATCAGTAGCATGGGTTCTTCTTAGTGTTTGGGTAATTGCCAGGTTCTTGTGGCCTGGTTTTTGGCCTCTGTTGGAAACAGGATGCTGGGCTTGATGGACCCTTGGTCTGACCCAGCATGGCAATTTCTTATGTTCTTATGTTCTGGGGGGGGGGGGGGGGGGTTAGATAGGGGAAGGGAGGGGAAGGTGGAGAGGAGCAGTAGAAAAGTTCCCTCCGAGGCTGCTCAGATTTCGGAGCGGCCTCAGAGGGAACGGAGGCAGCTTGCGTGGCTCGGCGCATGCAAGTTGCACAATTGTGCACCCCCTTGCGCGCGCCGACCCTGAATTTTATAACATGCGCACGGCAGCGCACACATGTTATAAAATCGGGCGTAGATTTATTTGCGCCGGGTTGCACGAACAAATCTGCGCCCACGCGCAGGTTTTAAAATCTGCCCCATAGTGTTTTAAGGAAACAACAAAAAAAGGGATGCCACAGAAAAGTCTTTTCCAAAGCTTTATTAGTGGAGACGTGTGATATATATGGGCAGCTTAAAAAATATATATCACACATCTCCACTAATAAAGATTTGAAAAAGACTTTTCTGTGGCATCCCTTTTTTTGTTGTTTCCTCACGGCTTTATTGGATTGCCTACCTTGCTGTTTTCTGGGCCCATAGGGGTAGATTTTCATACTCCGCGAATAGGCCTACTTTTGTTGGCGCTCCAGGCGCAAACAAAAGTACGCTGGATTTTAGTAGATACGCGCGGAGCCGCGCGTATCTGCTAAAAACCTGGATCGGCGCGCGCAAGGCTATTGATTTTGTATAGCTGGTGCGCGCCGAGCCGCGCAGCCTACCCCCGTTCCCTCTGAGGCCGCTCCGAAATCGGAGCGGCCTCGGAGGGAACTTTCTTTTGCCCTCCCCTCACCTTCCCCTCCCTTCCCCTACCTAACCCACCCGCCCGGCCCTGTCTAACCCCCCCCCTTACCTTTGTTGGGGGATTTACGCCTCCCGGAGGGAGAAGTAAATCCCCGCGCGCCAGCGGGCCGCTAGCGCGCCGGGACGCGATCTAGGGGCGGGTCCGGAGGGCGCGGCCACGCCCCCGGGCTGCCCCGGGCCATAGCCACGCCCCCGGACCCGCCCCCGGAACGCTCCCGACACGCCCCGAAAACGCCGCGCGGTTCGGGCCCGCCCCCGACACGCCCCCTCTGAAAACCCCGGGACTTACGCGAGTCCCGGGGCTCTGTGCGCGCCGGTAGGCCTATGTAAAATAGGCTTACTGGCGCGCAGGGCCCTGCTCGCCTAAATCCGCCCGGATTTGGGCGGATTTAGGCGAGCAGGGCTCTGAAAATCTGCCCCATAGTGTTTTAAGACTTATTCGGCTGTCTTACATAGCCAGATAAGTCTGAAAAGTGCTACTTAAATGGACAAGTAGCACTTTTTGGAGTTATCCAGGTACGTAGCTCCTGTTGCTACTTAGCTGGATAAATCAGATTTTGGCCAGATAGTTGGCTCTATGTAGCCAGATAAATTAGAATTTGTCCATCTTAAGTAGTGGCAAAGGTGCTGCTTAGTGGTTAAGACTGAATTTAGCCAGATAAGTGTGCTCAAATGATATACCCGTGCATTTTTACTTCTGATTTTTAAGGGATATATGAGTAGTTTTTTCACATGTTATTTAGATGCATTTATTTATTTATTATTTATTTAAAACTTTTTTATACAGACATTCATTTGCATATCACATCGGTTTATAAAGAACGGGTAACTATAAACTTTGGAAAGGAAAGTTACATGTAACAGGGAGATAAAGGAACAATGGGGGTATAAGAGAGAAAATAAAGGGGGGGTCAGGAGGACTGAGGCAAGGTGTTTATAGATGAACTTGAGGCATAAATAAATAAATTGTGTCAGCTTTTATATGCATAAGTCGTGAGATTTTCTAACATGTGCACAGCAATAAAATAACAAACCCTTGGTCTGACTCAGTATGGCATTTTCTTAGTTTTACCAATTAGTCTATCAGTTTGCCTAGTCCATTTGCAGCTCATGGAAGTCCCCCTATTTCACCAAGGTACTTTACAGTCATTTTTTCACTTTTAAGATGTTAATGATCACTTATTGAGCAGGAGGAAATATACGCAAGTAAGGTGCCAAGTTTACATACATAAATTGCTTATAAGGTAGCAACATTCTTGCATAAATATTGGCCCTTCCCTGGAAAGTCCCTGGCCTAACCCTTTGTTTTTTCATACGTGTAAGGGACCTTTGTTTTCCTCTTACTAACAGGCCGATACAGTAAAAATCGCGGGAGAGCGGGCGAGCGCCCTCTCTCCCAGCACGCACACAGGCCACTCTCCTGTGCGTGCGATTCAGAAAAAAAAATTATTCAAATTAGGTCCCGCTGTAAAAAGGTGCTAGGGACAGTAGCGCATCCCTAGCGCCTCTTTTTGGATAGCCGACGCTCAATTTTGCCGGCGTCGGTTCTCAAACCCGCTGACAGCCACGGGTCCAGAAACCGGGTGCCAGCAAAATTGAGCATCCGGTTTTCAACCCACGAGCCGCGAGATGATTTTGAATTTTTTTTTTGATTATTTTTAACTTTTGGTACCTCCGACTTAATATCGCTATGATACTAAGTCGGAGGGTGCCAAGAGAAATTAACGCCTACCTTTGGGTAGGCGCTAATTTCTGAAAGTAAAATGTGTGGCTTGGCTGCACATTTTATTTTCTGTATCACGCGGGAATAACTAATAGGGCCATCAACATGCATTTGCATGTTGCGGGCGCTATTAGTTTGGGGGGGGGGGGGGGGTTGGATGCGTGGTTTCGATGCGCTAGCTTTACCCCTTATTCAGTAAGGGGTAATTGTGGGATAGGAGTTCTGCTTTCCAGGCTCGCTGGAAAACCACGTCATGGAAAGAGAAACTCCATTGCCATCTCTAACTGGTTTTTCCTTAACACCTACTCTTAGTATAAAGAAAACGTTTTGCTCCGACCGCAGCAAGCAAACAGATCTCCTGTCTATAGCTAACAGGAAGTCTGCAAGGCACATATCTAGGGCACAGCTTTACAGCACTAGCTTAGTTTATGACCTACTTGCATTTCTGTGGGTTTTCACACCTAGGTAGCTCAGTACCATTGCCTCATGACCAGCTAATGACCTCCCCCCTCCCTGCCTGAAGATTGACCGTTTGCACCTCTCTGCACCCACGTAGTAAAAGGTCAGCATAAACATTTATGTGGAAATATTGTAGCAGTAAATATGTGACGTATGTATCCGATGCAATGCTATGTAATGATTTTACAATAAAAGGGGGCTGCCCAAAATGCTGCGAGCACGCTTCACCCTGAAGACCGTCTGAGGTGTTTTCATTGCGACATGTGGTGAGCCCGACGTGATCTAAGTCTTGTTCCAAGGAGGGACCCGAGACGTGACAACTCCCTGCTCATCCGGCTGGACAGAAAGCCTAGGTGCGCACCGTAAATCAGCAGACCTACTCCTGTAGGTGTAAGTATTTTTACATTTTTCTCAGTGGGTCTGTTTTCAAACATTCATGAGTATGGGAGGGAAAAGTTCAGTTCAGCATCAAAGTCATGCGGAAGAACTAACAAAACTAATAAGGAATTATTATTTTGTCACCAAGGGAGAAGTAGTACAAGTTAAATTGAAAGACGTAGGACAATTGCTAGGAGAAATAGTTTCCCGTTGTCCTTGGTATCCAGAGGCTGGAACTCTGGATATTCAGGACTGGATTAACATAGGGAATAGTCTTCATATGTCTCCGAGAGCTCCCATAAGGCAGTTGTTACTGTGGCAAAAATGTACAGAGGCTCTGGAACACATAGGGACCAAAAAAAATCTCAAAACACCATCTTCAGCTCATGAGTCTTTAAAAACAGAAGATGAAAAAATAGACAGGCTACCTATCACTACCCCTGATCCGTATACTCTTCCCCCACCATACTTGCAAACTACTTCAGAAGCAGCAACTTCCCTGTATCCTCAGCTTCCCATGCCAGAACCCGTGACACAGACCAGTCAGACTTCCCAAATTTATTCAGAAAAACAGTCCTCAAACACAAATGAGGCACAATTTGACCCTTGTGGTGCGGTCCGTATGGGTTTTCAAGAGGAACAAAAAAAAGGTAACCTTACAGGAGAAGAACTTTTAGAAGGACTTCAAGCCTTTCCCATCACAGAAAGGATCAATGATATGGGCGGGAGAGAAATGAATTGGTCTGCCCTTCCTTATAGTGTTCTCAGAGAACTCCGCACAAGTATCAAGGAGACAGGGTTTCATTCATCTTATACCCGAGGGCTACTTGAAGCAATGTCTAACGGCTATAAATTAGTTCCCCAAGATTGGAAAGACTTGTCCCGTATGCTCCTCACCCCAGCTCAGTATGTGGTATGGGAATCTGAATATCAAAGAGAAGCACTGATAGCAGGAACCGCTTCAGGTGGTGCCTACTTACCAGAACAGTTATTTGGATCAGGTCAATTTGCCACCATAGAACAACAGGCACTTGGCATACCAGCGGTCGCCTATTCAGCAATTGTCCACTGCGTAAATAAAGCCTTTAAAAGGGTTCCCGAATCTGGAAAGGTCACAAAGTCATTTATAATGACTCGACAAACAGCGACAGAGCCCTACACACAATTTGTTGATCGCTTACAGGAAGCCATTCGGCGACAGGTAGATAATTCAGAAGCGAGCGTAGAACTCCTATTAAAGCTAGCTTTTGAAAACGCAAATGCTGACTGTCGTAAGGTTTTGCAGTCCATAGTTGCCAGACCTGATTACAACCTAGCAGACATGCTTAAAGCTTGTGCAGATGTGGGCACCCACGCTTTTCAAATGGATGCCCTCGCTGTTGCCCTGCAGAAAGGTCAATTTCACACTCCGAAAGGCACATGTTTTAACTGTAAAAAATCCGGCCATTTTAAACAACAGTGTCGTGCCCCAGGTGGCGGGGCGTATAAGGGAACTGATTCTGCAGGGGTCTCTAGGTCACGACCAAAAACTGTGTGCCCAAAATGTAAGAAAGGGTTCCACTGGGCAAATCAATGCAGAAGTACTAATCAGGGAAACTAGATTCCGGGCCAGCGACAAGCCCCAGTCCAATTGTCGCAGTCCCTAAGATCCAAGCGCAATCAAGTGCTACAGATGTCATTGGCAGTTCTGGCATAAATCTTATTAATCAAGACACAAAATTTGTAGCATTCCCAGGGCAGGTCATTCTGATGCCCTCTCAGCTCACAGGCCCTCTGCCCGAACAAACTGTCGGGCTGATTCTACCCCGATCCACTGCAGGCAAGGCAGGGATCTATGTCATTCCAGGAGTTGTAGATTCTGATTATGAAGGTACTATTATGATCCAATTTGAAACTAAATCCTCCCTTACACTGCACAAAGGGGACTCCTGGGCACAGCTAGTCATGGTGCCCTGTGTCTTGCCCGTAGGAGGACAGCAGACTGTCAGAGGCTCCAGCGGTTTCGGATCCATCCGAGCCCCAACACTGCATCCTAGCATTTTAGCAGTGACTCAGGCAATCAGACAAGAGAAACCAAAGAGAACCTACTTACTAAACGGTAAGCCCTTTGAAGGCATTTTAGATTCAGGAGCTGATATCTCAGTTATTACCAGAGATAATTGGCCCACTGACTGGCCGACAGTAGACTCCCCCTCGGTGTGGGGGGTGGGAGGGAGACAGGTAGCCCGCCGTAGTGCTTGCTGGCTGACTGTAACAAGTTCCTCCGGTTCAGGCACTGCACATTTAAAACCAGTAATCCTTCCCATTCACATCAATTTATGGGGACGTGATTTACTGAGTCAGTTTCAAGCCCGAATTGTACTAGAAGATTAAGTATGTCTCATAGTAAACCCACTGCTCTTCCATTAAATTGGAAATCCACCACACCCATCTGGGTAGCGCAGTGGCCCCTGACTAATGATAAGCTTCAGGCCCTCCATGAATTGGTCCATGATCAATTAGATGCTGGTCACATTGAACCCACAGTCAGTCCGTTTAATACACCTGTTTTTGTGATAAAAAAGAAATCAGGGAAATGGAGACTTCTCCACGATCTCCGAGCCATTAATGCTATTCTGCAACCTATGGGTCCGCTTCAATGTGGCACTCCAAATCCGAACATGATTCCTAGGGATTATCAAATTTTAATAGTAGATTTGAAAGATTGCTTTTTCACCATACCATTATGTGAAAAAGACAAACAATTCTTTGCCTTTACGGTCCCTGTTTTAAACAACCAGAGACCAACTAAGCGCTATCAATGGACTGTTTTACCACAAGGAATGTTGAATAGTCCCACATTATGCCAAAACTTCGTAGACAAAGCATTGCAAGGGTTTCGACAGCGCTATCCACGAGCATTAGTGTATCATTATATGGATGATATTTTAGTGGCTGCCCCACGAATTCCAGATGACTGGCTATTCCATTTATCCTCTGAACTAGCCAAACATGGATTGAAAATTGCCCCCGAAAAGATTCAGAAACAGGAACCATTTCTGTATTTAGGTCACAAAGTGTTACAGACTTACTCTAGTCCTCAAATCCCACAGCTAAAAGTGAATGACGCATTTACATATGTACAATTACAACAATTACTGGGTTCAATCAATTGGCTACGTCCTTATGTGGGTTTGCCCACATATATGTTAAGTCCCTTATTTGATGCGTTAAGAAACAGAACGAGTCCAGCAGAATTAATTACCTTAACACCGCAACAGAAAAAGATTTTTCAACAGGTCAATGAAGCATTAAAATTAATATGGGTAGACAGATGTACTGAAAATGTTCCTTTCACTCTAATTCTGATCCCAACCGAAAAACAGCCCACAGCAATTTTAACACAGATAGTCGAAAAGCAGACAGGAAATAAAACATTAATCATTGAATGGCTCTATTTACCACACAGCCCTTCACATACCATTAGTACATTATCAAATATGCATGCAGAATTAATCTTTAAAGGACGAGAGCGTAGCAGAGTCTTACTGGGACTTGATGTGACCAATATAATTGTCCCTTTACCTTTAAGAGATTGGGAACGGATGTTAAGCCAATCTGCAGCACTACAAGGTGCGCTCACGGACTATGTGGGAAAGGTTTCCTACCACATTCCAGCAGACCCCCGTATCCTTGCATTCAATCAGGTTCCACTCACCGTTTATCCAGGCCTATCACCCGCCCCTTTACCACAGGCGCAGACTGTTTTTACTGACGGTGGCTCAAAATGGGGGGCAGTTGCCTGGCAAGTGCAGGGACGTTGGGTAACTAAAATTACGCCACCTCAACAGTCAGCGCAAAGGGCAGAACTAGCTGCTGTCATTCTCGCGTTGCAATGCTTTATGAATGCTGATTTAAACATTATTTCCGATAGCCAGTATGTTTGTAATGTTGCTTCTTCTCTTCCTGGAGCATATGTCACTCCTTCATTAGATGAGAACCTGCTATCCCTCTTTCTGACACTGCAGTCAACCCTCCAACACCGCACACACCAACTTCACATCGCTCATATTAGGAGCCATCAGCCTTTCCCTGGCTGGATTTCTGAAGGCAATGCCATTGCAGATGCAGCCACAAAACAGGCTGTGCTTACTGTGACACCATGGAATAGCCATAGTATGTTCCATCAAAATGCAAAGTCTATTGCAAAACAATTTAATATTCCATTAGAACAAGCCCGAGCAATAGTACAGCAATGCCCCCAATGTTCACAGATTACCTCTGCCCCTTCCATGGGCGTGAACCCACGGGGATTACATGCCAACGAAATCTGGCAGATGGATGTCACCCAATACCCCTCATTTGCCCCCTGGAAATTTCTACATGTAACCATTGATACTTTTTCCCATTTTCTCTGGGCGACGCCCCAGAAAGGGGAAACTACTAGACATGTCATTAATCACTGTATAAAAACTTTCTCTATAATGGGAATACCCTCTGTTCTAAAAACTGATAATGGCCCTGCTTATAGTAGTCATTCCTTTGCTGAATTTTGCCAACAATGGAACATTAAACACATATTTGGGATACCATATAATTCCACAGGACAAGCAATTGTGGAAAGAGCCAACCTCACCCTAAAAACAGCTCTGAATAGACACAAGCAAACAGCAGGGAACGCCATTGGTCTCCCCCCTAAACAAGACTGGTTAAACAAGGTATTGTTCACGTTAAATCATTTAAATATATCAAGTTCAAATCAAACCACAGCTGTGGATAATCATTATGGGGCAAGGACCAGTCACCCCCAACCGTCAGTTTTGTATAGAGTACTGCCTAACCCTGTCTGGCATGGTCCTGCTCCTCTACTCACATGGGGACGCGGGCATGCTGCTGTTCTTTCTCCCACAGGTCCTATTTGGATTCCGGCTCGTTGCGTGAAACCTTGGAAACATGGCATGGCACCGGGGTCTACAGGATCCGATCCCCAACTTCTCCCTGAGCCTCCACAACCCTCAACAGGACCGACACCGGACACCCCACAAACAGCAACACCGGCTGACCTGGGGACAGATCAAGGCACTATCTGTTCAATCTGCACAGCTCCTGGAACGGCAAGGCTCTGAGAAAACTCCGGAGCACTTCTTACTGGCTGCCTTCTCTTGTCTAAATGCCAACTCCATAACAATTGTTTTCTGTACCCTCATATTTTGCTTTATCTCCCCAGCCATGGCCGTCGCTGAACAAGGACCTTGGCAAGATAACCTGTACATCCTTAATGCACAAAACTTCTCACTCCTGTTGAATCAAACAGACTGTTGGATCTGCACACACATGCCAACTCATACCAGTGGAGGACTAATGATGCACGCCGTACCATTTAATCTTACTGGATGGATGAATTTCCCATGGCCAGGAGGTTACCCCCTCAATTCTCCAGTTGGTAACACCATCATACCCATCGGCAGCCGAATTCAAGAGACTGCCGCTCTTTGTTGGGAGTATGATCCTGGAAATGGGGAAGGACTACAGGTGGGGAAATATCCATATTGTAACCGAACCATTGTATTAAAAGAGATCATGTTCAGATCGTATTCTAATGTAACAACACACCCAGACTTCTCACAAAATATCACAGAATATTTGCATAGTTTTACCCATTATATGTGTAATTGGCTAATCTCAGGATGTTCCGTAGGAAACGCAGAAAGATGTGAAAGAGGAGAAACATTCTCGGATGAGCAGTTTGGCTTGTGTGAATATGTATCTGCTATGGTTCAACAAGTCAAACAGCCCCGTGAATGGTTCACTAACCAGATAGGGAACATTTGGATGTTATGCGGGCGTAGGGCATATATGCACATTCCCCCGAATTGGAGAGGCAGATGCACTCTAGGCTACATCCTCCCCTCATACTATGCAGTCAAACATTTACCCAAAGCAAGGCTCCGTAACAAAAGGGAGACGATCAAGAGTCCCATAGAAAAATATGCAGAAACTCAGGTAGCTAGAAGCCTGTTTCCTCCAATGGGAACAGCTATGAATTATAGAGACTTGCACATCTTAGCTAATTGGACAACTGCTCTATTTAATCAAACAGTTCAAGCATTACAACTACTCACAACAGAAGTTTCTCAAATTAGAGAGATAGCATTACAGAACCGCTATGCCTTGGACACGATACTAGCCTCGAAAGGAGGTGTCTGTGCCTTAATCGGATCTCATTGCTGTGTATACATATCAGATTACAAAGCAAATCTCACACATACCATAGAGCAGATGGAGACCATGATTGCTGAGGCTCCGCTCTCAAAGGAGCCAACACTGATATCCTCCTGGGACTGGCTATGGTCCTGGTTTCCTAATATCGGTGGTATCACACGACTCATTCCTGTTGTATTCTTGATAATAGGTTTCCTTCTTTGTTTGGCTTGCTGCCTTCAGTGCATACCCCATCTCGTATCCATTCTAAAACCCCAATCTCGGCCTGGATACAGAGACGTTCTGTATGCTGCCTAAAAATAAAAAAGGAAAGACGAGATGTGGGATAGGAGTTCTGCTTTCCAGGCTCGCTGGAAAACCACGTCATGGAAAGAGAAACTCCATTGCCATCTCTAACTGGTTTTTCCTTAACACCTACTCTTAGTATAAAGAAAACGTTTTGCTCCGACCGCAGCAAGCAAACAGATCTCCTGTCTATAGCTAACAGGAAGTCTGCAAGGCACATATCTAGGGCACAGCTTTACAGCACTAGCTTAGTTTATGACCTACTTGCATTTCTGTGGGTTTTCACACCTAGGTAGCTCAGTACCATTGTCTCATGACCAGCTAATGACCTCCCCCCTCCCTGCCTGAAGATTGACCGTTTGCACCTCTCTGCACCCACGTAGTAAAAGGTCAGCATAAACATTTATGTGGAAATATTGTAGCAGTAAATATGTGACGTATGTATCCGATGCAATGCTATGTAATGATTTTACAATAAAAGGGGGCTGCCCAAAATGCTGCGAGCACGCTTCACCCTGAAGACCGTCTGAGGTGTTTTCATTGCGACAGGTAATAGCGTGTCCAAAATGCGTGTCCAGCCCCCCCGAAACTAATAGCGCCCGCAACATGCAAACGAACTGCTTTCGTCTAGCCTGTGTTTCAAAAGATACATCTGGAAAACACCAAATATTTTGACACATAAAGAAGCATTCTTTTTGTCTAAAGAAAAGACATATAACAGAATTTTTATCAGACTCAAAAACAAAGGATACTAACAAGGTGGCCCAAGAAGACACCTCATACTGTGAATTCTCTAAAAGAACAGACAGTTCTAAAATATCTACGTTGAGATGTTCATGCTCAGCGTCAACTTGAATTTCAATAGCATCTAATCAACTATCAGTAAATAAGTTGGAAACTATCATTCTTCTCCTGTGTTATTTGGATGCAGAGGCAGTGAAAATCTTAATGTTGTGTACTGAGGATGGAAAAAAGTGCTTGAAATGAAAAGAAGCAGGGTATAAGAACTACACTTAGGAGCTTGGACCTCAAAGAGTAAAGCCTATTCGATGGGAGGAAAGGAGTTTCATAGAGACACTTGAGTGGTTGTGCAAAAAGGGGTCACTCTCTATATGTTCTATATGTTCCCCTGGGTGCCAGTTAAAGGATCTGTCTTGCCCCAGGAGTTACACATGCACAAATTTACTTGTGGACCCTGATTTCCATACGTATGTTGAGGTTTCTAAAATAGCATAAACTCTTCTATATGCTATTTTACACACATAAGTGCTATTTTTTTATGTGTGCCACTTTTGAAAATTCACCTTTCAGTTTCTTAGCTAGAGGAATGTCGGGGAGAACAAAGGGGCCCCTGGAGTGGCCAATTTCCACCATCATGAGTTTTCCCACCCAACACCTTGAACACAGCTATCCATTACCCATGCAAATAATGTCCTCATTCTTGGGATCAGCAAGCAGAGGGTGAGTGTAATGTTATGAATGTGGGCCCTTATATCGCGGTAAGACTACCGTCGAAGGGCAAGGCCTTGCTCACCAAGGACTCTTGCTAGAAGACTTCACCCTGGAAGCACGCGACCCCCCAGGAGAGGCCCGTAGGGGTCCGGCCGCTGGGACTTAGGCGATTCCTCTGAGGACTGTAGAAGGTCTGGATGCAGGCGCCTCCTGCAGGTCGTGGGTTCCAGACGGCTGGCGCCTCCAGCAGGTCGTGACAGTCTTGAGGATGGAATCCAAGAGAAGTCCAAGTCCGGTCCAAAGTTCAAAATACCAGCGAGATCCGAATCCAGTCCAGGTGAAAAGCAGGAGAAAGGTCCGCAGCCGTACCTGGGTCGAGACAGGAGAAGGGTCCAAAGCCGTACCAGGGTCAAGCCAAGAATCAGTCCACGGAGCAGGAGAGAAGGCGGGATGAAGAACAGGAACCAGGAGCCAGGAACACACTCTAGGCAGGAACCTCAATACTAAGGCAAGGACTGGATGCACAGCCCTTGCCTTAAGTACAGGAAGCGGAAGGAGGAGCTGTGGAGGGAGCCATGACACTTCCTGTCATGGCCCCTTTAAGAATTGCAATGCAGCCGCGCGCGCTGCCCTAAGGAGAGCAGGGGGAGGAGTCAGCTGGCCGCGGAGCCATGCTGCCAGCTCGGCACAGGCGGCGGTGAAGACGCGAACAGGCAGGGCAGTCAGTCCTGCAGATCCCCGGCGTCCACCTAATTGATCCGGGTGAGTCCCCTGCTACCCCGGGTCCGTTCTTCGTCGCGGCCGACCGCGGCCGGCGGCCATGACACCCGGTCCCGGTCGCGGTCTGCCGCGGCCGATAGCGCTAACAGTACCCCCTCCCTTAGGCCTCCCCCGAGAAGGCCGGGGTTTACCGGGGTGTGCGGAATGAAAGTCAGCGAGCAAGGATTTGTCCAAGATATTCTTTGCAGGTTCCCAGGAGTTCTCCTCCGGACCAAACCCCTCCCAGGCCAGGAGATACTCCCAAACGGAGCCCCATTTCCGGACATCCAACACTTCCTGAACACGATAAACCGTCTCATCCATAGCCTGAAGGGGTGCTGGCTCCGGTGGCTTCCGATGAGGCCATCTGAGGATCAATGGTTTAAGAAGAGACACATGGAAAGAATTGTGAATGCGCAAGGAAGCCGGCAACCAGAGCTGATAGGTCACAGGACCCAGTTGTCGCAACACCGGAAAGGGACCAATATAACGAGGAGCCAGTCTCATAGAAGGGACCCTCAGGCGGATATGCCGGGTGCTGAGCCATACTTTCTCCCCGGACTGAAACTGCGGAGCCGGACGTCGATGTGGATCCGTAAATCTCTTCGTGGAACAGGCCGCCTTCCGCAACATCAGTTGCGTCTGGGACCAAAGACGTTTCAGTTGGGAAGCAGTCAACTGAGCAGCCGGAGAAGGCACAGGCAATGGGACAGGTAAAGGTGGACGAGGTTGGCGACCGAAGACAATCTGGAAAGGAGACGCTCCCGTAGAGGTGCCCGCATGTGAATTATGGGAAAATTCCGCCCAGGAGAGAAGGGACGCCCAGTCATCTTGACGAGAGTTAACGTACAGCCGGAGGAACTGTTTGAGCGTACGGTTAGTACGTTCAGCCTGACCATTTGCCTGCGGATGAAACGCCGTAGTGAAATCCAAGGAAATCCGGAATTTTTTGCAGAGGTGAAGCCAATAGCGAGCCGTGAACTGCGGTCCCCGGTCCGAAGTGATATGAAGAGGCAGGCCGTGGAGACGGAAGATGTGGAGCATGAACAATTGAGCCAGTCATGGGGCAGACGGGAGGGAGGGAAGTGGAATAAAATGGGCCATTTTAGAAAAGCGATCCACCACCACCCATATCACAGTATTGCCCTCGGAAGCGGGAAGTTCAACTATAAAATCTGTGGAGATATGCGTCCAAGGTCTGGTGGGAACGGGCAATGGTTGTAATAAGCCCCAAGGTTTCCCGGTGAGAACTTTATGTTGAGCGCAGACTGGACAAGAGTCCACATAAGCCCGTATATCCTTATGCATCTCGGGCCACCAATAATACTGTTGTAACAGCGCTTGTGTTCGCCGTCGTCCCGGGTGTCCCGCCAGTCTGGAGTCATGACCCCAAGCTAAAACTTTATTGCGTAGTCGTTGGGTCACCACCGTTTTCCCGGGTGGCACAGTGAAGGTAGCGGACAGGATGATACGGGCTGGATCAATGATATGTTGTTCTGAGTCCACAATATCTTCAGGGGAGAATGAACGGGATAAGGCGTCGGCTTTAACGTTCTTATCGGCAGGGCGATAACGTATTTCCATATTGAATCGAGTAAAAAAGAGAGCCCAACGGGCTTGACGTGGGTTTAATCGTTGAGCTTGTTGCAAATACGTTAAATTTTTGTGATCCGTAAAGATGGTGATGCGATGTTGGGCTCCTTCTAGCCACTGTCTCCACTCGTCCAGCGCCATCTTAATAGCCAACAGCTCCCTGTCTCCAATGGAATAGTTACGTTCTGCTGCAGAAAATTTTTTAGAGAAATACGAACAAGGATGCGTAGCTCCGGATGCAGTAGTCTGACTCAGGACGGCCCCAACTCCTTCAGCGGAAGCATCGACTTCTATAAAAAATGGACGCTTGGGGTCGGGATGCCGAAGACAGGGCTGCCGAAGGAAAGAGTCTTTAAGGGTTTGAAAAGCTTCCTCGGCCTCCACAGGCCAGATCTTGTTGTTAGCTCCTTTACGAGTCATGGCAGTCAAAGGTGCAGTAATTTTGGAGAAATTCTGAATAAAACTGCGGTAGTAATTAGCGAACCCTAAAAAACGTTGAAGCGCACGCAGTCCATTAGGCTGAGGCCATTCTTTGATACATTTTAGCTTAGCAGGGTCCATTTGAAATCCTCTGTTAGATATAATGTAGCCCAGGAAAGGTAGGGACTTTTTTTCAAAAATACACTTTTCAATCTTAGCGTACAGTTTATTTTCTCTTAACCGCTGTAATACTTGAATGACGTGTAGTCTGTGAGCTTGTAAATTAGCCGAGAAGATCAAAATGTCATCCAAGTAGACCACAACACAGATATAAAGCAGATCTCGGAATATTTCATTAACGAAGTTTTGAAATACAGCAGGGGCATTAGTCAGTCCAAACGGCATAACCAGGTATTCATAATGTCCGTCTCTCGTGTTGAATGCCGTTTTCCATTCATCACCCTCGCGAATTCTGATAAGATTGTAGGCCCCTCTGAGATCCAATTTGGAAAATATTTGAGCCCCTTGTAAACGGTCAAAGAGTTCGGCAATCAAAGGTAATGGGTAGCGATCTTTAATGGTGATAGCATTGAGTCCACGGAAATCAATGCAGGGTCTCAGGGTTCCATCTTTTTTTCCCACGAAGAAAAACCCAGCTCCGGCCGGGGAGGTAGAGCGTCGAATGAACCCTTTTTGTAAATTCTCCTGAATATAACTGGTCATAGCCTGAGTCTCTGAAGCGGATAGGGCATAGACCTTCCCTCGGGGAGGAGAGGCCCCTGGAACAAGGTTAATGGCACAGTCAAAATCTCGATGAGGCGGCAGGATCTCCGCAGCCTTTTTAGAGAAGACATCCGCGAACTGGCTATAATGTGCAGGTAGCCCTTCGAGTCGTGTAATGCATAGGTAGCTGTCGGTAGGCATGGGTTCCTGAAGACAAGTCTCTTGACAAGCAGTTCCCCATCGCAGGAGTTTCAGGGTTGTCCAATCAAACTGCGGATTGTGCTGTTGCAACCAAGGAATCCCCAATACTACGGGGTGTATGGCCCTCTGGATAACGTAAAATGACATTTGTTCGCAATGTTTGGGTCCAATGTGACACTCCAGAGGAACAGTCTGATGGGTTATCCTCCCCGGTAGCGGGTCTCCATGAATAGAGGATATAATCAATGGTGTAGGACAAGGCTGCAGAGGAATATGGAGTTTCTCCACGATCTCTTGAAGAATAAAACTCCCACCGGCGCCCGAGTCTACTAGCGCCATGGTGGAGAAATGTAGGTCGTTAAGAGCCAGTGAAATCCGGAGAGTAAGTGGAGGAGCTGGAGAGGTACTGCCTAGGGTTACTCCTCCGCCAGAGCCTAGGCTTTGAAGTTTCCCGGACGAATCGGGCATCGGGCTATGAGGTGACCCGATCCTCCACAGTACATACATAGGCCTGACCGACGACGTCTCTGTCGCTCCTCAGGGGAAAGAGGACCACGTCCCAGTTGCATTGGTTCTTCAGTACTACCTCCAGAAGATGTGGAAGGTTGTGGGATGGTGGATACTGGACGAGGAGGGTTCCAGGAACTGGTTCGTTTGGAATTAGTTCCTTCACGGGCTCTTTCTTGCAGCCGACGGTCTATCCGGTTCACTAAGTTGATGATAGCGTCTAAGGACTTCGGTAGTTCTCGAGCCGCCATCTCATCCTTAATTTTTGGCGACAACCCCTCTAAGTATATAGAACGTAAGCAGTTCTCATCCCAATGCAGTTCTGAGGCCAAAGTTCTGAACTCGATAGTGTAGTCTGCGGGGGCTCGATTACCTTGTCGTAATTGTAGCAATTTAGAACCGGCTACCACCTGTTGTCCTGGATCATCGAAAATTGTAACGAAAAGTTCCCAGAATTTTTTAAGGTTCTGCAGGATGGGGTCTGATCGTCGCCAATAAGGAGATGCCCAGGCCAGGGCCTTTCCTTCCAACAGTGACAAAATGTACGTGGTCTTATTAAGATCGTCTGGAAACGAAGAGGCTTGAAGTTGAAAATGCATATTACATTGATCAATGAATCCCTGACACAAACGGGGATCTCCCGCGTAGCGTGGAGGGATAGGTAACGGAATTGTGGATCTGCCAGGGGTTGGCACCAACACTGGTACGGCAGCAGCGGCGGCCTGAGCAGCTGCCATGGCTTCCATACGTGCGTTCATTCGTTCTAATGATGATGCCATGGATTCCAGAATCCTTTGTTGTTCCATAACCTTCTGAGCCAACCCTGGAATGGCTTGGCGAGCCGAGGCCTCCGCCGGGTCCATGGCCTTAGTATTCTGTTATGAATGTGGGCCCTTATATCGCGGTAAGACTACCGTCGAAGGGCAAGGCCTTGCTCACCAAGGACTCTTGCTAGAAGACTTCACCCTGGAAGCACGCGACCCCCCCAGGAGAGGCCCGTAGGGGTCCGGCCGCTGGGACTTAGGCGATTCCTCTGAGGACTGTAGAAGGTCTGGATGCAGGCGCCTCCTGCAGGTCGTGGGTTCCAGACGGCTGGCGCCTCCAGCAGGTCGTGACAGTCTTGAGGATGGAATCCAAGAGAAGTCCAAGTCCGGTCCAAAGTTCAAAATACCAGCGAGATCCGAATCCAGTCCAGGTGAAAAGCAGGAGAAAGGTCCGCAGCTGTACCTGTGTCGAGACAGGAGAAGGGTCCAAAGCCGTACCAGGGTCGAGACAGGAGAAGGGTCCAAAGCCGTACCAGGGTCAAGCCAAGAATCAGTCCACGGAGCAGGAGAGAAGGCGGGATGAAGAACAGGAACCAGGAGCCAGGAACACACTCTAGGCAGGAACCTCAATACTAAGGCAAGGACTGGATGCACAGCCCTTGCCTTAAGTACAGGAAGCGGAAGGAGGAGCTGTGGAGGGAGCCATGACACTTCCTGTCATGGCCCCTTTAAGAATTGCAATGCAGCCGCGCGCGCTGCCCTAAGGAGAGCAGGGGGAGGAGTCAGCTGGCCGCGGAGCCATGCTGCCGGCTCGGCACAGGCGGCGGTGAAGACGCGAACAGGCAGGGCAGTCAGTCCTGCAGATCCCCGGCGTCCACCTAATTGATCCGGGTGAGTCCCCTGCTACCCCGGGTCCGTTCTTCGTCGCGGCCGACCGCGGCCGGCGGCCATGACACCCGGTCCCGGTCGCGGTCTGCCTCGGCCGATAGCGCTAACATGTAAATTGCAGCAAAATCAGTTCTTGCACTGTGGCAGCCATATATACTAACAGCCTAATTTTAAAAGGCTGGCGCGCATTAAAACTGGGAGATAAGCATGCGGCCGGGCCGCGCGCATCTCCCAGTACACGCTGAAAACTGACTCGATAAAAAAAAAAAAAAAAAAAGGGGCAAGGTGTGAGCGGGGCATGGCTGGACCAGGACAGTGCCATTAAGCACTGTCTTGCTGAAGCACATGCCAGCAGCCAGCCAGACCACGCAACCTACTACTACTCCGGAGAGCAGTTAAGTATTAGTGTTGCAATCCCGGTCACTGGGTTAGTGACCGGGCCCTTACCTGCGCTCCAAGACCCGCGAAATGCCGGCTTCTGGGCCGTCCGGGCCGTGTAGCAGCGGCGTCTCCACGAGGGAGACGTCGCCAAAGACTCCTCCCCTCAGCAGGGGAACGCGCGTGCGCGAGGGCTGAGTTCTTGTAGTTTCAGCACCCGGATGTGCTGGACCGCCCCCGACTGACGTCAGACGCCGGCAGGAGATTTAAACAGGGGTTCTGCATTACTTCTTTGCCTTGCAACGTGGTCACTCTTTTGAGTTTCTAGTTGCCGTTCCTGCTTGCCTGGTTCCTGACTCCTGCTTGCTCGTTCGTGATTCTGCTTGCCCATCTGACTTCTGTTCCTGTCTGCCTGCCTGCCTTGTTACTCGGATTTCTGTCTGCCAGCTGCCTGCATTGACTCCGGTCCGTGACTCCACTTCTGCCTGCCTGCCGCCTGCCTTGACTTCGGTGCGTGACTCCACTTCTGCTTGCCTGCTGCCTGCCTTGACTCCGGTCCGTGTATCCTCTTCAGCTTGCCTGCCGCCTGCCTTGACTCTGGTTCGTGTCTTCTCTCCTTGGGTTCTTCAGACCTTCTCATAAGTCCCAGCGGTCCGGGTCCCTACGGGCTCCTCCTGGGGGGACCTCGGGCTTCCAGGGCGAAGACACCTAAGTCCTAGCGACCCGGGCTCCCACAGCTCCTCTGGAGGGGTCACGGGTTTCCAGGTGAAGTTCCGGTCCCTTCAGTGTGCGTCTGCCTCCCGACTGTCCTCCGGCGTCGGTCGGCCCATGGATCCACTTCCGGATATTAACAATCACAACAGTTTGCAAGGCCATGGATCCGGCAGACCTCGCTGGGCTCCAGGCCATTCCAGGACTTGCCCAAGGTTGGTACAACAGCAACAGGTTCTCGACTCTCTGGTAGCCACAGTGGAGCATATGGCTACTCGTATGGATGCTGAGCCTCCCCCACCGGCACCAGTACCAGCAGCCGCTCCGGTCGTCACGCTCCAGACGCCCACGCAACTCCCTGCTCCCTCTCGATACGCCGGGGATCCCAAGGCGTGCCGGGGGTTCTTAAATCAGTGCTTTGTGCGGTTTGCCTTATTACCTAACCAGTTTCCTACTGATTCAGTCAAGGTGGCATACATTTTTTCTCTCTTAGACGGCCGGGCCCTGAACTGGGCCTCACCCATGTGGGAGAAGAACGATGTTACTCTCACTAACTTGGATAACTTTGTAGCCAGTTTTAAAGCAGCCTTTGATGAGCCTGCTCGTCAGTCCTCGGCCACCTCTGAATTGCTACAACTTCGACAAGGAGCACGCACTCTGGCTGAATATGCCCTGGAATTCCGACGCTTGCGCTGGAGGTAGGATGGTGTGATGACGCCCTTCGAGGAATTTTCCTGGAGGGTCTTGCGGGTCGGATTAAAGATGTCTTGGCCGCCCGGGACATTCAATGCGCTTATAGACCTCGCCGGGCGCATAGATCGCCGCCTTCAACAAAGGGCAAAAGAGATACGCCCTCCACGACGTATGACGTCCTTGGCTCCTGTCTTCTCGAGGCCGCTCATGCCGAGTCCTCGGACCACCGGGGCCTCCTCCGAACCTTCCACTGAAGAACCCATGCAGCTGGGGAGAACGTCCCTGACGGAGGAGGAGAAACGCCGTCGCCGAACGCTAGGACTTTGTCTGTATTGCGGTGGAAAGGGGCATTTCCTGTCACAATGCAAAGAACGGGCGGAAAACGCTCGCGCCTAGGAGGATTGGAGGAGTGTCTCCTGGGCTGTCTTAATGCTGCTCCTCAATGTACAGTACCTATAACCCTAAGGTTTCCTGGGGGTATCTTTGAAACACGGGCTCTCATTGACTCCGGAGCTGGAGGGAACTTTATCACCCGCGAACTGGTCCAGCAACTCCAGTTACCCACGCGACCTCGTGATCCACCACTGCGGGTTACCTCTATTCAAGGTACACCTTTACCTGGAAGTATTTCTGTTATCACAGATCCTCTCACACTCCAGACCGGGTTATTGCACAAAGAGACGATCTCCTTCCTGGTCTTGGAGAGGTCGGTACACCCGGTAGTCCTCGGCCTACCCTGGCTTCAGCAACACTCTCCAGTGATTCGATGGGATGACCTTCAGATTACTCAATGGAGCTCCCGCTGTTTCCGCTCCTGCATCAAGAAGGCAGTGGTTCCTCCCATTCCATTGGCACATGCTGGGTCTCTACTCCCGGCACCCTATGCGGACTTCGCCGATGTATTTTCTAAGGAGAAGGCGGAGTTGCTACCTCAACACCGTCCCTTCGATTGTGCCATAGAGCTACTTCCCGGAGCAACTCCACCCTGCGGCAGAGTGTATCCTCTATCACAGCCTGAGACTAAAGCGATGTCTGACTACATCAAAGAAAATCTCGACAAAGGATTCATCCGCCAGTCTAAATCGCCTACGGGCGCCGGATTCTTCTTTGTAGCAAAAAAGGATGGTTCACTAAGGCCCTGCATCGATTATCGAGGCCTGAATTCCATTACCAAGAAGAACCGTTATCCACTGCCATTAATTCCGGAGTTACTGGATAGACTTCAAGGAGCTCGGGTGTTCACGAAGCTGGACTTAAGAGGGGCTTACAATTTGGTCCGTATCCGTCCCGGGGATGAATGGAAGACCGCTTTCAATACCCGGGACGGGCACTACGAGTACCTGGTCATGCCGTTCGGCTTATGTAATGCTCCTGCTGTGTTCCAGCATCTCATGAATGAGATTCTCCGAGAACTCTTGTACTCGTGTGTCATAGTATATCTGGACGATGTCCTCATTTTTTCCCAAGATTTGAACTCTCACCGACTCCAGGTCCGACAGGTGCTCCAGATTCTCCGTGACCACCATCTTTATGCAAAATTCGAAAAATGCCTTTTCGAGAAGGACACACTACCCTTTCTGGGCTATATTATTTCTGCCACGGGATTTAGGATGGATCCTGAGAAAGTATCTGCTATCAAAAAGTGGCCCCAGCCTGTTGGTCTTAAAGCCTTACAGCGCTTCCTGGGCTTCGCGAACTTTTACAGGCACTTCATACCTGGGTATTCACAGCTGGTGGCGCCACTTACCGCGCTAACAAAGAAAGGAGCAGACACTCGACAATGGCCTTCGGAAGCATGTAAGGCATTTGGTGCCTTAAAGGAGGCCTTTCTTTTGGAGACCTGCTTACGTCACCCGGACCCATTGCGTCCATTCGTTGTGGAAGTGGACGCTTCCAGTGTGGCAGTAGGGGCGGTACTCTCTCAATATTCCAGTACAGGGAGGTTACTACCGTGCTCCTACTTTTCAAAGAAATTTACCCCTGCCGAAAGCAACTACGGGATTGGTGACAAAGAGCTTTTGGCCATCAAACTAGCTTTCGAAGAATGGAGGCAGTGGCTTGAGGGAGCCCAACATCAGGTCACTGTTTATACTGATCATAAAAATTTGGAATTCCTTCCTCGCAGGCCCAACGCCTTAATTCCCAGACAAGCTCGATGGTCGCTATTCTTTAGTCGATTTGACTTCATTCTCAAATACGGCCAGCCTCGAAGAATGTTCGGGCTGATGCCTTATCTCGGAACACCATCTTTGAGGAGAAGGATGATTCCCCTCAGTATATCATCGATCCTGCCAGAATCTCTTTAGCCAGCACCAGTGTGTCCACTCAGGGTAGAGTGGTAGTTTCTCGACGGGATCGTAGGAGAGTCCCTAGAATGGGCCCACGACTCCCTCTCGGGGGCCACGCCGGTCGAGAGAGAACTCTAACCCTCCTAAATCGATATTACTGGTGGCCTCGGGTACGACAGGATGTGCAAGAGTATGTGGCATCTTGTCCAGTATGTGCCAGACAGAAGCCTCTCGGGGGAAGACCGTTGGGACTCCTACAACCCTTACCAATTCCCACTGAACCTTGGACCCACATCGCCACTGATTTCGTGGTGGACTTACCGCCATCAGAAGGTAAAACGGTAATATGGGTCACCGTAGACCGGTTTTCTAAAATGGTGCACTTGGTACCCCTGGCCAAGCTACTTCGGCACCAGAACTGGCACTTTTGTTTACACAGCATATTTTTCGGTCACATGGTCTGCCACAGAGCATTGTTTCCGATCGGGGACCTCAATTTATGGCCCGCTTTTGGCGTGCTCTGTGTAAAAAGTTTGGAGTACAATTAAACTTTTCCACCGCGTTCCACCCTCAAAGTAATGGGCAAACGGAACGAATGAATCGCTCACTCAAGACATTTCTTCGCAGCTTCATCTCTGAGAAAAGAGATAATTGGGTCTCTCTGCTTCCCTGGGCCGAGTTCGCTTACAATAATCATACACATTCGGTTACAGGACAATCTCCGTTCCAAACGGTTTTTTGGCCATCATCTCAGACCGCCTGTACCAGTCCCTGTGGATATTCCTTCGCCGGCAGCCCAGACAAGGGCCACTCAACTTCATCGGCTCTGGAGGACCCTTCAACGCCGCCTCTGTACTGCAGCAGAGAGGGCACAGAGAGGGGCGAATCGACACAGACGCCTTGCACCTGAATTGCTACCCGGCACTAAGGTATGGCTGAGTACCAAGCATCTCCACTTTCCGGGTCGCTCTCGCAAGTTGGCTCCCAGATTCTGTGGTCCTTTTTCAGTAGCGGAACGAATAGGTATGGTCTCCTATAGGCTTCGCCTCCCGTCATCGTTACGCATCCACAATGTGTTTCATGTATCTCTGTTAAAGCCTGTGGTGTTCTCTTGTTACCATCGGCCCACTCCTGATGCAGTCTCTGTCGAGTCTTCCGGGGAACCTGTTTATCAGGTTCGGGAAGTACGAGATGTGCGCTTTCACAATCGCCGTTGGGAGTACTTGCTGGCCTGGGAGGGCTGCGGTCCCGAGGAGGACTCTTGGGAGCCTGCACGGAACATTTTGGACAAGTCCCTGCTGAACCAGTACCACCTAGACAACCCCGGAAAACCTGGTCCTCTGCGGAGGGGGCGTAAAAGGGGGGGTACTGTTGCGATCCCGGTCACTGGGTTAGTGACCGGGCCCTTACCTGCGCTCCAAGACCCGCGAAACGCCGGCTTCTGGGCCGTCCGGGCTGCGTGGCAGCGGCGTCTCCACGAGGGAGACGTCGCCGAAGACTCCTCCCCTCAGCAGGGGAACGCGCGCGCGCGAGGGCTGAGTTCTTGTAGTTTCAGCACCCGGATGTGCTGGACCGCCCCCGACTGACGTCAGACGCCGGCAGGAGATTTAAACAGGGGTTCTGCATTACTTCTTTGCCTTGCAACGTGGTCACTCTTTTGAGTTTCTAGTTGCCGTTCCTGCTTGCCTGGTTCCTGACTCCTGCTTGCTCGTTCGTGATTCTGCTTGCCCATCTGACTTCTGTTCCTGTCTGCCTGCCTGCCTTGTTACTCAGATTTCTGTCTGCCAGCTGCCTGCCTTGACTCCGGTCCGTGACTCCACTTCTGCCTGCCTGCCGCCTGCCTTGACTTCGGTGCGTGACTCCACTTCTGCTTGCCTGCTGCCTGCCTTGACTCCGGTCCGTGTATCCTCTTCAGCTTGCCTGCCGCCTGCTTGACTCTGGTTGTGTCTTCTCTCCTTGGGTTCTTCAGACCTTCTCATAAGTCCCAGCGGTCCGGGTCCCTACGGGCTCCTCCTGGGGGGACCTCGGGCTTCCAGGGCGAAGACACCTAAGTCCTAGTGACCCGGGCTCCCACAGCTCCTCTGGAGGGGTCACGGGTTTCCAGGTGAAGTTCCGGTCCCTTCAGTGTGCGTCTGCCTCCCGACCGTCCTCCGGCGTCGGTCGGCCCAAGGATCCACTTCCGGATATTAACAATCACAACATTAGAACAAAAAAACAGTTAGTGAGCAGACTGAGAGGGAACTGGGGAAAGGCCCTATCGTGTCACTGCATGCTTCTTATAAAATTTCCCCCCCCCTTAAGCGTGTGATTCAGCACTCGTGCGCACTGATATAAAATCAGGCGCACGTGTCTGCAGGTAGTGGATTTTATAACATGCGCGCGCGTCAATGCACACATGTTATAAAATCAGTATGTCCATGTGCACGCGCCGGCTTAAAAATTTACCTTTAAGTGACTGGGTGCCCTTAAAGGACAAAAACCTGGAAAATTGTGAAATCCAGGCAAAAGTTATGGTTGACTGGTTTTGAAATTACAATCTTGGGACTTCTATGCTGTGTTCCTGCTGCAAGGCTGCTGGCTTTTCCAATTGTCTTGGTATATTTGTTCTGTTTCCTTGGAGACTCAGACATGCCCTTGCAGTCTGATGATTGGACCAGCACTGGGTTTGCTCCATTTTCCCAGCAGTTTTCCCTAAATAACATTTTCCCAGCAGTTTGTAAGGCATTCTCCGAAGTCACACCATGCTGGTCCAACAGCCATCTTGGTGTTACAACAGCGGAAGTGCTATCTGTTTGCTTTCTGATTTCCAAGCCTTATTCTTGTCTAAAGTATCCTATTCCAAAATTCCTGTATTTGTGTTCCAGTATTTTCTGCACATAAGTCTACCTGATTCACAGTTCAGCCTCTAGTGTTTTGCCTGTGTCCAGTTCCAATATTCCTGTTCTGTATGCCTTTCCTGGCTTTTCTCCAGTTCCTGACCTCTGCAACCGTTCTTCCACTTTGCCTCTCAGGTACGCAACTTCCTCCAGGGATACCCCTTAACAGCAGAGGGGTATCACTGAGGAAAAAAGTACTGGATGAATCATGACTGAGGTTGCTAGGGTATGGAAGGTAGACTGCTTCAGAACAAATGGAGAAGAACTACGATACCATCTTTTCTAGAATGGATGATGTGGTCAGGTTTGTTATTTCAAAACTGTACACAGCTGTTATGCCCATGAAATAAAAACTGGATGGAGTGGTTATACACATCCAGAAAGACTTGGAGCATATGAGGATAGCCTTGGTGCAGTGTTCCCAAACTACTGGAGGACATACAAGGGAGTCTTGAGTGGAGTTTGGTGAGTTCATGTGCTCCTTCAAGGAATCCACTAAGAATGACATATATTGGAGGTACTTTTTCCTGAAGAAAAATAAGAAAAAGCTGTTGCCAATGAGTGGCTTGATATCAAACTGTGCAGCCAGATGCCAACGGGAAAACCTTGGCTACTTCACTAGCAATGGAAACTTGACAGTCTGCATGCCAATCCTATGAGAAGCCAAATAAAGTAAGTTGAGCTGTCCTAACCTAGAACTGTCTACTCTTCAAATGATCAGGAAAAGATCACAGGTGTGGATTTCTGTTTGTACCCTACAGACCTAATTTGTTGAATGCAAATGAGTGTTTCACTTAATGGACTCAGAAGAGCTGGCCTGGACTCTCTTTAATTAGAATTGCCCCTATGTTTTTTAGAAATCTTTTCCCTGGGAGGACAGCACTAGCACTGGTCACAGATGGTTTAACTTTTAAAATTATTTTTCCTTGTTTTTAATTTTAAAAAATTCCATAAGTAATGCCTCTGTAAAAATGTTTGGGGGAATAGCATTTATGGGAGAGGGAGGGATAGAGTATATGTTAATGTAATAATTCCATTTTTCCCATAGCTTCTGACCCTGCTCTAGTAGACCCAGAACTTGTTTCTAAGGGAGCCTACTGGAGAACGTATGCCCACCCCTATGAATCAGGAACCCATGTATTGCATCTGGGAGGATCCGAGGGTGCCTAGAAGTCAACCCTGGGAAGATGGGTGATGTCAAGGGAAAAAAGGGCTCTGGCCAGCACTTAACTGGATTCAGCTGGGTAAGAGGGCTGATGTTCTCATCAGAGCCATGGCGTGGCTTGGGAATATGTAGGCTTAGACAGGATAGGAAAGTCTGCACCAATTCTGATGTAAAATCCAGTGGTCCCACCACAGAGGATCTGGATTGTTCCTCAGGGATTCAAAAGGGATTGCTCGGAATGCAATTCTGTTCCTGGCAACTGGTTGCTTATAAGACCAGAAGAGGGGATCCTGGAAGAGGCCCGTGAATTCTTGCATCTGGATCATTGGACTCTGACATGTGACTAGACCTGGGTCCAGATTATAGACTGAGAAGCCTTGCACCCGAAGTGTAAATTTGCCTTTGTGCTTGTTTATGTTAACTGAAACTGAAACCCCTTTCAGTTCACTGAAGAGAAGGGAACTGTGGTTGTGATTAATTACTGTAGTTTATAAGTCAAGACACTGTGTTGTATTGTTGTAAAGCATTTATCAGAGTAAAGTCTGGTTGTTTAATCCTGGATATATATGACATAACTGTAGGGGCCTCCTACTTGACATAAAGACAAGTGAAGGGATACAGTAAAGGAACACACCAATATGAAGCAGCCCACTCAAAACTTGCTATACGCCTTGCTTTTTCTCTCCTAGAAACATAGAAATGACGGCAGAAGAAGACCAATCGGCCCATCCAGTCTGCCCAGCAAGCCTCACACTTCTTTTTTTCTCATACTTATCTGTTTCTCTTGGCTCCTAGTAACCTTTGGTTCTATTTCCCTTTCACCCCCACCATTAATGCAGAGAGCAGTGATGGAGCTGCATCCAAGTGAAATATCAAGCTTGATTAGTTAGGGGTAGTAACCGCCGCAATAAGCAAGCTTCACACATACGTATTTATTTACCCATTCTATGTTATTCAGCCCTTATTGGTTGTTTTTCTTCTCCCCTGCCGTTGTAGCAGAGAGCTATGCTGGATAAGTGTGAAGTATTAGTTTTACTTCTCCCCTTCCGTTGAAGCAGAGAGCTATGCTGGATATGCTTAAATACCTATCCTTCATATTCAGTCCAGTAGCTCTTCTCTCCCATCTTGTATTATTGATAGTGGGGCTGCAAAGGCCTATCTGTTGTACTTTTCAGGAGGGATGGAGTTTTCTACATTAATTTGCATTCCAGCAACTCTGGATACATTGTTTGTGGATCGATGTTGGTTTTCATACTTCATTGGCCCTGCATAGTGTGCCATGTGACCAGATGTACTGCTCAGCAGAGAAGCGAATCCTAGGCTACTGAAACATGCAACTGCAAAGCCATGAACTGAGAAAAGTGAACAGGACATGAGCACTATATTCTGCCACTAGGTGGGTATATGAGCTGCTCCAGTGGCAGTGTGAAATTCTCCTCTCAAATGCATGAGACTTGGTAAATCTATAAAATGTGTATTGATTTTTACAGCATAGTAAAGAGTTAACAATCAAATGACATTTTTATTTATATCATTCCTTCCCACAAATGTGCTCAAGCCATGGAACAAGATAAACAATGAAAAACGTGGTTCATGGCTAGTGATGATTATATTTGAAGCTATTTGCTCCTAATTTGTTCTGGAAGAAAATGAGCTTAGATGAACTAGCCTTTTTCACTTTTTCAAGATGAAGGTTTGTTTAATAGGATTTTAGAAGCCAGTGGACTCCAATTGATATTTTTATATATTTTTAAACAATGTGTCATGGACCACTTGGTTGCGTCACTATTACGCCCTGGGTATTCCTATATCCACAAAGCATTCTAGTGTAAGTTAGAAATAGGGGAGGCTATATATAAATACAACCTCCCTTATTGAGGGTCCTGGGATGGTCCACCTCCTGAAAATTAACAAAAGCAGCTTCTAAGAGTGAGCTTTGGGGGCAGTGCAGAGTTAAGTTGGAGTTAGGACGTGAGGAGTCTTTTCAAAAGTTACTTTTTTCAGGCCTAGTCAAAAGAGTATAGTGATAGGAGTATACTACCATCCACCTGGCCAAAATGTGAGACAGACAGTGAAATACTAAGAGAAATTAGGGAAGCTAACCAAACTGGTAGTGCAGTAATAATGAGAGATTTCAATTACCCCAATATTGACTGGGTAAGTGAAACATCAGTTCTTGCTAGAGAAATAAAGTTCCTGGATGGAATAAATGACAGTTTTATGGAAAAATTGGTTGAGGAACCAATGGGAAAGGGAGAAATTTTAGATCTAATTCTCAGTGGCGCGAAGGATTTGGTGAGCGAAATAACGGTGGTGGGACCGCTTGGTAATAGTGATCATAATATGATCAAATTTGAATTAATGACTAGAAGGGGGACAGCAAGTAAATCCATGGCTCTAGTGCTAATCATTGAAAAGGAAAACCTTGGTAAAATGAGAAAAATAGAAAAAAAAAAACCTGAAAAGTGCAGCTAAAAGGAAAAAAGAGTGCAATAAGCATGGACATTGTTAAAAATGCCATCCTAGAAGCACAGTCCAGATGTATTCCACAGATTAAGAAAGGTGGGAGGAAGCCAAGTGATTACCGACATGAATTGAAAGAGCCTATTTTAGCCAAAAGATCTTCATTCAAAAATTGGAAGAAGGATCCATCAGAAGAAAATAGGATAAAGCACTACAGCATTGTCATTGTCTCAGGTTTCTATCTTTGCTGTGTAGACTATTGATTTGTTTATCTGGCGCAGTTTCTCATGTATGACAACGTATGTCTGTTTTTTTTTTTATGACCATAGAGGACTGAGTTTTGCTGTTCTGTTGCTGTTCCATATGGTCTGTTAAACCTGGTTTTTCGTTTAATAAAAATTTTACAAATTAAAAAAAAAAAAAAAAAAGAAAATAGGATAAAGCATAAGCATTGGCAAGTTAAATGTAAGACATCGTTGAGGGCAGGCTAAGAAAGAATTTGAAAAGAAGTTGGCCATAGGGGCAAAAACGTACAATAAAAACTTTTAAAAATATATCCGAAGCAGAAAGCCTGTGAGGGAGTCGGTTGGACCATTGGACGATCAAGAGGTTAAAGAGGCACTTAGAGAAGATAAGGCCATCACAGAAAGATTAAATGATTTCTTTGCTTCAGTGTTTACTGAAGAGGATGTTGGAAAGATACCTGTTCCGGAGAAGGTTTTCATGGATGATGATTCAGATCAACTGAACCAAATTACGATGAACCTGGAAGATAAAGTAGGCCTGATTGACAAACTGAAGAGTAGTAAATCACCTGGACCGGATGGTATTTACCCCAGGGTTCTAAAAAAAACTAAAAAATGAAACTTCAGACCTATTTCAATTAATTTTTATCCTTTTATTAAACTCATCCGATGTACCTGAAGATTAGAAAATGGTCAATGTAACCTCTATATTTACAAAAGGATCCAGGGGTGATCCAGAAAACTATAGACCAGTGAACCTAGCTTCACTGCTGGGAAAAATCATGGAAACTGCTAGAATAAAATCACAAAACATTTAGATAGACATGGTTTGATGGGACACAGCCAACATGATTTTACCCAAGCAAAGTCTTGCCTTTCAAATCTCCTACATTTTTTTGAAGGGGTGAATAAACATGTGGACAAGGTGAACCAGTAGATATGGTATATTTGGATTTACAGAAGGCGTTCAACAAAGTGCCCCATGAGGGGCTTCTAAGAAAACTAAAAGAGCATGGGATAAGAGGCATGACCTTTTGTTGATTGCAAGTTGGTTAAAAGACAGGAAATGGAGAGTAGGACTAAATGGTCAGTTTTCACAGTGGAAAAAGGTAAACTGTGGAGTGCCTCAGGGATCTGTACTTGGACCAGGGGTATGATGAATGAGGTGATCGAATTTGCAGATTACACAAAATTATGCAGAGTAGTTAAATCTCAAGTGGATTGTGATGAATTGCAGGAAGGCCTTGCGAGACTGGAAAATTGGGCTTCCAAATGGCAGTGAAATTTAACGTGGAGAAGTCAAAGTGATGCATATAGGAAAAAATAACCCTTGCTAAGGTAACACAATGTTAGGTTCTATCTTAGGAGTTACCACCCAGGAAAGAGTTCTAGGTGTCATAGTGGATAATACATTGAAATCGTCAGCTCAGTGTGCTGTGGAAATCAAAAAAGCAAACAATGTTAGGAATTATTAGGAAGGGAATGGCAAATAAAACGGAGGATGTCATAATGCCTCTGTATCGCTCCATGGTGAGAATGTACCTTGAATACTGTGTACAATTCTGGTCACCGCATCTCAAAAAGGATATAGCTGCACTGGAGAAAGTGCAGAGAAGGGTGACCAAAATAAGGGGCATGGAACGGCTGCCCTATGAGGAAAGGCTAAAGAAGTTAGGACTGTTCAGTTTGGAGAAGAGACAACTGAGGGGGGATATGAAAGAAGTCTACAAAATCATGAAAGGTCTTGAGCAAGTTAATGTAAATCGGTTATTTACTCTCTCAGATAATAGAAGTGTGAGAAAAGAGTATCCCTACCATGGGAATACAAATAAGTCACCCCGTCACATTGGGCCCTGGGAGTAAAAATCTTCCCTCCCATCTACAAAGGATCCAGCCCTGGAAATAAGAGAGATTGTGAAAAAGCTAGCAGGTGAAGTGGTTCCATCGCAGAAGAGATACAAATTCTTTTATGACCCCACCTGTGCAGGATAGGCAAACAGAGGTGATGTTACAAATGCAATAACACATAGTGTATGGTAATGCAATAAAAATACCATGCTATAATTTTGATTTTCACTAGCTTTGTGCTTTGTACAATATCGGCCAGTTTTATTTGCGCAATAAGGGGTAGATTTTAAAAAGCATTTACTCGAGCAAAACTGGTTTTTGCTCGAGTAAATACACTTTACTCAAGTAAGTGGGCTTTTCAAAATTGCTACAATATATGCCATTGAATCGTCCATAGGATTTACTCAAGTAAGTGCACTTTACTCGAGTAAATAGCTTTTGAAAATTGCTACGATAGTATGTCACATTTACATGCGTAACTCCTTTGAAAATTACCCCCTAATTTTACAAAGTTGTCCTTGGTAACTTTCCACAATTTTTGCACTTTACATACTCAATCCCTGTATACATTCCATGCTTGCAGTTCTTCATGCTTTGTAGCTTGATATATAATTGCTGGATTTTTTGTATTGTAAAATGTCTTTTTTTAATGTGTGTCCTACTCCAGTTTCTTTTTCCATTCTACTTAAATGAATCTGTGTGGTGATTGAAAGAAAGAACAATCAATGAGTGTGAAAGAGATGAAGAGTTACTATGCCAGATGTTTGAGGTGACAAGGTCAGTCATGAAGAATTTAAGAAAGGCCTAAAGGTGGCTGAGGGCAAAAGGGAAAGAAGACTGGCATGATTTGGATATATGGAAAAAAGTAAGTTGCATTGTCAGGAAAGTACTAAAAATCAAATAGAGGGAAAAAAGATGTATATCAATGCTGTTCAGTGTTCACCCAAATACCGATGTTCATGGCTCAAATAAGAGCACCATGCTTGCCTGGTAGCATAGCAGAGGCTGGCTATGACTGTGGGCCCCACATGAGTGAGAGAGGTGTAGGAGAAGAAGAAGAGGCTAAAAAATAAATGTGGTAATTGAAGTTTGGGTGAACATTTTTGGCTTCTTTCCCTTGTTTTTCCTGATAAACTAAGGATTACTGTATGATATGGGACTCCATAATAGTATTATGCATCTATTCTCATAAGAGATATGACTTTATATTTAACCTCAATAGTCTATAAATTCCATGGCCCTGCTAGAACATCATTAGAGCATTATAGAGAAAACAAGTTCCTTCTAGAACTAAAGGAGTCAGTACACATAGTATGAATTGATTTATAAACCATATCCCTTTCAGAGTCCTTATAGTCTCTCTAACATTTCCTAAAAATGAGGTACACACACACACACACACACTAGCAGTTTCATAGCCTTCTTTTCATTTGGGAAAAATAAGCTAATAAAATCAGTAATTTGATATTGTCAGTAATTAGAACCTAAACTAAAACTTATTGTCACTGTGGAAAATCTTAGTCCCTGTATTCTAACACAAATAACTTAGAGGGAAGTACGTGCAGGCCTGAACACTATAACCCAGCCTTTAACAATCAACAGCTGTCTCAAGACAATGACCCTGACAAAATGATATAAAACATACATTCCTGGGAAGATGTTTGTGAAGCACAGGGCATGAGAGAACAAGGAACTTTCTGTAACTTGGATATTATATTAATAGGTTCTGAGAAAGAAAATATGGATTTTCCAAGAATGTGCTCCAGCACGGTAGCATCAGAAGAGTGTTTTTCATCGGATGTTCCATAGAATCTGTTGTAATTCACTTGCTATAAGTAAGACTGCTTGTCTAACCAGGAAACTATATATGCCAAATGCATGTGTAGCTACAATTTATTCTTTAGGTCAACAGAGGATGGGCGTGGAAATAAAAACCAGAATAGAATTTAAAAGTATGTTGCTCATATGGAAGTTGATTCACCCATTTCACAACCAGAAAGCAGCCAGAGACAAATAGGTATTTGGCAGGTGTGATTGCTAATTGCTGTTTGCTATTCATACATATTTTGCTTTATAACACTTCAAAGCGGATTACATTCAGGTACAGTAGGTATTTTACTTTCCCCAATGGCTTATATTCTGAGGCCTGGATTAATCAAGCTGCAATGTTTTTACATGTGAAAGGACCCCACTATCATGGGGGAAGGGGGTGTAGCCATGATAGTAGACCCTCCCCTGAAAAAAAATATCACGGTTGTATCGCCACGTTGTTTTGTTTCATGACAAAAGACTGCAAAGCAAAATAATGTGGCATCATCATTTTCTTGTGATGACATCTCCCAAAGGATGGGACTTCTATCGCCTTAAATGGCAGATTACCCATAGAAACATATATATATATATATATATATACATATATACATACATAAGTTGTCCAAAATAAAATAAAAATTGTGTGGGTCAACCTGATCCTCCTTCTCGGCCTGGAGCTGACACTTGGTCAACTGATTGCAAGGCAACAGGCCCCCATTCTCTCCCAACCCTGTCACCATAGATTAAAAAAAATGAGCCATTGTATATCTCTCCACCCTCCACTCCACCAAGTACCGCAGGTTTCCCCATAACACTTCTCCCCCAGAACACAAAAAATTTTCATTGATGTATAGGGATCCCCAAGTTCAATAAATAAACGTTGAGGGTCTAGTGGGGCTACCCCTCCAAACCCCTCTCCCACACCCCATTTCCTCCAAAAGTTGATTAGTATCAATCAGAAGGGCCCAGAATGTCCCAAGCCCCATGCCCGGTTGCGTTGCGTCAGGTTTGACCCTGGCATAATTTTTTAACTTTTGGCTACTTTTTTTCTCCATAGGTTGGCCCTTTAAATCTGACATGAGAGCATGGAGACCTGCATTAGGATGTTGATGCTTCTGTGTTGGATTGTTTTCCCAGGAGCTGTAGCTAAATTAACATGGATAACAACTTTCAAAGTCAGTTGCATTAAGTTATTTACAATGGATTACCTATGCATGAGCTGGTTTGCATGGATTTGCAAAATTCATGTATGCATATCCCATGCAAAGCAACTCATTGTAATAAGGTTGGGAATCTAGGGGAAAATATGCAAAATATCATGTGATATGGCTATATCATGCGGTATACAGCATTATAACCCTACTGTGGCTTGAAGAATTTCCAAGTAAATTTGTACTTGAGGCAACAGAAGATAAAGTGACTTGCCCAGGTTTCTCTGATTGATAGCTGCTGCTCTTACCACTAAGCTATTTCTCCACTAATAGCTTGCCTACTCCCTGCACAGGAATTAGTACTTCAGAATTAGAAAACAAGATCTAGTTAGGATCTGAAAGGTTAAAAGAAAGAAATAAGATGGCTACACTAGCGAACTACACTTCCCAGTTGCCCTTATTCACTAGCCTTTGGAGATTCTCAGCTGGGAGGAGCAGGCTTTAGGCTGAGACACTAATCCTGCATAGGTTGGCTATCAGCTGTATAAAGGTGAAAGATTTTGGCAGAGAGGAAAGTCCAAGAGGGGGAAGCAAGTGGTAACCAACTTTTAAGGGGGACAGAGCTTGGAAATTAGATGCACAATCTAAGGCCAAGGAACTTGCAACCTTCTTCCAGAGCAAAATCTCCAACCTTTTAACACTCCTGCCCCCCAGCTCTACCTCAACTCCTATCTCCATCTCTTCTTTATCAAACACCGGAGCATTACTTGAATCATTTGATCGACATCTGCCCCAGAGATTAAATCCCTAATAAAAAGAATGAAACCCTCTACCCACCCCTACGACCAAATCCCGACTAAACTGCTCCTATTGGTGCCGGACACCATCTCCAAGCATCTGGCAGATATCATAAACTGCTCGCTATCACAAGGAATCTTCCCTGACATTCTAAAACTCGCCACTCTCAAACCCCTTCTTAAGAAATCGAACCTAGACCCCAGGGAACCTAACAATTTCTGTCCCATCTCCAATCTGCCTTTTGTTGCCAAGATTTTGGAAAAACTAGTCAATGCCCAACTATCAGACTACCTCGAAGACCATAAAATACTCCACCCAACTCAATATGGATTTCGCAAATCGCTAAGCACCGAAACCCTCCTCATTTCCCTCACAGACCACCTCATCATGGGCTTGGACACTGGACACTCCTTCCTACTAGTACTTCTGGACATTTTGGCGGCGTTTGACACGGTGAACCACTCCATTCTCCTAAATCGACTAGCCGACATCGGGATAACAGAAACGGCCTTCAGATGGTTCGAGTCCTTCCTCAGTAATAGAGACTATAAAGTCAAAATCAACAACAAAGAGTCCCCACGCATCAATTCTCCACGAGGCGTACCTCAGGGCTCTTCCCTGTCCCCCACCCTCTTCAATATCTACCTTCTTCCCCTCTGCCAGTTGCTTACTAAATTAAAACTTAAAACTATCTCTATGCTGATGACGTACAAATCCTGATCCCTATAACCGAATCCCTTACAAAAACACTTAAGTTTTGGGACAACTGCATTTAAGATATCAGCCTCCTCCTCACCAGCCTAAACCTTGTTCTGAACTCTTCTAAGACGGAACTTCTCCTTATATCTCCCAACCACAGCGATAACCTTCAACTGACCCACACCAACACCCTGGTCAGCCAAGCAAGAGATCTCGGAGTTATAATTGATAACCAGCTAAATCTAAAGAAGTTCATCAATCATACAACCAAGGACTGCTTCTACAAACTACAGGTACTAAAAAGACTCAAACCGCTTCCGTACTTTCATGACTTCAGAACTGTCCTCCAGGCCATTATATTCTCCAAGTTAGACTATTGCAACTCTATTCTACTAGGTCTCCCCACCTTTTCCACCAAACCTCTTCAGATGCTTCAAAACGCGGCTGCTAGAATCTTAACAAATTCCAACAGAAGAGACCACATCATGCCCATCCTCAAAAATCTGCACTGACTACCTGTAAGCTTTAGAATCTTACACAAGTCTCTCACCATCATTCACAAAACCATTCACAACCAGATCCCTATCGATCTTCAATGCCCACTCACACTCCACACCTCTTCAAGACCTATCAGAGAAGCTTACAGGGGATCTCTACATGCACCCCCATCAAATCCACCCTTCATTCAGCCACCAGAGAACAGGCCCTCTCGACAGCGGGGCCAACCATCTGGAATGCTATGCCCCCTGATCTCAGCCAAGAACCCGTCTATTGACGTTCAGGAAAAAACTCAAGACTTGGCTGTTTCAACAAGCCTTCCCTTAATTCAGGCCCATCTCAGCTATAGTCATATGCCAATGCCCTCTATTCAATGCACTCCATTACCGATATTGTAAATGATTTGTTATTGTTATAGTTACCGAGTTACCTTCTGCTACTGGCTCCTCTTCTCCCCAGTTCCAGTACCCCTGTTTTATTGTAACTTTTTGCCTTCCTCTATGTTTATGTTAACGTTATAACCCTTTGTTCCTTGTAAACTGATATGATATGATCTGTATCATGAATGTCAGTATAAAAAAGCACTAAATATATAAAATAAATAAAATGACCATGATGGAATGCTCTGAGGATAAGGAAGAGCCAGAGACAGGAGTTATCAGAGAACACAAACATTAAGCTAAATGTTTTTTACGCTCTTTTTAAGGAACCCTGCAAGATTGTATTGTTACCTTGAGAGAGGAATTATCTTTAAGTAATCATCCATGCTGTGAATTCACTGCTCTGAGCAGCAGAAAGGAGGGCATGTAGTTAACAAGCAATGCTGCTAAACTACATAAAAGCACAACTTTCTAGATTAAGAAGCTATATTTAAAAATTACCCTGGAATAGTCAAGTTTCAGCTGGTGATAAGTAATCATGATGTACAGAAAGAAAATTTCCCCAAGTGAAGGAATACTGTGTATGTAAAACCTGTTTTGTACCTCAATTAAGGGGATTGCCTATGAGGAACAGCTAGGCAAGTCGTGCTATTTTTTGAAATTGAATGAATTGAGGGCCAGCAGCCTGGATGGGGGAAACTGCAACTACTGTGTTTGAATCCAAGCATGTGATCTGTGGTTAGACTGAAAAAATGGATTGCTCCCTGAAAAATGAGACTGTGAAGTTTTTTTTTGTTTTTTTGCAACAGAAAACTGTTATGATCGTGGACCCTTGAGCCGGCTAGAAGATGATGATGATGATGCGCTGCGGGGAGGCCCACAGTGGAAGTCATAGCTGGGAGGCAGATCAGAGTCAGGAGACCAACAGGATCTTCACCAATGGAAGCCCGAGGTTCCCCCGGGAGGAGCCCTTGGGGACCCGAGCCACTTGGACTTAAGTGCGGTCACCTGGGGACGAGAGTCCAAAGAGAATTCCGAGTCGAGGCAGGCAGCAATCAGGCAAGATGTGGAAACGGACCAAGAGTCAGGGAATGCAGACGACAACGGAGACTGGAAACAAGCCAGGAATCAAGATGGGCAGCGAAGCAGGATACCAGAGGACGAACCGAAGTTAGGAGCCAGGAAGATGAGCCAAGAGGAAGCAGGAACAGTAGCAGGCGAGGACGGAGCAGGAGACAGGAACAAGCTGGAACAGGAATCAGGAACAAGCTGGAATGGAGACAGCAGCTAGATACTCCAGGGAGCGAACTTCGTTGCAAGGCAAAGTAGAGGTGAACTGGGACTTCCTTAAATAGTCCCCAGCTGATGACGAATCTTCAGAGGCCAGGCTGAGATTTCTCGCCATGGCCCCTTTAAATCCTGCAGTGAGATGCACGTGCGTGTCTAGGGGGTGGAGCCAGGCAGGACAAGCAGCTGGCATCCTCCTTGTGGTGAGGACGCCGAGAGAAGGCCCCGATGCGGCTGACTGTGAAACGGAGCGGGCCACCGGCGGGAGGACCCGCCGCGAGTTGAGAGGGGGCAGTTAGTGGCTGACTTTATAACAGTCCCCCCCCCTTTTACGCCTTCTCCCCGGGGGTCGAGGCTTAGTGGGATGATCTTGATGAAATTGGAGCAGTAGTGATTTATCCAGAATATTGGAAGCAGGTTCCCAAGTATTTTCTTCGGGCCCGAAGCCCTCCCAAGAGATCAAGTATTCCCACCTACAATGATAGAATGGAATGTCAAGGGCCTCGTGCACCTGATAGATGGTCTCTTCATCAGCTGTCACAGTAGGCGCCTTCGGCAGAAGAGGGTGAAAATGAGACAGAACCACTAATTTAAGCAGTGAAACACATTGTGTATCCGCAGGCTAGCAGGTAGATGTAGATGGTAGGTGACTGGACCCAGTCTATCCTTGACCACGAAAGGACCGATGTACTTTGGGGCTAATCGCATTGAGGGGATGCGAAGACGAATGTGGCGTGTACATAACCAAACCCGCTCTCCCCGGGTTTAAAGAGGGGAGCCACTCGACGACGTCTATCAGACCCCTTTCTAGCAACCTCTGCTGCTTTCAAGTGATTTTGCGTCAACTTCCAAAGGGAGTGTAGTTGGTGGGCAGATAGCTGGAGTGCCGGAGACGGAACTGTCAGTGGGAGGGGTAAAGGCGGTAGTGGTTGTTTCCCAAATACTACTTGGAATGGAGAAGCTTTAGTTGCAGAATGTACATGATGGTTGTAGGAAAATTCAGCCCAGGGTAACAGGGCCTCCCAGTCGTCTTGTCTTTCACATACAAAGATGCGAAGGAACGTCTTTAGGGAGCGACTGGTTCGCTCAGCTTGACCATTACCTTGTGGGTGGAAGGCTGAAGTAAAGTCCAGGAAAACCACAAACTTTTGGCAGAGAGCTCTCCAATACTTCGCGGTGAACTGTGGTCCTCTGTCGGAAGCAATGTGCTGGGGAAGACCATATAGGTGAAAGATATGTTGCGTGAAAAGTTTAGCAAGTTCAGGTGCTGTTGGCAGTTTATCAGGATCCAAAATGTATTGTGGAAGCGCTGGTATAACTTCGGGTTCTGTGGTCCGCGAGAGAGCATCTGCTCTAATATTCTTAGATGCTGGACAGTGTCGGAGGGTGAAGTTAAAGCGGCTAAAAAACAGCGACCAACGTGCTGCTTGTGGATTTAGACATTGAGCTTTACACAAGTATTCTAGATTTTTGTGTTCAGTGTATACCACTATAGGGTGTTGAACCCCCTCCAGCCACTGTCACCATTCTTCAAACACCATCTTTATGGCTAAGAGCTCCTTATCCCCTATGCCATAGTTTTTCTCCGCTGGGGAAAACTTCCTCGAGAAGTAGGAGCATGGAAGAAGTGTATCATTACTGGAAATCTGACTAAGGACTGTGCCCACAGCCTGGTCGGAGGCATCTACCTCCACTATGAAGGGTCGGGAAGGATCTGGATGCCGGAGGCATGTGTCGCGAAGAAAGGCTTGCTTCAAGTCTTCGAAGGCCAGAATGGCCTTTGGTGGCCAATCCTTAGCATTAGCTCCCTTTCTTGTCAGAGCCATGAGTGGAGCTACAATAGAGGAGTAGCGAGGTATGAAATGTTGACAAAAGTTCGCAAAGCCTAGGAAGCGCTGCAAGGCTTTAATTCCGGTTGGCTTAGGCCAGTCTTGGATAGCGGTCACCTTCTCAGAGTCCATGTGAAATACAGTTGAAGATACTATGTACCCTAGAAATGGTAAGGACTCTTGTTCAAATACACATTTCTCAGCTTTAGCAAAGAGGCGATTCTCACGGAGAAGTTGTAGTACCTTATGTACATCTCGTCGATGGGAAGATAGATCCTTGGAATATATGAGTATGTCGTCTAAGTACACGATGACTGAAGATTGGAGCATGTCTCTGAGTACCTCATTCATGAGGTTTTGGAAAACCACGGGAGCATTGCATAACCTGAAGGGAATTACCAGGTACTCGTAATGCCCATCCCGTGTGTTGAAAGCGGTTTTCCATTCATCACCAGCCTTGATTCGTACTAGGTTATATGCGCCCCTTAAGTCCAGCTTAGTGAAGATTTCTCCCTTCAACTGGGCTAGGAGCTCCGGTATAAGTGATAGGGGGTACCTATCTCGGTGGGTAATGGCATTTAGGCCTCAATAATCGATAAAAGGCCCGAGAGTTCAGTCTTTCTTGGCGACAAAGAAAAATCCAGCCCCAGCGGGGGATGTAGAGGGACGGATAAATCCTCTGTTCAGATTCTCCTTGATGTACTGCGTCATGACTTGAGTCTCAGGGAGAGATAGAGGGTACACCCGCCCCTGAGGGAATGTTGTTCCTGGCTCTATAGCACAGTCAAAGGACTGGTTTTCAGGAAGTGTTTCCGCTTGTTCCTTAGAGAAAACATCAGTAAATTCCCTGTAAGGTGTGGGTAGGGACACCGATGTGGCCGCTAGGGTCAAACTAGGCTCAGGTAAAGTGGATATACAGTTCGAGAAACAAGTAGGGCTCCAAGCATAATTTGAAGAGTCTCCCAATTGATGAGTTGAGAGTGTTTCTGGAGCCAGGGCAGCCCTAGCACAATGGGATGAATGGACTTTTCTAAGATCAGGAACGTGATTTTTTCCGAGTGAAGTACTCCAGTGCGAAGAGTCAGTGGTGCTGTAGTTGCAGAGACATACCCTGGGAGATGCGTGCCTTGAATAGAAGTGATTCGTAACAGAGGTGTACGTGGAAGCACAGTGAGCTGTAATTGTTGGGCCAGCTCCGCCAGGATAAAGTTTCTTCCTGCCCTGGAGTCTACGAAGGCGCATGTGGAGAAAGTCCCTCCAGGAGATTCAAGAGTCACTTGTACGGTACATTGAGGAACAGAATTAATACAGCCTAGGGATAGCTCTCCGATGATGCCTAGGCTCTGAAGTTTTCTGGCCGTTCACCACCTTGGGCTAGGAAGTGCTCTTTATTCCTGCAGTATAAGCAAAGGCCTAGTGAGCGCTGATGCCTCCTTTCTTCCAGGGAAAGAGAACTCTGTCCCAGTTGCATGGGTTCTACCCCCTGATTACCCGAAGAGGTCAAAGGAGTAGACATGGGTCGAGAGAAGGTAGGTGCCAGAGTAACCAGTCTTCTGTTTTCCCTTCTCGAGCCTGTTGCTGGAGCCTGCGGTCGACCCTTCCTGCCAGGTCAATCATGCCGTCAAGGTCATCAGGAAGATCCCTGGCATAAGCGCAGCAATTCGTCAGCTGCCGTTGATTTACCAGCCGGCTCATCAAACACTTGTTTAAACGTGGAAACAAACAAAATTGTTCAGAATAGTTAAATCACAAGCAGATTGTGATACATTGCAAGAAAACCGTGTGAGGCTGGAAAATTGGGCATCAAAATAGCAGATGAAATTTAATGTGGACAAGTGCAAGGTGATGCATATAGGGAAAAATAACCCATGCTATAGTTACACAATGTTAGGTTCCATATTAGGTGCTACTACCCAAGAAAGAGATCTAGGCATCATAGTGGATAACACATTGAAATCGTCGGTTCAGTGTGCTGCAGCAGTCAAAAAAGCAAACAGAATGTTGGGAATTATTAGAAAGGGAATGGTGAATAAAACGGAAAATGACATAATGCCTCTGTATCGCTCCATGGTGAGACCACACCTTGAATACTGTGTACAATTCTGGTCGCCGCATCTCAAAAAAGATATAATTGCAATGGAGAAGGTACAGGGAAGGGCTACCAAAATGATAGGGGAATGGAACAGCTCCCCTATGAGGAAAAACTAAAGAGGTTAGGACTTTTCAGCTTGGAGAAGAGACGGCTGAGGGGGGATATGATAGAGGTGTTTAAAATCATGAGAGGTCTAGAACAGGTAGATGTGAATCGGTTTTTTACTCTTTCGGATAATAGACTAGGGGGCAGTCCATGAAGTTAGCATGTGGCACATTTAAAACTAATCGGAGAAAGTTCTTTTTCACTCAACGCACAATTAAACTCTAGAATTTGTTGCAGTTAGTATAGCTGTGTTTAAATAAGGATTGGATAAGTTCTTGGAGGAGAAGTCCATTACCTGCTATTAATTAAGTTGACTTAGATAATAACCACCGCTCTTACTAGCAACGGTAACATGGAATAGACTTAGTTTTTGGGTACTTGTCAGGTTCTTATGGCCTGGGTTGGCCACTGTTGAAATAGGATGCTGGGCTTGATGGACCCTTGGTCTGACCCAGTATGGCATGTTCTTATCTTCTTATGTTCTTATTCTAAGGGTCCGCAGATCAAGAATACAGGAAGAGAGAGTGGAGTAGAGGGTGCAGTTAGACCTAAGAAGAGTCCTCCTGTAGGACAGGTCTGCCAGATTCCCGTACATGTAGGGCATGTTTGTACGGCATGGCCAGCTTGTCCACAATACATACATAGGTCCAACCTCCTCCGTGTTCTTCTCTCTTTTGAAGTCAGGTGACCGCGGTCTAATTGCATAGGTTCTTCTTCTCCAGCAACTGGACCCGAGGAAACAGGCCTGGATGACGTAGTCTTAACTCGAGTTTCACCCAGAAGGGGTCTTCTGGGAGTCTTGGTCTCTTGAACCTTGTCACGAAGTTGGCAATCAATCCTTGTTGCCAACTTCACCAGTTCAGCCAAGGTCTCTGGCATCTCGCGAGCTGCCAGCTTGTCTTTCAAACGAGAGTTCAATCCCTCAAAGAAGAGGGTCCTTAGGCATTTAGGGTCCCAATGTAATTCAGTCTTGAATTCTATGGCAAAGACTGATAAAGGTTTACTACCTTGCTTCAGGTGAACCAACGAAAATCCTGCAGTAGTATGCTGGGCAGGGTCAGCAAAAACTGGTCTGAACAGTTCAAGGAACCCGGCAAGATCATGTAGAATAGGATCATCGTGCTCCCACAGCGAAAAGGCCCAAGCCAACGCTCTTCCGTCCAGATAAGACAAGATGTAGGTGGTCTTGGCATAGGCTGTAGGAAAATGATTAGGTTGCAGGGAAAAGTGCATGCAACATTGGTTAATAAATCCCCTACATTTCCAAACTTCCCCTGAGAAGCGAGTTGGAGCAGATAGAGGTACAATGGTCTTGACTGTCACTTCTGGCGGTGTGACTTCTTTACCTGTGGTGGTTGGTGAATTCATCTATGCCTGCAGCTGGTTAAATGCATCAGTCAAATTCTCCAGCGTGTTCTGCTGTTTGGAGATTCGCTGAGCCAGGCCTAGAATGGCCTGCAATGCAGTGAGCTGAGCCGAATCCATGAGTTAGCAATCTGTTATGGTTTTGAGGTGTTTGAGTGGATTCTTGGGTACTGTGGGAGATGACCATGCCCACAGGGAGGAGCCCCGTGGGGAACCACAGTACTGGGCTAGACTCAGGATGCACAAACACAGAGTTTTGTCTTTTATTGTACAGCTGATGTATACCACCAGAGGTAACAGTCCAGGGACCCTCGACAGAGGGAACCCGTCTCACCAAGTTGGTATAGGGATATCCAGGTGTAGGTTTCCCAGCATAGCACAGCTGTAGATGAGACAGACTGAGAATTAGATTACTCACTAGATGGTAGCTGTAAGGTTGATGATTCCACCAGGCAGAAGTAGATGGTAACAGGCACCGATGCAGGGAGAGCAGGCCCTCGAGGAGCGAGTACCTGATCGCTGTGAGGCACCTTAAAGAAAGCAGAGGGCCCCCCGAGGAGCGGATACCCAGTTTAGAGTATACCCTGAAGGATAGAGAGGGTTTCCAGTGGCAGCAAGGAAGCGGCAGAGTAGCTTAGACTGGACGAGTCCAATCCTTGCTAATTCAAAGAGCTAGCAAACAAGCGTGGGCTAAATTCCCGGATGGCATGACGTCGCTCGAGGGGGACGCCCCCGAGGTTCTCGCCATGACATGGATAAAGACGTGGGTGGCGTGCGCACCCTAGGAGGCCCTTAGGAGAAACATGGTGAAAGGCTTTGCCATAGCCATTCCGGGGACGCCGGAGGACGCGGCTTGCAGACGTGGTGGCAGCCATCTCCCCAAGGCTAGCGTGGAGAGCAGAGAAAAATGTGAGGCACAAGGGTCGAAGCCATCTGAGACTGACGGATGCAACAAAGTCCTTTCGAACCACACTGATAAACTGGCGACCTTGTATCTTGCCCCAGTCATTTTCCCCCCAAGTGCACTCCCAGCACGTCCGGAGGAGGCTTGGACCTCAACTGATGACGCACCACCGGAAGGAGCTCTGCCCAATGCATTCCTTGCTGTCCAAGCTACCTGACGGCCACATTGTGCAATGCAATTCCCAAATGGGGGCCGTAGGACCACTGCTCTGTGGGCCTAGACAACAAATGAATGCCTGATGATCCAGAACTGATGACCAGGCGGCCGGTTATCTACAAGGAAAACACTGGGTATCCCCACCCATGCACCTTCATTAGAAAAGAAAATCCCGTCAGCTGTCATGTCATCGCGGCTTTCGTGGAGCCCTCCCATCTTGCTCTTGTATGAATAGGATGAGATCCACATCCCGCACAGGTCCCCAACACCAACCTCTCACTGGAAGAAAGTCCACTACTTTGGACGATCTGGCCAGATAGCTCGACCATGTTGCAGGCGCTAATGATGCCCGCAACAGCTGCCAAGCTTCCGGGAACCGAACCTGTTGTGATCTTCCTGCACGCAGTGCCCTATCCCTGATACCGGGAGTGTTGTGATCTTCCTGCACGCAGTGCCCTATCCCTGATACCGGGAGTGTTGTGATCTTCCTGCACGCAGTGCCCTATCCCTGATACTGGGATGTGTGCAGGAAGATCACAACACCCCCGGTAACTGGGATAGGGCACTGTGTGCAGGAAGATCACAACACTGGGTATCCCCACCCATGCGCCTTCATTAGAAAAGAAAATCCCGTCAGCTGTCATGTCATCGCGGCTTTCGTGGAGCCCTCCCATCTTGCTCTTGTATGAATAGGATGAGATCCACATCCTGCACAGGTCCCCAACACCAACCTCTCACTGGAAGAAAGTCCACTACTTTGGACGATCTGGCCAGATAGCTCGACCAAGTTGCAGGCGTTAATGATGCCCGCAACAGCTGCCAAGCTTCCGGGAACCGAACCTGTTGTGATCTTCCTGCATGCAGTGCCCTATCCCTGATACCGGGAGAGTTGTGATCTTCCTGCACGCAGTGCCCTATCCCTGATACCGGGAGTGTTGTGATCTTCCTGCACGCAGTGCCCTATCCCTGATACCGGGAGTGTTGTGATCTTCCTGTGTGCAGGAAGATCACAACACTCCCGGTATCAGGGATAGGGCACTGCGTGCAGGAAGATCACAACACTCCCGGTATCAGGGACAGGGCACTGTGTGCAGGAAGATCACAACACTCCCATTATCAGGGATAGGGCCCTGCGTGCAGGAAGATCACAACACTCCCGGTATCAGGGATAGGGCACTGCGAGCAGGAAGATCACAACACTCCTGGTATCAGGGATAGGGCACTGCGTGCAGGAAGATCACAACACTCCTGGTATCAGGGATAGGGCACTGTGTGCAGGAAGATCACAACACTCCTGGTATCAGGGATAGGGCACTGTGTGCAGGAAGATCACAACACTCCCATTATCAGGGATAGGGCACTGTGTGCAGGAAGATCACAACACTCCCGGTATCAGGGATAGGGCACTGTGTGCAGGAAGATCACAACACTCCCATTATCAGGGATAGGGCACTGCGTGCAGGAAGATCACAACACTCCCGGTATCAGGGATAGGGCACTGCAAGCAGGAAGATCACAACACTCCCGGTATCAGGGATAGGGCACTGCATGCAGGAAGATCACAACACTCCCGGTATCAGGGATAGGGCACTGCGTGCAGGAAGATCACAACACTCCCGGTATCAGGGATAGGGCACTAACTCCTGTTAGTGCGCACTAACCGAAAAACCGATTTTTTTAGAAAAAAAACCCATGCTGATCAGATTTCCCCCCCCCCCAAGCCAAAATTGATCGTTAAAACGATTGGGCACACGATTCACATCCCTAGTAACAACACTTCTCTAACCCCAACCCACCTCCCGAAAACCCACCCCGAATCAAAGTGCCCTCTTACAATGGTCCATATATAGAGTATCAGTCTGAGCCTTTTATAAAAAGTCTTGCTCTCTCTCCCCCCCCCCCGCAAAATATGCATGTGAAGATTATTTTATAACCTTCATGTATACTTTAGAAAATAGCACATATCTTTGCACGCAGCGAGATTATGCACATTTATGTGCGAGCACGCGGCCCTTTTAAAATCTATCCATTAGTGTGCACTCACACAAAAACCCTGTTCTCTCTCTCACTCACATACTCCTGCTCTCTTGCTCACACACATGTTCACATACATACACCTGCTTTCTATTTTCATAGAAACATGCTCACACTCACACTTGCTCTCTCACTCCAACACATACTCACACACAAACACATACATATGCATGCCACTTCTTTTAAGTCACACACACTCCCTATCTCGTTTACTTGTTTTTCCTCTCTGATACTTGGAAGCACAAGCTAGGGCAGCAGGAGTAGCAGCTTCCTCCTTTAATCACCACACCTATGGGACAACCTCCTCTTCAGGTCAGCTCAAGCACCCCTACTCTGGCCTCCTGCTACTTTTAACCGTGCTGCTCCTTCAGACTGCAGGGACAGGTATTGGCTTTACTTTGGCCTTTAGCTTCTTCCTGTGATGTGGGCCACATTGTTCTTTGGGGCTGACAGAGCAGTCTGGCTTCTCCCCTAGATGGCTGCACCGGTGCTGCAATTCCTCCTGATAATGGTGGTAGTAATGGCGGGAATGGAATGTCTTTCTTCCCACTCACACGGACCACAAGACACCACTTCCTATTCAGGGTTGGTACTTCAGGAAAAAAGGACATGCTATTGGCACTGCTGCTCCCAGAGCTGTCGTGATCTAGGCGGCTGCTTACTGCTTCCACCGGCCCTGTGTAGCATGAACACACTGGATGGACTAGCTAAAATTTATTGCATAGCATGTTAACTGTCATTTATTGTGCTCAATAAGAAGTCCATGTTAAAAAGTAAGTGAGCAGGTATAAAGTCAATGTATATTTGTGGATTTTGAACATGTTCTCAAAAGTTAAGTGTTTCCTTTTAAAAACTGCGTAAGGAAAAAATACCCACAGAAATTTGCAGGATACTTTTCCTGTGTGCACTTTATCCACCCAAAACTATACAGATTATGGATCAATATGCCTACTTTTACCCACATACATGGTGGGCAATTTCCAAATTGCAATTTTACTTAGGTAAATAGCATTCACACGGATAAATGTCTTTTGAAAATTGCCCTCCTTATTTATAGTGAGTTGTATGCTAAAAAATATATAGCAAAAATTTTGTAGCATAGACACCCAAATAGCTTTTCTCCAGTCCACACAATCCAACCATTGTATGCTGGTCCCAAGGCCTGTAGATGAACTTTTTTTTTTTTTTTTAATGATTTGACAACTTCATTTTAAGTGTAACAAGAATAGATCACTGCTAGAACTTGTTACACTTAAAATGAAGTGATCAAATCAGATGGAACTTAAGTGATGCTCTATAAGTGGAAAATGTTTAGCAAGCATAATGCCTTTTATGTGTGGGTTCCAAGATATCCCTGAAACAAGCATGCATGAATCTCCAATAGGTGCCAAGACATCTTAGTGTACCTCACTTCTGAATTACATTGAAAACAGAAACACAAAAACAAAGCTAGAGAGGGCTGGACCTGCATCTTCATCTATCATAAAACAGATCTGATATAAGAGGTTAATATGATTCAGAAATTATAATTTTTCTGCATTCATTTTTCAGTGACAAAATGGGCTTCTATATTTTTTTATTTTATTTCTCATAGCATCACAAGTTATCACATACTCTGCAATATGTTAATTGTACTAACAACTAAATTATTCACTTTGTTTCAATAAGGGCACTTGAAATTCAAATGACGAGTACACAATACAGTTAAGAATATTTGGATGCACATGCTATCTGCTAGTGCATAATTGAATATCAGGATAAAACAGAGAGGCGGAAAACATTCATGACCATATCTCATTGTGTAGAATGCTGATTATATATTTTTTTGTAATAGAAAACTGAGTCAAATCTACACTCTAATTATTGTTTTGTCTCTTTTTACACATTTCATTATAGAATGCAATTATTTCAAATAACTAGATCATTTACAAAGCAAAATAATGTTTAAAAGGAAGTGTTGACAGTGTGATGATGGAATAAAAGAAAATAAAATCCATGAGAATCATTTTTGTTGGGTAGGCTTTTTTTTTTCTTTTCTGTTTATAAACCATGAAAACTGAGATAAAGCTAAATCAATTTTACAACATTTGGAAGCAATAATTTTGATCATGATCTTTACAGCGAGCATATCCTGCATCAAGAACAATATAATTATTAACTGCAATTGCGTTAAACACCCCCAAAGTCTGGAAATTGTTTTGTATGCCCCAATACTCATCACCAGTTACTACTACTTTTAAATATCATTCTTCAATTAGTGAAGTTTAGTAATCATAGTAATGAGGATAAAATATAATTCTTTGCAGGTTGTGATATCTTTTGATGGACCAACATAAGATTTGTCCAAAGATGTTGTACATAAGATTTCAAGGCCACATAACTCTCTTCTTTGTCTTTAAATAATTCTTATATTGATCAAGAAAAAAGGTATTATGACCTGCAAAAGAATCCAATGTTCAATTATGTGGAAAACAAAAAGATTAAGCTTTTTTTTCCATTTTGAATTAGAGGAGGGTTGATTCATCCTTGTTTTTTGAACTTTTGTTTGGGAAAGAGCACAAGCTCTTTCTTAAATAGCAACATTTGTAAAAGTATCAGTTTGTGGGAAGACAATTTTTAAAGTTAAATATGAATGTAAATGATTTAGGAGCATAAAGTGGCATGGAAATTGCATTCCCTCAATGCAGCTAACAGTATGGAGGTAATTTTCAAAGGCATTACTATCATAGCAATTTCTTAGCATTTGGCATACACCTCTACCAGTAGATGGAGATGGAGCAAAGCTGACGTCACAATATATATTCTCCTGTACTAACATCAGTCTGCCAGTATTCTCCATCTCCAGTAGATGGTGGAAGGGCATCTCCCTACTGAGGATTGCTTAAAAAAAAAAAAAAAAGAACATAGAAAATGAAAGGAGAAAAGAAGAGAGAAATTAATTTGCCTAGCTCTCCTGTAGTGATACCTTATAGTCCCTCCCTCAGTCGAGTTTTCCTGAGGTGATATCTGCGGATCCATCCCTCAGATAAATGCCTCTGTCCAGTAGCTGTTTTTCCAGCATGGACTTAGCTGTAGAGAGAAAAACAACTGAGAGACTAGCATGTGCAGGATGCCAAGCACAACAGTGAAGGCCTTTGCCTCTGCAGCCAGTGAAAGATTATATACTTGTTTGGGATGGGCTGAGTTCAGGTAAGAAGTTAAAAAAAAAAAAAAGAGTGAGGGATTCCATTCCCCTTCTGGTCTCTAAGCCTCGGCGTGTTGATCTGATATCCATTCCCATCTCCGATGGATTTTGGGGCGTCATGGCAGCTGGGCAGGTTGAGCAGCCTTTTGTCTAGGCCCCGCTCTCAGGCTTTGCTTAGACGTCAAGGGGTAGACTGTGGCGGTGTTCTCGCGTTTTTCTGCACACAATTGTGCTGCCAGTGTCTGTCAGCTCGCTCTTGCATGCTTGGTTCTGCGCTCAGGTGGGCACCTACCTGGACCGCGTATTGTGCTCCTATATTTTGGATGCTTATTGGACAGGCCTTGTTTTTTGGGCACCCTGTCCATGCTCACTTGTGTGAGTGTGCAGCTGGGCGCACAATTATCAGACACTTTTGGAGCTTGCTGCTGGCAAGTGTTTACCTTTGTGCTGCTTGCCATATTTAGGCATCTCAGCTTGGAGTCCCCCCCTAATTTGTGTCAGTGCTGCTTGGAGACTCAGGGAGAGTTATCTCTGGCTGCTTTTACTGAGCCCACCTTTCCCAGCATGATGCAGAAATGGGATCAGAGGAAGACCTGTATGAGTTTTCGCCTGGAGTGTCAGCAGGGGAAGGCTTCTCAGTTGGTACAGGACCCACACCAACTCGTTTTGGTATGGACTGTGGCAGCATTTGCGCACTTTTCTATGTGCAAGTCTGCCATAAAACAGCTTGGTGGGTTGAGAAGCCATTTGGTTAGGCCTTGCTCGCAGGTTTGCTCACTTGCTAATGTGGTAGGCCTAAGAGTTCAGGATTGTAAACTGCAGATCCCTGCATGCCTGGTGCCACGGGTAAATGCCGGAGTTGGTCTGCACCTGCTGTGGGTCATGGTGATAGGGACCTAGGTGGCACAGATGGTGAAGGCGGCCCTTACTCCCTGAATGATGGGAAATTCCTCCCGGGTTGGAACTGTATAGAACAATGTGTTACTTTCATAGAGATGAATTTCTGGCTCAGATTGCCCAGGCACTGAAAATGCTGAGGGTGCTGGGTGCTGAAGCCAAACAAAAATCCCATTTAGATTCCAGATGTGAAGCATTATGGATGATATTCAAGGACTGATGGATCTTGAATGGGGCATATCGGAAGCTAATTTTAAAGGAGGACAAGCCTTGGTAGCACTATAAACCCCTGGATCTGGCAGAGAGAGTACAGTTGCGTTTTCTGAAAGTGGATGCGCTGGTGTGTGCTGTCTCCAAGCAGACAACTATCCTTATGGAAGAGGGAGCAATTTGAAGGAGGTGTAGGATAGGAGAATTGAGGCTATCCTTAAACAGGCCTTGAGGCTATGACAAAGAATTGCAGATGGCCTCTTGCTGCTTCCTGGTGGATTGCTCATGCTCGTGCTCTCTCAGGAAGTCAATGATTCTGAATTTTAGGGCAGTGCCCTACAGCCTCACCACCCTGAATGAACGCAATCTCATCTGATCTCAGAAGCTAAGCAGAGTTGAGTATTGGCTATGGCTGATGAATTGGTGCCAAGACAATACAAAGTCTAATCTTCCAAAATGGCCTTTTAAAGGATCACTCTGGTTTGGGAGTGAGAAAAAAAATGACCAATAAGTGGGGTGAGTCCCAGGTTCCTCTGTTATCAGAGGATTAAAAGCAGGTGCCATGCTTATTCAGCATAATACATTGTGTTAGGGGTTTTCAAATGTTTTCGACCCTACAGCGCCTACAGAGGAGTGACTTCTCGTAGGTCTCAGTCCTTCATCCCAGGCAGCACAGATGAGGCACAAGCTTGAGTGGCGGTGCCCCCTGAACCCCTCAATGAATGTGTGCTGACCCACTCACAGGAACAGGAGATAGGGAGTCGCCTGTATCTCCTTTATATCAGAGGTGGATCGAGATCACGTCAGACTAGTGGTTCTGGAGGTGATAAGAGATGGCTATGTTCTGGAGTTTCTCAGCATTTCTCGGGACGTTTTCATGGTGTCTCCCTGCAGCTCTCCACAGAAGAGACAGACAGTGGAGTGTATGTTGTCAAGATTCCTCAGTCTGCGGGCTGTGATCCCAGGTCCCATGTCCAATTATTTCACTGTGCCTGAAAAAGGGGGTTCTTTCACCTCATCCTGGATCTTAAGGGAGTCAAACTGGGTTTTGCAAGTGACTCATTCCTGCATGGAAATCTTGCACTCGCTGATAATGACAGTACAGTCAGAGAGCTTCTTAAGTCTTTGTATTGTCAGAGGTGTATCTACATATTTCCATCCAGCTGGAGCATCAACGGTTTTCTAATGCTACACTTTGGTTTGGACACTGTGCCCAGAATCTTCTCTGCCCCCTAATGTATATGTGTACTTTTCAGAATCCACAATATTTTATACATACTCAGGAATTTAAGTATGTATGTACTCTTTCATAAGTGCGCATGTATTACCACCTCAAGCTCATTCAAAATGGCCCTCCAGGCAAGACAGCCCATCATTTTGGCCAGCATATCAATAATAAATGACACATTTTATCACTGAAGCGGACAAATTCTAAAAATTTGTATATCAGTATTACTGGAGATATGTTCTCCCAAATATTTAATTTCTCTCTGTGCCCATTTTAAGTAGCATAGTCTAAGCCATTCTTCCTTGGATTATTTCCTAACATTTAATTCCAGTATGCCTATTTTGGACACATTTAGATATCCATAATCAGTCACATTTCAGATAAGTTACCCTGGATGCACTAAGCTGCAATGTTTTTTTCACAGGAGGGGTTCCACTATCACAGGCGGGGTTTGCTGTGATAGTGGGGCTTCTTCCCCGAAAAAGCATCAAGGCTTTATGGTGTGTTCTTTTGCTCATGGCCAAACACCGCAGAACAAAAGTATGCAGCGAGAAGCCCTTTAATACGATAGCAGCCCAAACTCATGGGACCTCTATCAGCTTAAAGGGCTGCTGGTCTAAAAAAAAAAAAAAAAAGTCACGTGCAAATGTGGAGGTAGAGCAGGGGTCAGTGCTGACCCTGCCTTAACCCAGGGCTACCAGTCAAGGTGGCCCAGACTCCCCCAAAATGTTAAAGAAAAAGAACTGCACAGTGATAGCCCCATTCCCCCTTCCCCCTCCCTAAAGCTAAATCAGAAAATGTGGGCCCGGCGCCCTGCTGCCATACCCCCACCCCCAATGCCATTTTCCCCACCCCAAGTGACAGAAATATCCCTGCTTCCATAGCTCCCACCCACCTGAAATGACAGAGATCCCCCCAAAAGTAAACAAAAAAAGGGTCCCAGGCTCATCCCATCCTTCCCACCCTCTCTCCATCCCTAACCCTCCTCCTGCGTCCACCCCGCACCTTTAAAATGATCCAGCATAGGGGTCAGGTACACCTTTGCATCTGGCTTTGCCCAGCCAAGTGACTGGGCAAAGTCAGGTTGGCACCATTTTGGAAAATGGTGCTGATCGGGCTGGATGCTAGTGTGCACCTGGCTCCTATGCTGGATCATTATAAAGGCTCGGGGGGGGGGGGGGGGGTAGGGGATATGAGAGGGTGGGAAGGGAAGAGGGCCAGGACACTTTGTATTTGGGTTTTAAAAATTTTTTTGGGGGGATCTCTGTAGCATGGGGTGGGGATTTTGGCAGTGGGGGAGCCATGGCCACAGTTTCTGTTTTAGCTTTGGGAAGGAGGAAAGGGGGAGCCAGGGTCATCGCCACACCGTTCTTTTTTTAATTTAGATTTTGGAGGAGCCGGGGCTGCCTTGACTGGTGCCCGGGGTTGAGATGGAGGACAGCACAGACCCCTGCCCTACCACCCCATTTGCACATGACTTGTTTTTTCTGCTGCTTTAAATGTGAGGTGAAAGCCTCAGGACCTGTGTTAGGGTCCTGGGCTTCCCACCTCACATCTAATGGATTTCAAGTAGATGGTTTTTTTTGTTTTTTTTTATAGCGGCTGACCACCTTCTTGTTTGGCCACAATAAAATGTTTACATCAAATTGCAAAGGTAGTCATTTTAATAGGGGAGGGCATCTGAGCAGGGAGATGCAAAATATTGTGTATATGCGATTATGATAAATGCGATTATAACACACAGAGCATTACTGCAGCTTGATGCATCACCCAGTTAGCCAGCTAATCTTGTGTGGCTAACTTTGGAGGTATATTCAATAGTGCAGCCGCTCTATTGACTATAGATTGCTATAACTTTATCTGGCTAACATTAGGACAGCTCTACGGATTGACCAGACTTATCCAGTTAAGTTACCTGGTTGTTGCGAGCATGGACCCTTGGACTGAGGTGGGGTTGGCACAACCTGCAGGGAGGATCCTTGCAGGTCTCCACTGTCAGCTGGGAGAGCTATCTGTGGCAGAGGCCCAACTGGAGATTCACCTATACCAGCCCTCCTTCCTCTTAGGTTGAGCTCTTCGGTGCCAGGCTGGTAGAACTTAGGTGCGCGCCTCTGTTGACAAGGTGGAGATTTCTTATTTATTTATTTAAGACATTTATATACTATCTTTAACAATAGCAATTGAGCAAAACAGTTTACAATAATGTTAAAATAAAATAAATCAATTCATAAAATATTAAAATAAACTTAAGATGCATAACTAATAACATAAATAAAATAAAATATAGATAGTGAATTAAATCAAAATAAAATAAATAAATATCAGTAGGAGTCACAATCCAGGGCAGGCGGAGCAGCAGCATAGTCAAGGCAGGTGGAGTTCAGGCTTGGTCTAAGATCCAGTGGTGTTCAGTTGCAGGTAGAGTTCAGTATTAGATGAAAATCAGGCAGTGGTCAGAGCCTCTCAGTCTTCCTCCTCTTTGATTCCCATTCATAACAGCAAAAAGAGGAGGAGGGGGAGTCCTGTCCATGTCCTGAGCTCTGGATTGTCCTTTCCTCACAAATTTCAATAGAGGACATTCTAGGCAGGCTGCATTTTGGGAGCTTTCTCACCAGGCTTCTGCATGGTAGATTTGAAGTGGATAATCTTTGTCTTCTGTACTATTTATTTTAGAACTTAGAGCCTGCCTATCTCCAATAGATGGGTTACAAATTAAAAAACATTCATAAATAACAATGCAGTCAAAAGAGCTACATAAAGCAGTCATATTTCATAAAAAGAAAAAAAAACAAGATATAAAAACTAAATTGCTAAAAAAAAAAAAAATCCAATTATATTATTAAAAGTAATTAGAAATTGTTAAAAACACAAGCCAGCCAGTGCGGTAATAATGGGAGATTTCAATTACCCTGATATTGACTGGGTAAATGTATCATCGGAACATGCTAGAGAGAGAAAGTTCCTCGGAATAAATGACAATTTTATGGAGCATTGGTTCAGGAACTGACGAGAGAGGGAGCAATTTTAGATCTAATACTCAGTGGATCACAGGATTTGGTGAGAGAAGTAATGGTGGAGGGCCGCTTGGCAATAGTGATCATAATATGATCAAATTTGAATTAATGACTGGAAGGGGGACAGTAAGAAAATCCACGGCTCTCCTTCTAAACTTTCAGAAGGGAAACTTTGATAAAATGAGAAAAGTAGTTAGAAAAAAACTGAAAGGATCAGCTACAAAAGTAAAAAGTGTGTAAGAAGCGTGGTCATTGTTAAAAAAAAAAAAAACCAAACAAAAAACCATCCTAGAAGCACAGTCCAGATGCATTCCACACATTAAGAAAGGTGGAAGGAAGGCAAAACGATTACAGGCATGGTTAAAAGGGGAGGTGAAAGAAGCTATTTTAGCCAAAAGATCTTCCTTCAAAAGTTAGAAGAAGGATCCAACAGAAGAAAATAGGATAATGCATAAACGTTGGCAAGTTAAACGTAAAACATTGATAAGACAGGCTAAGAGAGAATTTTAAAAGAAGTTGGCCGTAAAGGCAAAAACTCACAGTAAAAACTTTTTTAAATATATCCAAAGCAAAAATCCTGTGAGGGAGTCAGTTGGACCATTAGATGATTGAGGGGTTAATGGGGAACTTAGAGAAGTTAAGTCCATCACGGAAAGATTAAACAATTTCTTTGCTTCGGTGTTTACTGAAGAGAATGTTGGGGAGATACCCATACCAGAGAAGGTTTTCATGGGTAATGATTCAGATGGACTGAACCAAATCATGGTGAACCTATAAGATGTGGTAGGCCTGATTGACAAACTGAAGAGTAGTAAATCACCTGGACCGGATGGTATACATCCCAGGGTTCTGAAGGAATTAAAAAATGAAATTTCAGACCTATTAGTAAAAATTTGTAACATATCATTAAAATCATTCATTGTACCTGAAGACTGGAGTGTGGCTAATGTAACCCCCAATATTTAAAAATTGCTCCAGGGGCGATCCGGGAAACTACAGACCGGTTAGCCTGACTTCAGTGCCAGGAAAAATAGTGGAAAGTGTTCTAAATATCAAAATCACAGAACATATAGAAAGACATGGTTAAATGAAACAAAGTTAGCATGGCTTTACCCAAGGTAAATCTTGCCTCACAAATCTGCTTTACTTTTTTGAAGGAGTTAAACATGTAGATAAAGGTGAACCAGTAGATGTAGTGTATTTGGATTTTCAGAAGGTGTTTGACAAAGTTCCTCATGAGAGGCTTCTAGGAAAAGTTAAAAGTCATGGGATAGGTGGCGATGTCCTTCCGTGGATTACAAACTGGCTAAAAGACAGGAAACAGAGAGTAGGATTAAATGGACAATTTTCTCAGTGGAAGGGAGTGGGCAGTAGAGTGCCTCAAAGATCTGTATTGGGCCCTGTACTTTTCAATATATTTATAAATGATCTGGAAAGAAATACGACGAGTGAGGTAATCAAATTTGCAGATGATACAAAATTATTTAGAGTAGTTAAATCACAAGCAGATTGTGATAAATTGCAGGAAGACCTTGTGAGATTGGAAAATCGGGCATCCAAATGGCAGATGAAATTTAATGTAGATAAATGCAAGGTGAAGCATTTAGGGAAAAATAACCCATACTATAGTTACACAATGTTAGGTTCCATATTAGGAGCTTCCACCCAAGAAAGAGATCTAGGTAGGCATCATAGTGAATAACACATTGAAACATTGGTTCAGTGTGCTGCGGCAGTCAAAAAAGCAAACAGAATGTTGGGAATTATTAGAAAGGGAATGGTGAATAAAATGGAAAATGTCATAATGCCTCTGTATCGCTCCATGATGAGACCGTACCTTGAATACTGTTTACAATTCTGGTCACCGCATCTCAAAAAAGATAGCGATGCGATGGAGAAGGTATAGAGAAGGCTGACCAAAATGATAAAGGGAATGGAACAGCTCCCTTATGAGGAAAGACTAAAGAGGTTAGGACTTTTCAGCTTGGAGAAGAGATGGCTGAGGGGGAATATGATAGAGGTCCTGAGCAGGTATATGTGAATCGGTTATTTACTCTTTTGGATAATAGAAAGACTAGGGGGAACTCCATGAAGTTAGCATGTGGCACATTTGAAACTAATCGGAGAAAGTTCTTTTTCACTCAACGCACAATTAAACTCTGGAATTTGTTGCCAGAGGATGTGGTTAGTGCAGTTAGTGTAGCTGTGTTTAAAAAAGGATTGGATATGTTCTTGGAGGAGAAGTCCATTACCTGCTATTAAGTTTACTTAGAAAATTGCCACTGCTATTACTAGCAACAGTAACATGGAATAAACTTAGATTTTGGGTTCTTGCCAGGTTCTTATGGCCTGGATTGGCCACTGTTGGAAACAGGATGCTGGGCTTGATGGACCCTTGGTCTGACCCAGTATGGCATGTTCTTATGTTCTTAGGCCTAATCTTAGGCCTCCGTATTAGGCCTATGTAAAGGACAGGGCCTTGGGCTAGGCTTCAGCATCCTACCTAGGGCTAGGGCTATTGGCTTCTGCTACTGGCTTCTATCCTCTCCAGTTCCAGTACCCCTGTTTTATTGTAACTTTCTGCCTTCTTCTATGGTTCTGAACGTTATTACCCTTCGTTCCTTGTAAACTGATATGATATGATCTGTATCATGAATGTCGGTATAAAAAAGCAATAAATAAATAAATAGGGCTAGGTCTTGGCAACAGTATCAGGCCTAGGCCTTAGACTTCCGCGATGGGAATAGACCTCAGCTTGATCCCACTGGAGGCCTATTATTCTTAAAATGTGTAAATAGGCTAATAAAAGTAATAGAAAACGTTTTTACCTGCCCAGTGTTGTCCTGCCCTGACTGGTCCTGCTGAGATGAGGCTTGGTGCTAGAGGGCTTTTGAGAGTTACTGATGCTGTACTGAAGTTTCAGAAGCCTAAAGAAAATGCCCGAGGTATGAGGGGGAACTTGGAGAGGCCTGGGAGCTAGATCACAACTTTAAAAATGTTGCGCTCGTCGGTCGCAGACAGCTGCGACCTCTCATGCTCACCTCTTTTTTCCCCTGCACCATCAATCATTGGGAGAATGGCAGCCTCCGCCAACCAACACCAACTTCCCCAGCGTCCCTGGGACAGCGTGGGTGCTGCTGACCGCCATGTTACTTCCGGCATCACCTAGGCAAGTGCGCGCTGTGTCTCGTTATGTATACGTCATGGCAGGAACCTCGGGGGCGTCCCCTCCCGATGACATCAGCACCGCTAGTGTGCTTATACTGATTGGCCCATTGCTAAGATGAGTTAGCAAGGAGTTCTCTTGCTTGTTAAATCCGGATCTTCTGTTCGAGACTCTCCTCCTGGCATTTGGACGCTCTGAGTTCCCGCTCCTTGGGGGCTCTTCCACATCTTGGCTATCTGCTCCTTGGAGGACCCTAGGACTTCCTGATCCGCTCCTCAGGTATCTCTGCTGGGCTTCCTTGTGTGAGTACATTCTCCAACTTCTATCTACCTTACTGAAGATTCCACGGTGTACCCCGTTCCTCAGGCCACTACCGTTCTTCATTCTGTCTATGCTACTCATCCTGTGCTTCAGGATATTGCTCCATCTACACAAAATATACGGCCTGGTTCCTGTATCACAGACCTCTGCCTCCTTGGCATCTATAGTACAGTTTCCTCTGCATACTCCGCACTGCGGGCCACTACCGGATCTTCGTATCTACAGCATCATCTCGACTACTGTATTTGCTCAAAGACTGTGTTTATTACATTTACCACTCTTCAGGTTGTGTACTATCTTTTCTCCCTATTAAAATCTTACTCACCGCTGTGTCCTTCGTCACTGAGACCACGTGCACTGACGGTGAGGCCCACGAGGCTCCTCCCTGTGGTCAGAGACATCTCTCACCTCGGCCTGGGGTTCACAACTTCATCAAAACCATAACATATTGCTAACTCCATGGACCCGGCTCAGCTCTCAGCCCTTCAGACCATCCCTGGCCTGGCCCAACGTTTAGCCGAACAACAATGGACACTAGAGACTTTGACTGACGCTTTAAATCAGCTAAACTCTCAGCTGAACTCTACAAGAACACCTGACAAGGCCCTCTCCTCTCCTACAGTGACGCCTGTATGTCTCTCCATACCCTTGTCAGCGCCTACATGCTTTACAGGTGATCACCTGTTATGTAGGGGCTTTCTAAATCAGTGCTGCATGCACTTTTCGCTTCAATCTACCTATTTCCCAGAAGTAGTCTCCAAAACTATCTACATTCTATCTCTGCTAGATGGAAAAGCCCTGGCCTGGGCTTCACCTCTCTGGGAATGTAATGACCCCGTACTCCAGGACTTGTCAGGATTCCTCACACTCTTTCGTTCAGTATTCGACGATCCTGCCCACAAGACTGTCGCTGGATCCGCTCTCCTGCACTTACAACAAGGTACCAAAACTTTGACTGATTGTTATTAAAACCTTGTCCTCGGAACTACACTGGGACCTGGGCTGTCTACGGGCCCTCTTCCTGGAGGGTCTCAACCCCCGCATCAAAGACGAACTAGCGGCACGTGAACTCCCCAATACCCTAGACTCTCTCATCGATCTCGTTGGACGAATCTATCGACGCTTGCGTGAACGCTCACAAGAGGTAAAGATTTCTAGGAAAATGTCATTGGGAGTTTCCCATCCTCGCCCAATGACAGTTACTCCGACCACTCCTACACCTCAGACAGAGGAAGAGGAGCCAATGCAACTAGGACGAAGCCACCTTATGTCGAAAGAAAGACATTATCGAAAGAGACTTTGCCTCTGTATGTACTGTAGACAACCAGGCCATGTGATACCTTCCTGCCCCATCTGTTCAGGAAACTTGCAGTCCTAGGATCCGCTGAAGGACTCTTCCTAGGTCTAACTTCTCCATATATTTCACTGACACTTCCAGTCTCTATTATTTCAGAGGCCCTCGAATTCCACATGCTAGCCCTCGTAGATTCCGGGGCAGGCGGAAACTTCATACTCTGCCAACTCGTAAAGCACCTACAAATCCCTACAGTTCGGACACCCACTCCACTACTGCTGTTGTCCATACACGGCGAGTCTTTACCTGGTGAGGTCTCTTTTACTACTCAGCCGCTTCACCTCCGCACTGGATCTCTGCATTCTGAAACCATCACATTTTTAGTTCTGGATAAGGCTATTCATCCGGTGGTACTTGGGATACCATGGCTTCAAACTCACTCACCCCAATTCGATTGGATCACCATGGAACTTTCTCAGTGGGGAAAAGCCTGCCATGGAAGGTGCCTAGAGGCCATGACTCCTTTGCCTTGCCTGACTACTACCACCTCTCTTCCAGGCCTACCTCCATGGTACCAGTCCTACCAGGATGTGTTTTCTAAACAAGTGGTGGATATTTTGCCACCTCACCGATCCTTTGCCTGCGCCATCAACTTAGTACCGGGCTCCGAATCTCCTAAAGGAAGGGTGTACTCACTTTCCTTATCTGTGACAAAGGCTATGTCTACCTACATCCAGGAGAACCTGGCAAAGGGGTTCATACGGCCTTCAAAGTCTCCAGCCAGAGCTGGATTCTTTTTCGTGGGCAAGAAGGACGGATCCCTTCGCCCATGTATAGACTACTGTGGATTGAACGAGATCACCATGAAGGACCGCTACCCACTGCCATTGATCTCTGAACTTTTTGATCGGCTCCAAGGAGCCAGAATATTTACAAAACTGGATTTTAGAGAAGCATATAATCTTGTTCATATATGCCGGGGTGATGAATGGAAAACAGGTTTCAATACCCGCGATGGCCATTTTGAATACTTGGTCATGCCCTTCGGCCTCTGTAATGCCCCGGCAGTATTCCAAAACATGATGAATGAGGCCGAAGGGCATGACCGAAGGGCATGACCAAGTATTCAAAATGATTGCGTAGCAAGGGCATGACCGAAGGGCATGACCAAGTATTCAAAATGATTGCGTAGCAGTATATTTGGACGATATACTAGTCTTCTCTCGGGATCTCCAGACCCACCATTTGGACGTTTCCAAAGTTCTTCAAAGACTCAGAGATAATCATCTATATACCAAACTAGAAAAGTGTGCCTTCCACCAGGAGTCAGTTCCATTCTTAAGATACGTTGTGTACAGCCAGGGCTTCCAGATGGATCCGCAGAAAACTAAGAGCATTTGGGACTGGCCTCAACCTATGGGGTTTAAAGGTCCTATGCCGCTTTCTAGGATTTACCAACTACTATATGTCATTCATTCATCACTACTCCACTTTGACCACGCCTCTCACCGCCATGACATGCAAGGGAGCCAATCCTTCTCAGTGGTCCCCTGAAACCATAACAGCCTTCCAGGAACTCAAAAAAGCCTTCCTTCAGGAACCATGTCTTCACCACCCTGATCCTTGACGACCTTTTGTAGTTGAGGTAGATGCATCGGACGTCGGAGTTGGCGCTGTCCTCAGCCAGCACAGTGATACTCATACGCTCCACCCATGCTCTTTTTTTCTCTCAGCATTTCTCTCCTGCTGAGTGAAACAACGGAATAGGAGATAAAGAGTTGCTCGCAATCAAGTTGGCATTCGAGGAGTGGCACCCATGGCTCAAAGGTGCTCAACACCAGATAAGGGTTTTTACTGATCATAAAAACCTCAAATATCTGCGTCATGCACAACGCTTGAACCACAGACAAGCTCGCTGGTCATTGTTTTTTAACAGATTTAATTTCCTTCTGAGATATCGCCCAGCAGACAAGAACACCCGCGCGGACGCTCTTTCCTGCTTGTTTACACCAGAAGATATCCTGGACACTCTGAAGCATATCAACGACCTTACTCGGGAACTCCTCTCAGCCACACACACAGTGCTGGTAGGAAAATCCGTGTAACCCCGGCACTCAGAAAAAAGATTCTCAGATGGGCTCACAACTCATGTCTTGCCAGTCATCCTGGGCAATCCAGAACTCTGTCAACTTTGGAGAGATACTATTGGTGGCCTTCAATGAAAGAGAATGTCCGGACCTATGTAGAATCTTGCACTATGTGCGCCAGACAGAAACCACCTACTTGGTCGTCCCTGGGGCCTTCTTCAAGCTTTGCCCACTCCTAGCGAACCGTGGCCCCATATATCCATGGACTTTATCGTTGATCTCCCTGTGTCTAGTGGTAACACCATTGATCGGTTTTCCAAAATGGCACGTTTTGTGACTCTACCTGGACTACATTCTGCTCCTAAACTTGCAAAATCTTTCATTCGTCATTTATTCCATTTACATGGCATGCCGAAGCACATACTCTCTGACCGAGGAGTACAATTCATAGCCAAGTTCTGGAGATCTCTCTGTAAGAAATTTGATATTTCTCTGGACCTAAATTCCGGCTATCACCCGCAAGCAAACAGACAAACTGAAAAGATAAACCGCACCTTAAAGCAGTTCCTCCGGGCCTACGTCAACTCAAGTAAGAACTATTGGGCCGAACTGCTCCCCTGGGCAGAATTTGTGCTGAATTCACATCCTTCAGCTTCCACAGGCTCTTCGTCTTTTCAACTAGTCTATGGTCGTCAACCCTTTCCTCCATTACCGATACACTTATCGGTGACCTCTCCGGCCACTCAAGCTTCAGCACAGGAGTTACATCAGCTGTGGGAACACACTAAAGGTCTGCTTCAAAAAGCTGGACAACAAGCAAAGAAGTTTTATGATGCCCATCACAGAGCAGCTCCACAACTTTAGCCCAGAGATAAGGTATGGTTAAGTACCCATTTCATTCATCTCAAATTGCCTTCAGTTCAATTTGTACCTCGGTATATAGGACCATTTCCTATATTACGTCGCCTTGGTCCAGTCACATACAGCTTGCAGTTATCATCCTCACTAAATATCCACAATGCCTTCCACATCTCCCTGCTGAAACTGCTCATCTTGTCCAAGTTTTCTAAGAAGACACTTGAGCCGCAGCCCCTCTCTGCAGAGGAAGACATAACTTACCAGGTAGATGACATCCTAGATGTGCGGAGACATGGGAGATTGATGGGAATATCTTATTTGCTGGGAAGGATTCGGACCAGAGGAAAACAGCTGGGAAACCCGCAAGTAATATTTTGGACAAAGAACTAATCAGGCAATTCCATCTAGCTCACCCCAGGAATCCGAAACCCCCAGAGAGGGGCCCTAAGAAGGTGGGTACTGTTGTGCCTGTCGGTCGCAGACAGCTGTGACCTCTCATACTCACCTCTTTTTTCCCTGCACATCAATCATTGGGAGAATGGCGGCCTCCGCCAACCAACGCCGACTTCCCCGGCGTCCTTGGGACAGCATGGGTGCTGCCAACCGCCATCTTACTTCCAGCATCACCTAGGTGCACGCGCAGGGCCTCCTTATGTATACGTCATGGCGGGAACCTCGGGAGCATCCCCTCCCGATGACGTCAGCACCGCTAGTGTACTTATACTGACTGGCCCATTGCTAAGCCGAGTTAGCAAGGAGTTCTCTCGCTCGTTAAATCCGCTATAACTTGGATCTTCTCTTCCGGACACTCTGAGTACCCACTCCTCAGGGGCTCTTCTGTGTCTTGGCTATCCACTCCTCAGAGGGCCCTCCTGCCTAGGACTTCCTGACCCGCTTCTTGGATATCTCTGCTGGGACTTCCTTGTGTGAGTACATTCTCCAACTTCTATCACCTTACTCTTCCGGACGCTCTGAGTACCCACTCCTCGGGGGCTCTTCTGTGTCTTGGCTATCCACTCCTCAGAGGGCCCACCTGCCTAGGACTTCCTGACCCGCTTCTTGGATATCTCTGCTGGGACTTCCTTGTGTGAGTACATTCTCCAACTTCTATCACCTTACTGAAGATTCCACGGTGTACCCCATTCCTCGGGCCACTACCGTTCTTCAGTCTGTCTACGCTACTCATCCTGTGCCTCAGGATATTGCTCCATCTACACAAGATCTATGGCCTGGTTCCTGTATCACAGACCTCTGCCTCTTTGGCATCTATAGTACAGTTTCCTCAGCATAGCCTGCACTGCGGGCCATTACTGGATCTGCACTCAGAGGTATTTCCATCATCCTGCAGGAATCTCCTGGTATACCCAGCGCTGTGGGCCACTACCGGATCTTTATATCTACATCATCATCTTGACTACTGTATTTGCTCAAAGACTGTGTTTATTACACATCCTGTTCCTCAGGTTATGTACTATCTTTTCTCCCTAATAAAGTCTCTCTCACAGCTGTGTCCTACGTCGCTGAGACCACGCCCACTGACAGTGAGGCCCACAGGGCTCCTCCCTGTGGACGGAAACATCTCTAACCTCGGCCCAAGATTCACAACTTCATCAAAACCATAACAAAAAAAGGTTTCAGGAGACCCCATACGTGCAGCATGGAGCTGCTCTAAGCGGCGGTGTCCGCAATGAAATTAAAAGGCTGAATACCGCATTGAAGTAGAGAGGCAGGCCATGCTTTGGGGAGCTGGAGCCAGCAGTTGAGATGGAGTTGCCACTAATGATCCAGGTCTTCCCTTGCTATTGGCTAGGCTATGTTGGGCAGAAGTGTTTCTGGAGTTTGAGGAACTCCTGACAGTAGCAGAGGAGGCGGCCATGTGTATCGTTAGCTGGAGTGGGCAGTCAGTGAGATTGCTGCAATTGCTCTGGGACTCCCAATGCTGCTGCTGGGGGCTGGTTAAATTTAAAAAAAAATTAAGGCTGTATCACTTTGTGAATGAGGCAGCAGAAGCAGTGGCAGTCCCAGGGCTGCTGCCACTGCAATGAAGGGGCAATTCATGGTTCTGGGACCTTAGGCAAGCCCTTGCGTGATCCTGAGGAGAAGGACAGCACCCGTTGGCATAAGGTAGTAATGTCAGCAGGCAGCCACACAACAGCCTGAAGGCAATTTTTTTACTTAACAGGAAAATTAAGTAATTTATTTTAAAAAACAAAAATGCAGCAATTCAGGTGGGCACTGTGGGGAGGCTTCCATTCAAACTTGGAAATCCGGGAACCACTTTGTACCTGGCATCATGGTCTTTAAAACAGTCCAAATTTAATAAAATGTGAAAGGTTTGATAGGGATGGTCATGTAAGAGAGAGGAGAGGATCAGTATAAAGTAAAAATTCCATCTGAATAAAATGAATTAAAAACAAATATTTGCCCTGTTGTGCCCAGAGTGCATTTAAATTAATTAAATTTGACTAAAATGCCTCAAAAAAGGTGAAGATGTTGTTGGGAGGACCAGAGTTATTTTGAGGAAAAAATATTAAATTTCGGAAGTTTGGGACATAGGAGTTCCCAAGGGATGTGTTGTGAATGCAGCCTTCAGAAGCCGATGGCGCGGGCTCGGTGCGCATCACTTAGCTCATAGGAGAGCGGAGCCCTTGGGCCATGGGGCGGCTCAGTTCGGGACAAGAGCTGCACCCGTAGTGTGGTGTGTGTGCAGGAATGGGCAGCTCCAGAACAGAGTTGGACAGAGCTTGGAAGACAGGGCTAGTGACACAAGCTTCAGGCGAGGACTTGTAGACATGAAGCTTGGGACTTGGAGACATGACGCTTGGGACTTGGAGAAATGACGCTTGGGACTTGAAAGACGTGAAGCTTGGGACTTGGAGCTTAGAAGCAGAGATGTGAAGCTTGGGACTTGGAGCTGGAAGACATGGAGTTGTGAAACTTGGAAGACGTTGAGCTATGAAGCTTGGAAGACGTGGAACTTGGAGACGAAGAGACGAAGGTTTGGAACTTGGAGACGAGGAGATGAAGACTTGGATCTTGGAGATGAGGAGAATGAAGGCTTGGAACTTGGAGACGAGGAGAAAACAAAGGATAGAGCAAGGCCCCTCAGGCACCCTACATAGCCCGTAGGCTGGTCACAGACCACCTTGCCCCCTACGCACCCTACACAGTCAGGCAGCTGGTCGCGGACCACGAGGGGAGGGGGGCAAGCTAGGAAGGCCTCAGGAGCAACATGACCCCATAGGTCCTCCAGGGTCGAAAGGGAAAGGTCTTGGAACTATGAACTTGGGAACTTGAGGACCGGAACCTCAGCTTAAAAACAAGAACTCCTAGAGGCACGGGTCAGACTGGACCTGGAACATTAGGACCGGGGTGAGACATCAGGATACAGAACATCTAAGGACAGCTGAACAAGAAACATCAGAGGAACAGCAGGACATGGGACATCTAAGACAGCTGGGAACAGAACCATCAAGGGACAGCTGGATATGGTTGGAATGAAGTCACGGACGTCTCTGTGGAGTGGCGTCACGGATGTCTCTGTGGAGTGGCATCACGGACGTCTCTGTGGAGTGGCGTCACGGACGTCTCTCTGGACTTGGAACAGGCATCAGGATCTGGACTCGCAGACATCCGGACTTGGAACAGGCATCAGGACTGAAGAGAACTCTTCAGGAGCATCTAGATAGATGCGAAGACAACGGAGGAATGATGTAAGGCCCTTTTATAGTGCAGACCCAGGAAGAAGGTGGGATTAGCAGTTGGAGGGGCCGTGGCCACTTCCTGCCACTGGCCCTTTAAAAGGAATGAAGAGGCGCAAGCTGCAGGACCTCAGACAGCAGCCCTGCAGAGCAGGAAGAGGCAGGCTGTGTCGGAGGCGTTTCGGCTACATAGGAGGAGGGCCCAGAGGCAGGCGATGTCAGCGGCATCCCTGCTGGGTCGGAGAGCAGGGCCCGAAGGTGGCACCCAGTTGCAAAGAACTTCGAGGGCGGCCTCCTGGCCGTGAAGGAAGCGGCATCCGGGGGCAGGCAGGCCCAACAATATCAGCGGCGGCTTCCAGGCCGCATGAGGCCTGGTCATCTGCGGCTCCAGCTGCGAAGGCAGCAGCGGTCTGAGCCACGGGGGGCCCTGTCTGCGGATACCGCGGGCAGGGGTGCAACAGGATGTTTGGTGATAGTTGGGATGTCCCTGGGAAATGTATGAGTGAAGCTGGGTAAGTTTTGCATGATTGTAGGAATTTTGAGTGGAATTTTTTTGTTTGGTTTTATGGGTTTTATTTATATTTACTTTGGATTTCAATATTGGCCAGAATAAAAAATGAGGTCTGTCAGGTGGAGAAGCTGGGCAACTGGTAACTAGGGAAGCCCTATCCAGGAAAACACCATGACAGAAGGTAATATGCTAGAGGTCTAGTGCAATTATACCTTTAAAAGGCAAAGCACAATGGGGTAGATTTTATAATTTTGTGCGAGTGCGTACTTTTGTTCGCACACCAGGCGCGAACAAGAGTACGCGGGATTTCAATAGATACGTGCGTATCCATTAAAATCCGGGATCGGCGCGCGCAAGGCTGCCGATTTTGGGCAGCCTGCGTGCGCCGAGCCGCGCAGCCTGCCTCCGTTCCCTCCAAGGCCGCTCCGAAATCGGAGCAGCCTTGGAGGGAACTTTCTTTCGCCCTCCCCTCACCTTCCCCTCCCTTCCCCTCCCTAACCCCCCCCACCTTTATCGCCGGAGGCAGATGTTAATCTGCGCGCGCCAGCGGGCTGCTGGTGTGCCATCACCCGACCAGGGGGCTGTTCCGGAGGGCGCAGCCATGCCCCCGGAACGCCCCTGGGCCGAAACCACGCCCACGGCGCCGCCCCCGAAAAGTCGCGTCATGACCGCCACGCCCCCTGACACGCCCCCTGGCATGCCTCTCCATGCAAGCCCCGGGACTTACGCGCGCCGCCGAGCCTATGCAAAATAGGCTCGGCGCGCGCAGGGGGGGTTTGGGGTAGGTTTTCGGGGGGTACGCGCGTATCCCTTTGAAAATCTACCCCAATAAATGTTATTTATTTAATTGAGTTAAAAGCAAATTTTAACACTGCCTAAAATATTTTGATCATCTAAGTACATGAGCTAGGTAGTTCAGGTTTAAAGATCTGAAGCCCTATAGAAAAAATGAGGGATAAGTACTATTTTAGACATGACTTTACTGAAAACAGGAATCTTGCAGAAGATAAGGGGATGATAGTGAAGAAGACTGTGAGAGAGAGCTGAGCTTAGAGATAGGAGCTGTGCTATTGGTGCCCTTATTTTGAGGCCTAATTACTATGAAAAATCACTAATTAGTTAGAAAACATTTTAGAATGAAAGTGAATGAATGAGAAACATTTAATAAGGGAAAAAACTTTTAAAGATAAGGAGATCAGTTAAATAGTTAATAGTGAGTAATAGCTAAATCGTGGGGGTGGGGGGGTGTTTCAGCTTAATTAATGATTATAAGATAAAAGCTGAATGATATTTGTATTTAAATGAAAATTGAACACAGAAGATAGGATAAAAACATATATTAATTCCCTTACTGAAAAAAATCTCCTGAATGGAAAGTTTAATTTTGGAACCTGTTCTATAGATAAAAATCAAGAGTGTTTGAAACCCATATTCAAAGGTTACTAATAGCTATATACTATAAGCTGTGTGGGTTCCTCAGTAAGGCTCAGGTGGCAAGTGATATCCAACCAATCATTATGAATTTGAGAGTTAAAGGAAAGTCTGGTAGAAAAGAGGTATAAAATGTCCCAAGAATGTAAGGGATCTTGGCTTCGTAAAGGAAAGGGTAATAGAGTCAATACAATATGTCACTCTGGAATTTGAAATCACCAAGGCTTTGCCTTAACTGAGTAGTTAAAAGGAATATATAAATCAAAGAACGTGTGTGAATGTATGAGTGAGCACAAAAACTATATTCCCCTTTTACACATCAAAGTGATTTGATAATTAATAGCCTCAATCAGGGCTGGTGTGTCCCATTAGGCAAACTAGGTGGTCACTTAGGGTGCTAACCATTAGGGGGCACCAAAGAGCAGCTATGTGGGGCCATGAGTGGAGCCTATCCTGCTTGTAGCAGAAAGCATTAGAGACTCTGTGGACAGCGAGCAGTACCCATCCTGCTTGTGGCCCAGAGAATCACAGAATCAGCTGGCTGTGAGTGGTGCCTGTCTTGCTCGTGGCCGAGAAAAGCACATACTCGGCGGGCCACGAGTAGTGTCTCAGGTCCAGGACCAGGGGGAAGGGCACAAGGCAGAAGGTTCACCTAATGTGGTTAATACTCTTGCACCGGCCCTGTATGCATTTACAGTATTACACATTGACTACAAAATTAGTCAAGAATAGTATTCTCAGCTTCTCTCAGAAATAATGTTAGGGACGTATAATTATAATTTATTTTCTTGGTATATGTTTAGTACAGTTAGCCAACAAGATACATTAAGGAACACAATTTAATTGGCAGGAGATTCTTCGGATTGAGGGAGCTAGATAGTATCTCTTTATTGGGGTTATTTTCCAACCCACAAAACGCTATTATTGCATGCGTTAGGGCCTTATCGCTGTAGCATTCAAATTAGGTGGAGGGGAGGAGTTTGGGAAGAATTAGGGAGGGGATTAGGGAAATAGGCTGTCGGCACCGCTGCCGGCGATAATGTTTAGAACATTATTGCCGGCAGTAGTGCGGGAAATAGCACCACCTTTTACGTGGCACTATGCCGCGATAGTGTGCAGCACAGCCACACTGTGGCAGGCAAAACTGCACCGCCGCAGTATAGCCGGCTGCAGCCTATCACCCGACCGCCCCCTTCTTCGTTGCCCTACCCCTCTTCACTGCCGCGTTCATCATTCCTGGCCTATGTTTGTAAAGATAGGATTATAGGTAAAAAAAAAATCAGACATGATCAAGAGTTAGATATTCAACTAGAACTTATTTCTGCCCACATAAGCCAGCTACGCTAGCCAATTTTGAGTGCCAGGACCTAAAGCTTATGTAACTTTCAGTATCTATGAAAGCTAGTTGCATACCTAAACTCCATTCCCCATCTCAAGTCATCAAGAATACAGAGATAAGTGTTCACACATACAGACTGAAACAATAAAGAAACGTATGCTAACAAAGAGTTGAAACAAACATTTAAACATAACAGAATAGAGTAAAAAAGAGGTAACATGTAGAGGAAGAAAACACAACATTCATATAGAATAGAAAAGTAACACTTAAATGAAACACTTAATACTACTTACCTTGTCATTGAAGTTCCTGATGCCTGTTGAAGCCCCTGAAAGATACAAATTGACACACAGAATCAATTCTTTGAAGAAAGTTTAAAGAAAGAAGAATACAGTAATATAAAGAGAGGGATTTATAGCAATATTTACTGTACCTGATTACTATCTGTAAGGAAACCAGTTTCTAAATTTATATATCTTAAAAAAAAAATTTGATATAATATAAATGTTTATTCAAAAGTAACATAATTGGCTGATTCTTACATTGCATTGATAAAACAAATTGCATATATACCACATTGTTGCTGAATTTTTTGTTGCAAGAATTTGTCTTCATTATAGAATATATTATCAGCTTATTTTTTTTGTTTTAATAAAATGTAATTCTTATGTCAAACTCTCTGAGTTATTTTGAACATCTGGGAGATGAACACTCCAATATTAGCGCCCAATGTTCCCATTTGGGAACATTGAAATTTCACATTAATATTTTTGTGATAAGTAAGATATTCCCATATTGACTCTAATTCTTTGTTTTTAAATAGTTTTTGCATCTGTTGGTATCATTTGAGGTATATTTAGTCACTCTGTGTTTGCGGCAGCCATCTTGAAAGTTGACCTTTTACAACAGCCACATGTGTTTTTGGTTAAAAAGTTCTTCTGCAGGTAAGAATAAAATATTTTTTACAAATTTTGCTGGAAAACTATACAAAAGTGTTTAGTTATCATTTTGATTTTATTTATTTTAAAATTGAAAATGTTTATAGATATGAAAATTGCATCGATTCTGTGATGTTCCCAAATGGGAACAATGGGCACAACTGTGACTATGTTCCCATTTGGGAACATCCTTATATTTAAGTGATTTAATATTCAATATGCTGTTATAACGTTACAGAATGTCTAAGAAACGATTTTCCAGTGCAGAAGCATCAACATTCATTTCAGATGAGTATCAAAGTTGTGAAGATGGTGAATCCTTAGAAGAATATGAACGTTTAGCCGACAGTATTGACAAAGCCGTAGAAAGTGATGACATAAGAGACATAATGTTGCTACCTCCAGATAAAGTTGATAATGTGTCTGATGGAAGAAGTGATTGACGAAGATGATCTACTGCCTTCGGCTCTGCCAAATGAAGTGCCTGGAACTGTAGCTATACTAAAGGATGCGGCAGCTATTGGTTCCTCTGATGGAACTTCGAGGCAGCAGAAAAGGCGAAAAGTTCAGAAAAAAGGAGAGAAACATGGTATTAAATGGAGCAAGAAAGTAGAGTAGACGCATAAAATATCTTCAGCTCAGCTGGAAAATTTAGCCCAGAGGCATCCTGAACTTTAGAATAAAACACCATTTGAACTTTTCAAACTGTACTATGACAATGAGCTGAGCGACATGATTCTGACCAAAAGCGTTCGATATGCTCGGCAGAAGAACATGAATTTTGAACTTGAGGCCAAGGAATTGGACATTTTTGTTGGAATTCTTCTATTGAGCGGATATAATTCCTTGCCTCGTGAACGGCTATATTGGAATCGGGATGAAGATGTTCAGCAATCCTTTGTTTCATCCCATATGACTCGTAACCGTTTCATGGACATAAAGAAATACATACATCTTGCAGACAATGACAAGATTAATCAAAATGATAAACTGTACAAAGTTCGTGCTTTCATTGATGCACTGAATGGTTGCCAGCAGCAGTTTGGAGTATTAAGTGAGCATTTGAGTATTGACGAAGAGATGGTCCCATATTATGGACATCATTCTGCGAAAATGTTTATTCGAGGCAAGCCGTTTTTCTTCGGCTATAAACTCTGGGTTCTGGCCTCATCAAAAGGTTATCCTTTCAATGTTGATGTTTATTGTGGAAAGACCAACTACGAACAGGATGGTCAGAATCAAAGTTTTGGGCTAGGTCATCATGTTGTGACATCATTACTGAGCTGCATAGAAAATCCATTATGCCATGAGGTATTCTTTGATAACTTCTTCACCTCATATGATCTTCTTCTGGCACTGCAAAAGCAAAACATCAAGGCCACTGGAACTGTTCGCGAAAATAGGTTGAAGCAGTGCTCATTGATGGAGACAAGCCAAATGAAAAAGAAGGAGAGAGGCTGCTTTGATGCCGTATGCAAAGGACATGTCTTGGCTGTGAAATGGCACGACAACCAGTGTGTTATTGTAGCTTCAAACTACAACAACATAGAACCACTGGGAAAAGCAAGAAGGTGGAGCAATGCCAGAAAGTGTCCAGTTGACCTTCCATAGCCAGCGGTAATTGGCTTATACAATACCCATATGGGAGGAGTGGACATACTGGACAGATTTATGGCAAACTACCATCCAGTATTTCGTTCAAAGAAATGGTGGTGGCCTCTATTTGTCAACATGTTGAAGTAGGAGGTAAATTTGATCACCTGGAGTTTCGTCGGCACATTGTTCGCACCTTGCTTCAGCGTTCAGAACATCGCACACCATCGACATCTGGACATTCCAGTAGACTAGTCAGTGATGTGAGGTTTGATGGTCATAATCATCACCTTACTCCATCAGAGAAATAAGGAAGATGTAGGATGTGCAAGAAAAACTCCCGCCTAGTGTGCTCCAAGTGCAGGGTTCCGCTTCATCTTCATTGCGAACAGCGGTATCATAGCCAATGATCATTGGATCAAACAAACTCTGCTGATTGAGAACACAGTTACTAAATAGTAAAATACTTACTGCTTAAAATACTTGAGTCTATGATTTTAATGTCATTAGTTCATAATTAAAACAGTGTTGTTCCCAAATGGGAACATGGTACCATATGTGCCCATTGTTCCCAAATGGGAACAAAGCGCCATCTTGTGTACATGACAAATATTAAAACAAATTGTTCAGTCAAGTGATCCTCTCATGTCATGTGTTTCAAACTTTAAGCTAAACCAACATTGCTTCATAACGTAAGATTTGGGCATTAATGGGGAACAATTCAGAGAAACCCAACATCTGAAACCATTGACCATGGACGTGACACTGCAGAGGGGTGGTTCATTCTTGACCCAGGAATTTACAAATGCATGAATATGAAAATACTCAAAATTTTGAGTATTTTCTTTGGAGGATATATTTGGTTTGTTCTATTTGGAATGTACCAAAAATGACCTTATTTTTTGCATTTTATGTATTTGATTTAAACAAATGCATATCCCTACTTGTCTGCATTTAGCCAGTTAACTAATGAGTTATTCAGCTAAATGATGACTTTTGAATTTTTCTCTCTCTTATCCAGCTACATTTTAGTTTTTTCTGCTTTTCTGTACACTTTCCCGGTGCTGGCCAAAATTAACTCCTGCCTTTGGGCAGGCGTCAATTTCTAAGAGTAAAATGTGCAGCTTGTCTGCACATTTTACTTTCTGTATGGCATGTATGGCATGGGAATAACTAATAACTCATCAACATGCATTTGTATGTCGCGGGTGCTATTAGTTTTTGGGGGGTTGGATACGCGTTTGCTATTACCCCTTACTGTATAATAATAGCGAGTTGAAAACGCGAGTCCAGACGGGGGCTAATGGTGTGCTCGGCCTGAGCGCACCATACTGAATCAGCCTGATTCAGAGTTAACCAGGATGTTCAGCTAAATCTGGTCATAACAGAGTAGTCCTAAAGTGCTAGTGTCTAACGATCTAAAGTCGGCGAAACAATGTGACAAGACGATAGCTAAAACCAGAAGAATGCTGGGCTGCATAGAGAGAGGAATAACGAGTAAGAAAAGGGAAGTGATTATCCCTTTGTACAGGTCCTTGGTGAAGCCTCACCTGGAGTATTGTGTTGAGTTCTGGAGACCGTATCTCAGAAGGGACAGAGACAGGATGGAGGCGGTCCAGAGAAGGGCGACCAAAAAGGTGGAGGGTCTTCAACGAATGACTTATGAGGAGAAATTGAAGAATCTAAATATGTATACCCTGGAGGAAAGGAGGAACAGGGGTGATATGATACAGACTTTCAGATACTTGAAAGGTTTTAATGATCCAAAGTCAACGACAAACATTTTCTGTTGGAAAAAAATCAGCAGAACCAGGAGGAAGACTCAGAACCAATGTCAGGAAGTATTTCTTCACGGAGAGGGTTGTGGATACCTGCAACGCCCTTCCGGAGGAAGTGGTGAGGACCAAATCTGTGAAGGATTTCAAAACGATGTGGGATAAACATTGTGGATCCATAAAGTCTTGAGGGATGTGAATGAAATGAAATGAAGAGAAGAGGCATGGGGGTGGCTTGCGGGAATGATGGCTACTACCCTTATTCAATAAACATTCACAAGGTTAATGCGACTCCAACATTGCTCTATGCTTCAACGGTAAGAGGAAATGTGGAAAAAAAGATCTGCATTCACAAATAAGCATGGGAGTAGCTTACTTGTGGCGGTTACTACTAGGGATGTGAATCGTTTTTGAACGATTAAAATTATCGTCAGATAATTTTAAAATCGTCCAAAATCGTTAGAGTGCATGATACAATACAAATGCCCACGATTTATCGTTAGGGGCATTTGTATTGTATCGTTAAATAGGGGGTGGGAAAACCGGCACACCAAAAAAACCCTAACACCCACCCCGAACCTTTAAAACAAACCCCCACCCTCCCGAACCCCCCCCAAAATGTTTTAAATGACCTGGGGTCCCGGCGCGATGATCCCGGCGCGATGTTCCGCTCTCTGCCCACGGCTGCTGTGAAGAGAAATGGCGCCGGTGGCCCTTTGCCCTTATCATGTGACAGGGCAAAGGTAGCGCCGGCGCCATTTTGATTCCTAGCTCCCGACCTCACGCGTCCAGGAGATCGCTCCCGGACCCCTGCTGGACCCCCAGGGACTTTTGGCCAGCTTGGGGGGGCCTCCTGACCCACAGAAGACTTGCCAAAAGTCCAGCGGGGGTCTGGGAACGACCTCCTAAACTCGAATCGTTTTGCAGTACAGCAAAATGGCGCCGACCATACGGCATGCTCGGCGCCATTTTGCTGTACGGCAAAATGATTCGAGTTTAGGAGGTCATTCCCGGACCCCCGCTGGACTTTTGGCAAGTCTTGTGGGGGTCAGGAGGCCCCCCCAAGCTGGCCAAAAGTCCCTGGGGGTCCAGCGGGGGTCCAGGAGCGATCTCCTACGCTCCTGACGTCGGGGGACAAAAAAACAAAATGGCGCCGGCGCTACCTTTGCCCTGCTGTCATATGACAGGGCAAAGGTAGTGCCGGCGCCATTTCTACAACGCACCGGAGGTCCGAGAGTAAAAGATCACACCGGGACCCTCCCTCTGGACCCCAGGTAATTTAAGGCATTTTGGGGGGGTTCGGGAGGGTGGGGGATTTATTTTAAAGGGTCGGGGTGGGTTTTAGGGATGTTTTAGTGTGCCGGTTTTCCCGCCCTCCCCCGATTTACGATTTACACGATATTTTAAAAAACAAAACCGCGACGATAAGATTCCCTTCCCCCCCAGCCGAAATCGATCGTTAAGACGATCGATCACACGATTCACATCTCTAGTTACTACCCCAAACCAAATTAGCCTGATGCTTCACTTTCATTGCATATCCAAGCAGCTCTCTGTTTCAATGGCAGGGGGGAACGAAGAAAAGAGGATTTATATTGAAACAACCAGCAAAGACTAAATCACACAGGCTGGAAAAACAAATAACCGTGGGAGTAGCTTGCTTGTTGCTGTGGTTACTACCCTGAACCAATCAAGCCTGATACTTCACTTTGAATACATATAGGGGTAGATTTTATAAATTTGCGCACACGTGTACTTTTGTTCGCACACCACGTGCGAACAAGAGTACGCGGGATTTCAATAGATACACGCGTAGTCACGTGTATCCATAAAAATCCGGGGTCGGCGTGTGCAAGGCTGCCCAAAATCGGCAGCCTGTGCGCGCCGAGCTGCGCAGCCTGCCTCCGTTCCCTCTGAGGCCACTCTGAAATCGGAGCGGCCTCAGAGGGATCTTTCCTTCGGCCTCCCCCCACCTTCCCCTACCTAACCCACCCCCGGCCCTATCTACCCACCCCCACCTTTGTTGTACAAGTTACGCCTGCTCGAAGCTAGATTAGCTTATCCTGCTAACTTTGCAAGCTGGCTAGTGACTGAATATTACCTCCAATAAATTGCAGAGTACAGTGACTGATAAATAATAAGAATCCTGATTATATGACTATATGGTCAAATGTCAGGAACTTGAAAAATCATAAGGAGTTTGATATTCAGCATCACTTAGCTGAATAAGTGAGGACTTATCTGGCTAAGTGATGGTTGCTGAGTATCTGGCCATGTTTAGCAGCTGCCACTTATCTGGCTAAGTACTTATCCAGCTAAGTGATGGGTGGGAAATGGAAGTTTCAGGGAGGAGTTAATTATCCGGTTAACTTAGCCAGATAAGTGCTGATATTTAGTCTTATCCTGTTAACTATTAGACCTGCTCATTACGAGATGTAAAGGTAGTTGGATAAGACTTATCTGGCTAGCTAGCAACTTATTTAGGGATATTCAGCAGCATAGTTGTACTGCTGAATATGGTGTGTGAGTCAGCCTGAAAAGACTTATCCAGCTAATGTACTTACCCCTATATTCATCAAAATTCTATAATTTTGCATGGATAATGCCAGTGATAAGAAAAAGGGGGGTGTTTATGATAATTTTAGAATTACCATACCACGCGCTATGTTAGTGCTTCGTGAACATAAAAACATAAGAAATTGCCATGCTGGGTCAGACCAAGGGTCCATCAAGCCCAGCATTCTGTTTCCAACAGTGGCCAATCCAAGCCATAAGAACCAGGCTACAAGAAACTGGCAAGTACCCAAACACTAAAAATATCCCATGCTACTGATGCCAGTAATAGCAGAGGCCATTCCCTAAGTCAACTTGATTAATAGAAGTTAATGGACTTCTCCTCCAAGAACTTATCCAAACCAAACAGTACAGTGCACCTCAGTGAAGATTTGACATCATTTGGAGTGAGGAAATTCTCCCAAAGATGAGATTTTTACAATGTTCTTTCGCCCTAGCTTGATGGACTCTATAAAAGGTAACTATCAAGTTAGGGCAAGAGAAATCATCTTTGGGAGACTTTCCTCATGCCATAACGCATTTTGCTGAATGACCCTATTAGCCTGATATTTCTGAATATTGACCTTGTTGTGTTTTGGACATTGAGGCGTGGGCCCTTGATCGCTGCAAGAGATGGCACCTCCAACAGGGCGGAGCCCTGTGGGGACTTGCAGCGATAGGCTAGCTCCAAGCAGAGATGGACACAGAGAAAGTTAGAGTTTATTATACTGCAACGTAGATAGTAACCTGAGGAATGGGCAATGATGCCAGCCAGAAGAGGAGATATCTGATGGTAATGTTCCATCTGAAAGCTGCAGAGTAAGGCAGTTCCACAGTCTCACCAGGTCCCGAGAACCCAGGCCTAGTTGGAAAGGCCAGTGAGAATAGATCTGGTAGTGGTCCGCGGTATGGGGTAGGCCGAGGATCTGTATAGAGAGAGATGAGATAATGCAGAGACAGAAATGGAGCGGTAGTACTCACTCTGATGCTGGCAGTTGTTGTAGGAGAGAGCACCTGAGGAGCGGAGGTCCGGGACAAAATAAGGCCCCCGAGGAGTGGGTACCTTAGGCGTCCTCGTAGGTGGTAGGCAACCCCAGAGGGTAGACAGAAGTGAGGCAAGGCCCCCAAGGAGCGGGTACCTAAATTGTCCTGGAGCGAGACTACCATAGCAGAAGCGTCTGGTAACGTAGAGAGATCAGCATGGAGGATTCCTTGCTAACTTGTAGTAGGAATCGTGAAAGGAGTTTAAATCTCAGAGCTTGTGACGTCATGCAGTGGGGACGCCCCACAGATTCCCGCCATGATGCACGTAAAGGACGGGGCTGTGCGCGTATCCTAGGTGACTCCAGGAGAAAGATGGCGAATGCAATCGCCCATGCCGGACCAGAGACGCCAGAGGGGTTGGCGTGGAGAAGCTGAGGCAGCCATCTTCCCAAAGGGAACCGAATCAGGCAGGAAAAAGGTGAGCAATAGAAGGCGCAGCTATCTGCGACCAATGGGCGCAACAGACCTCATAGCAAATACAGTCATTACCAGCCCCCAAGGAATCCTGGACCCACCTGACCACTGACTGTCACTTACCTTCCACTCTCTGACGTCTACTCTACTATTTGGGTAGTGGTGCATCGCTTCTCCAAGATGGCTCACCTCACACTACTTCCTGGGCTTCCTTCTGCATCTGAGCTGGCTTGCCTTTTTGTTTAACACAACTTTCAGTTACACGGGCTTCTATCTCACATCCCCTCAGACCGAAGTGTACAACTTACAGCCCATTTCTAGAAGAACCTCTGTTAAAAAAAATTTGGTATTACACTGGACTTCACTTCGGCATACCACTCACAAAGCAACGGGCAAATCAAAAGAATCAATCAGACTCTAAAAATATTTCTATGAGCTTACGTTAATCAGCACCAAGGCAACTGGGCTTCTCTTCTTCTATGGGCAGACTTCCTCCACAATAACCATGTGCGGAGTTCATTTGGTTCTTTACCTTTTCAAGTAGCTTTCAGCAGTAAGCCCAGAGTATGACTCACTGTTTCAGTCTCGGTCTCCTACAGGGAATCCAATGTTATGAGCCAGGATCTTAAAGAGTTATGGCAGAAGGCTCATCAACTGCTCACTGAGGCTGACAACTGTTTTAAGAAACAAGTGGACAAAAAATGCCAACTGGTGCCACAACTTCAACCAGGAGAACTGGTATGGCTCAGTACTTGGAACCTACACCTCAAGATGCCATCACTTAAATTCACACCTAGATTTGTGGGACATTTCCCCATTCCTCAGTAGGTAGGGCCAGTAGCCCTCCAGCTAAGACTCCCTTCCACACTTAAAATATAAAATGTGTTTCACATCTATCTCCTGAAGCCAGCGGTATTGTTGTGGCCTTCAAGGTTCCCACTCAAACCCACTGAAAAAGACACCATGTATGAACTTCAAGAAATTTTGGACTCTAGGAGCATCCAAAAGAAAATCTTATCTCCTGGAAGGGCTTCGGCCCAGAGTAGAACTCGTGGGAACCTGCTTTCAACCTTCAAGCACCCAGACTGTTAAAAAAAACCTTCCATCAACGCTTCCCCCAGAAGCCCAGATCTGAGGAGGGGCTTAGGAGGGGTACTGTAACATTTGGTTGGCCTTTGGAATGACCCCATGACCAGCTGCACTCACCCTGTCCACTGCCAGATGCCTCCGACTCTTCGTCACGGTGTAGACGGCGCCATTATGAATCCTGTTGTCATGATATGATGTTCCCTAGGTATGTCAGCCTTTACAGGCTCTGAAGCGGGAAAGCCCAGTACCGGCACCACCTGACAACATCATGTGGCTGTGTATTTAAACCCAGCTGCGCCACCGACTCACCTCAGCAACATGTCCTTCTGCCTAGCTCAGTGTGTGTGTTGCTTATCTCGTCCTGCCTTCCAGCCTTGCCTCACCTTCTCCTTGCTCCATATCCTTCCAGTCCTTCTGCCTGTTCACCTGGATCTGACCTTTGCTATGAACCCTGACTACATTCTGCCTACTGCCTGCCCAGATCTTTGCCTGAATCTGGTACCTCTTCAACTGCTGCCATCTGAGACCTTAGCCCATCTATGCATTCTCTCTCTCATTGCCCTCAGTGTCTTCCTAAGTCTTACTGGCTCTTGGAAAGCAAGGGATCAGCATATTGGGAATGGAGCTGATATAGGCGAAGCTCCCACTTGTCCCAGACCAGGGCATGTTTGCCAGCTGTTGGCGTGGGCCTAGTAAGTTAACCTACTAGGCTGCATGAACCACGCCACAGTACAAGGACCTACAGTCATCACAGTACAAAGTGCAAAGCTAGGGAGAATTCATGGAGCACTTTCCTAACATTCTGTTGCCTGACAGTGGTAAACTGCAGTTTAACATTTTTGGTTTTGACCCTCTTTACTGACAAACGTATTTGTGATTATTTTGTTCTGAATACTCTACTTTTATGTTTTCACTTGTTCTTAATTCTTACTTTTTATGGTAACTCATTCAATAGCTGGGATATTATGTTATTTTCTCTTAATCCTTTAATCCTCTTTTGAATGACTGACCAGTCACGAAAGGCAGAATATAAATCTCAAATTAAATCAATTAGGGCATATTAATAATGTCAGTGATCAGTAAAACTTAGATAAGATTTTCAAGTCTTACAATTAGGTGTTTTGCTTCCCTGATTGCCTTTTCCTGTTTCCAGCCTTTTGATAGAAAGTAAGGATAAAGAAACTTTTTTTTTCTTAAGAGTTTGTTGAAATCCGATAGGAGGCAGCAGCTGATCTTATAGTTTAAAAATAACACTCCCAGGCAGCTGCTCACTTTTATTAGAGAGCAAGTCTGTAGTCGGAAAGAACACTGATCAGTAAATATACTGATCAGTAAATATTTCAGTTTTTAAAGGTAAGATACTGGGTTTTTTTGTTGCTGTGTCCTAATATTTTAGAAATTAAAAGGGAATCTGTGAGTATTGAAGGCTCTTTCCCTAATAGGGGAAAAATCTCCTTTACTAATGTCTTTGCTTCACTTTCAGTGTTTTGCTTTGGTGAAAGGATATATAACTGTGTAACACTTAAAGATAATTATCGACTATAATTCTTTTCTCTGACTTCTAGAAAACTTTTATCTAATTTTTGAAATGTTCTTATAAGCATTATAAAAATATGAAGGTTATCTGATAAAGAGTAAATAACTATATTACAAACATCTGTATGATGTAACTTCATTTTGCTACAAATTATACCCATTCTGTTAAGAAACAGAATTAAGCAAAAATGATGTTAGTCAATGAAAAGTTGCACTGAAAGAGGTCATCTGAAAATTTTAATTATGTTGTCTTTTTTCCTTCTGCTAATTTACCCAACACTTTTGAAGATAAAAGTGGAATGAAGATATTCATTGTTTTGTATTATGATAATGTTATTTATTTTCAGCAAATTAGTCTTGAATTCTGGACCCTGACAACTGCTATCCTAAGCTGATCTGTCTACTAATTTGCAGTTAGTATGATAATATATGAAAAACAAAAAAAGAAATAAGCACAAATTTTGATGAACTGAATGCAGTAGGGATAATGCAATATCAAAGGGATGTTAACTTTTACACAGGCATGCGGGCATGTGTGTTTGCCAGCTTGCGTCCAGAGACACCTCCATTTTATAACATACGCGCATATATGTGCACATGTTATAAATTAGTCTGTGTGCACATACATGTGCACACAATTTTAAATGGACACACGCATGTGCGCTCAAATGCCACTTCTACCTCGTAAGTGGGGGAATTTTATAAGGGATGTGCACTGTTGCCATAGCTATTTTTTCCAGTTCATTCGCATTTCACCCAGTTAAGGGATAGGACTTCCAATCCTCCCCCCTAGTTTAATAGCCTCCTCCCCCCCCCCCCCCCCGTTAGCCCTTAAAACCATGCTGACTAGGCTAGATTTTTTGTTTTAATATTTAGACGCCATCCATAGCAGAAGTAAATTTATGTATCAGGGGATCCCGACGTGTGCAGGGACATGTATTTACATGGACATTTCTTGGCCAGGCCCCAACACACCCATGCCCTGCCCCTTTTTAGAAACCTTTTGCTGTTATCTATAAATATAATCACCGAAAAAAGGAGCAGTAAAATTTGCTCTTATTATTCTTGCATCAGAAATATCTAGATTTACAATATGTATACAATGCAGAGTTCCATTAATCATATAGGCCTGGAGAAAACTGGATTCTTTTTATTCTGTGAAGTTTTATGTTTGTCCAACAAAATGTATCTAACAATTTTATACATGAGTTTTGAGACACACAGATCTTTTTTTTTTTTTTTTATTTACAGTGATTCTCTCTGATTTTAAAAGTTCTTAACATATCTTTCCATATTCTGATCTAATAAAATGTATCACAATCTGTGAAGAATATAGTACACTTGCTAAGTGTTCATATTATTAATACATAAATATGTCCCATAATAAGTGCATCTAATTATTTTAATTTTATGTCTTAAGATTTTATACTTATGTCTTTGTTCCATGCTTAAGTCTGTGTGTTTATATGTAAGCTGCTGAGAGCCTCAATATTAATGCCTATAAATGTAATAAATAAAAATAATTAATTAGGAAGATATTCACAGTAACAAGCATAGAATATACTGGGAAAGTATCTCCTTTTAGGGGTACGCAACAAGAAAATATTCATTACATTTTTTGTATTTGTTTAAAATTTTAATATTCATTTTGTTGATTTTTTTTTCATTTTTGGGGAAATTTGTTTCCATTTAGTGTACACTAAATCCAAAAATGAAACTGCTGAATGCACATTCCTAGATCTTTTTCATTTTATTTTACCTTGTATTTCTCCACAGTTTCTATAATCTCCATTTTTATCTCATTTCTCTATATTGTTCTTGTCACCCCTTTCTTCCCTTTTTCACATCTTCATTTACTTTTTTCTCTTTCATCTCTTCATATTTTATGTTTCATTTCTGGCCTCACTCCTCAATTTCTTCCTTTCTCACACACACCATATTCATATTTTCTCCTCATACTTAACAGATCCATATTTCCTTCACTTAAGCTTTAATTCTCTATCACCTTTCTCTAGCAGTTCTCATTTTGCTTTCTTTCTCATCCATCTCCCAGCCTTTTACATACTATGATTTCAAATTGTATCATCCCCTTTTTATCGCTTTCTATTTGACTCCTGCCATGTCACTTACATTCTCACCACTCATTTCATTTTAATTTTTATCTGTCCTATTTTTATGATTCATCTATCATTCCATTTACAGCTCTCTTCTCCATTTATTGCTCTATGCTTTATGGGGGTAATTTTCAAAGGAGTTACGCATGTAAATGTGACATACTATCGTAGCAATTTTCAAAAGCTATTTACTCGAATAAAGTGCACTTACTTGAGTAAATCCTATGGACAATTCAATGGCATATATTGTAGCAATTTTGAAAAGCCCACTTACTTGAAAAGCCCACTTACTTGAAAAGCCCACTTACTCGAGCAAAAACCAGTTTTGCTCGAGTAAATGCTTTTGAAAATCTGGCCCTATATGTCTATTGCCTCTTCTTTACCCTCCCTATCTTTCTCTTTTTCCCATTTTTCTATCCATCTCCCTTGTCTATCTCTTATTCATTAGGGATGTGCATTTGTTTAAAACAAAAGTCAAAAAATGCGATGAATAAGGCTAATTTGTTTTATTTGGAGGGCCCTGAACTGAATCGGGGGCCCCCTGAATGAAATGAACTTTATTCATTCATTTCATTTTAAATTAATGCATCGGGCCTAAAGCAGGGACTGTGGCCTATGCCATAATGTGAAAGTGACACTTCAGCCTAGACCAAAGGCTGGAACCTTGCCTAGGGAATAGGCCAAGGCCCAAAGTAGGGATCATGGCCTAGGCCCGAATGTGACACCAGGGTCTCTGAGGATGTCTGGGCTGATGCTGGGGCCTCAGTCAAGACCCCCAAAACTTAAAAAGAAAAAAGTTACCTGATCTTTCGGGTATCCCTCAAAGACTGGGTCCTTGGCATAGGCCAGGGCCTGGACCCTGGCCCGACACCATAACCCGACCTGAAAATTGAGTCCAAATGTCAGGGCCTTAACCCGGAGGCTGGGTGGCAAAGTTAGGGTCTATGCCTGGACCAGACCTGTTGCTGCAACCTCACCTGGAGGCTACATCCCATGCCTGGTCCTCGGCCTAGGCCAAAGCCCGAGCCTAGGCCCAATGCCACGACCCAACCCAGAGGCTGGGTCCTGATGCTGGGGCCTCAGTCTAGAACCAGGCCCGATGCCACAACCTAACCAGGAGGCCGGGTCCCGATACCAGGGCCTAGGCCAGGGCATGGACCAAGGCCCAACACTGCAACTCGATTCGAAGGCTCCATCCCAATGCTGGAGCCTTGGCCTAGGCTGGAGCTCGAGCCCAGACCCAATGCTGTGACCTGACCAGGAGGCCAGGTTCGGCACTGGGCCAGGAGGCTGGGTCCCAATGTCTGGGTCTCGGCCAGGGGCAGGCCCAGGCCTGGGAGCTCCTCTTCTTCAGTCCTCTTTTCTTTAGTGTTTGAAAGCCAAATGATGCTGTCTGATGGGTCGCGCCAGAGTTAATTAACACTGGCGCATTCACCCCAATGAATGGCACCATTTTGATGTATAGCAATGCCTGGGCCCAGGCATTGGCACCGGGCCTCCTGACTGAGGCCCTGGCATTGGGCCTGGGTCCAGGTCTAGGCCCTGGTATCAGGACCAGGTCTCTGGGTTGGGAAGCCACATAGGTCCTGGATCCAGTCCAAGGCCCTGGTGTCAAGACCCATCTTCCGGGTCAGGCAATGGCATTGGGCCTGGGTCTGGGCCTAGGCCCTGGCATTTGGACCTGGCTTTCAGGTCAGATAATTGCATTAGGCCTGGGACTAGCCTGAGGCTCCAGAGTTGGGACCTGGCCTTTGGGTTGGGTCATGGCATCAGGCTTAGGCTCGTGCACTGGCCTAGGTAAAAGCCCAGGCATTGGAACCCGGCGCCTTGGTTGGGTCACCAGGTCTCAGCATCGGCACCTGGTCTCAGGGTCAGATCACAGTGTTGGGCCTAGGCCTGGGTCTGGGGCGAGGTCCTGGCCATGGTGTCAGGCCTGTGTCTGGGCTTCGGCATAGGATGAGGTGTCATCATTGAGTAGGCTGAGGCTGTAGCAACCTACCGCAGTCTTGGCATATGCAAGTAAGAGGCTTCAGCCTAGTCCTAATCTAGGGATCTCTACCAGACTGGGTAAGTGGGGGCCGGAGAGGATTCTGGCCCTGGCATTTTTCAGGGAGGGTGGGAGAGAGGCATAGTTCTTATTTTTTGGTTGTTTTTGGGTTTGGTTTTTTTAAATTGTTTTATTCATTTTTTTTCACATGAATGAAACGAATCCCATAAATTTCCCGAAATTTATGGGAAAAAAGCATCCCAAAAATGAACCAAAAACAAACACATTGTTTCCCCTGTACATCCCTATTATCCATAATATCACCAAGTCCTTTATCTCCTACAAACTGAGTCCTCAATAGGCTGAATGTTTGCAAGAGAATGCATAGTAGTAGTAGGGCCAGTTAGGGTAACAGCAGGGAGTCAGCAGTATAGATATCCCATTAGCAACCTCTTTGCTTTATGATTTGACATTCAGATGCATTTTCAATAGGATCTAGGGGCCTAACTAAGGCCTCTTTCCATTTAGGGTGGAAGTGTTTGCCTAAGGCCCCCTCATTGGTTGAGTTTTCAGGTATTCCTGATGATTATGCATAAGCCAGATATGCTTGTGTACAGCCTCAGTTGTATTCAACTATATCTCATTCATATTCACTAGACCACTTAGGGGGCTCTTGAGGACCTGGAGAGCCCAACACATCTTAAGGGATCACAAACATGCATATCTACTTATATCCTCATGCTTGTGTGACCAGAACTTGAAAATGTATAACATCTGTTATCTCAAGTACTCCTGCACAGCTTCCTGCAATGTGTTGCATTCAGGGCTCTGATTAGAACCACCTGCAGTTCTTGAAGCCTTTTTATAGCCCAGGCAGCTACACTTCCTGTGGGCACTGACTGATGATGTCATCCCTTCTCTAGTATAAAAGAAAGCTCACCACAACCATCCAATGCCTCAGCAACAGGTCCTTCTGACATGCCTAGCTGCCTGCAGTGTGTACTGCTTTTTGTTCCTGATCCTGCTCTTGTTCCTGCCTGCCTTATTCTAGTCCAGCCTGTTCTGTTCCTGCTTGCCTTGTTCCAGTCCTGCTTGCTTTGCCTCAGTCCTGCTCCTGTCTGCCTTGTTACAGCCTTGCCTTGCCTTGCTCCTGTTCTGGTACTTGCCTTACCTTGCCATGTTTCATGTCCTATTCCAATCCTTGACTTGCTGTACTGTGCTCCTTGACTTGTTCCTATCCTGGCCTTTCCTCCCATCATGTTTGCTTTCTCGCCCTGCCCTGTCCTGTCTTGGCCCTACCTTAGCTCCTTGTTTTGTCTTGTCTTTGTCTCCATCCTCCTTACCCCCCTTAACTGACTTCATATGCCTTGACCTCAGCCCAGATACCAACTATGCCCACTCTCTGCCTGCTCTGTCCATTGCCTGGACAGGGCAATGGACAGGGCCTGTCCTGACCTTGGCTTAGTTACCGACGCTGCCTGATCACTCTATATGGGACCCTTGTCTAAATCCTGCTGGCCTCAGAATCCAAGGGCTCAACCTGCACGGGGAGAGGCTGTTACAGGTGAAGCCTAGCTTCTGTTTCAGTCTGAGTGACTCTGCCTGCTGTCAGCAGGCGCCTAGCTAGTTTGTTAGCTGGCCAGTACCAATATCGGCACAGCCGAAAGAACTCACATTATGTGACAAAAGGTGAACTAGAAGATCAAAAAGGATGAGGTGCACTGATTCCTTCAGTCACATCCCCAGTGTGAGTTAGCTGGGAAACTCAGATTTGGAGGCAAGAAGAGAAAAGGACAATGTGGAAATCTTTTACCTAAATGAGGAAACTTGTGGTGTCTGGGGAAAGAAAACTTTGTTTCAAACATTACCCTCCAATACTTTTCTTCAGGCAGTAAAAGTCAATGCATATGATCATCCTACTTCTCATGTGAGTAATAGTTCGGCGTTTTTGCAATTTTATCATGTGTGTATATTTGATATTGTTACATTACTGTTTTTTTTTTTAATAAGCATCTTTATTGGAGTTTTAACATAAAACAGTAATAAACAGCTTAAACAACTGACAATAATTCTTACATCACTGTACCCCATCCCAAGCCCACTTCCCCAACTACCTCTCCCCATAAGCTCCAATACCTGCAGACATTAACCAGCACTTCCAAGAGACTTACTGAACTCCTCCCTTTTACAAAACTGGCTTGTCCAGGTAAAACTAAAGAGGGGAGTATATCTGCCAGTCAATTGGCCAACATTTTAGCATAAATGTTAATGTCAACATTGAGTAGAGAAATTGGTGTATAGGTAGACATAGCTTAGGGTCTCTGCCAGCTCTGGGCAAAACAATGATAGTGGCCATTCAAAGTGACTCGGGCATAGTACCCTGGTGCACCAGGATATAAAACAAAGATGACATGCTATTTAACGCTTTGGAGCACAATGACTTGTAAAAGAAAGGAGACAACCCATCAGACTTTAAAAGTTTGGAGGCTTTGGATCACTGCCGAAATTTCAGCTTCTCGAATTGGTTCATTCAACTGGGATACCTGCTCAGTGGTTAATTTTGGAAGGGAAATCTGTTGCATGAATCGCTGTCTAGCCTGAAAATCCTCCGGTTCTACAGTATAAAGTTGTTGATAATAAGACTGAAACTGAGATACAATATCTGCTGAGGTAGTGATTAATTTCCCTAATGCATCCCGGAGGCTAGAAACAAAGGTTTGTTTTCGTTCCCCTCTCAAAAGATGGGACAACATTTTCCCCACTTTATTCCCATAGAGAAAAAGCCGATGTTTTAGTGAAAATGTTGAGGATGTCGCTACGTTAAGTGATGCCTTAATTGACAACAATTTCTGTTGAGCATCAGATTATGAATTGTGTCTTATGTTAGGAACTCTGCACTAAAACACCCCTACTGTAACAGAATGCAAGGCCATGTGCCAGATGATTGTGTTCCGGCGATGGATCCGCCTTGTTCCTGATATCCATCTTCAGAGTCTTGTTCCTGGATTGGTTTTGGGACCAACATTTTTTTTTCAGGATTTCTTGTTACGACCTGCTGGAGGCGCCTGCATCCAGACTTTTTTTCATGTTGGCCAGTTTGGGGTTTTTACGACCTGTAGGAGGTGCCTGCACCCTACCTGGTTTTGTTTGCCCGACCTGGGTTCCCTCCCCCAGGTGGTCTTGGTGTTTCTTGTGGTTTTGTCTTGTTTGTAGTCTTGGCTCTCTCTTTGCTTGTTTGTGTTGGTTCTTTGTTTGTTGCTCGTTTGTCTTGTTCTTTGTTGTTGCTTGTTTGTTCTGTCTTCCGTTTGTTGCATCCCGGTCATGTGTTTTCCCGTCCTCCTCGTTCCCCGTGTTCCGCTCCCTTGCTTTCCGCTCCCTTGCTCTCTGTTCCCTTGCTCCCTCTTTTGTGTTTTATGTATTGTCGGTCGCGCAGTCTCGTGTTCGCGCGGTCTCGTGTTCGTGCGGTCTCGTGTTTGCTCGGTCTTGTGCTCTCGTAGGTCTCTCGTTGTTGTCTTTTGGTGTTTCTGTAGTTTCTTGTTGTTTCTTGCCTGTTTCATGCAGTCCCCGGGATCTACCAGCTTCTGTTTTTTGGACCCTCGAATACCTCCATTCAGTATGGATTGATACCTTCTATCCTCGGACTGTTGACAGGCGGTTTTGAGGAGGGGGTACTGTTAGGAACTCTGCCCGCGGGTCCCCCCTTGAGCAAGCACTCACCTTCCCCCCACATTCCTGCCTTCTGTACTCGTCACGGCATGGAGCCGCTGACGTCGGGCCTGCCTATGCGGCCGGAGCCGCGGACTCGAGTTCCTCACGCGGCCCGGAGGCCGCCCTTGGTGTCCTACTTCACCGCGGCAGGTGCCGCAGACCTTCGCATACTGCATGCCTCATCTTCGCGGCACAGAGCCGCTGCTGACGTCCCATCTACCTCCAGGGCTGGAGGCCACAAGCCCCGGTCTTGCCTGGTGGCTGGAGCCGCCCTCGGGGCTTCCTGCAGCGGCAGGAGCCGCTGCCGACATCGAGGCCTGCTTTCCAGCTCAGCCCTGCCTCTCTTAGGCAGATGTCAGTGCAGGTACGCTGTCCATGGTCCTGCACAGTTCCTGTTTCCTTTCCTCTAGGCACACGGCCGCGCCTCTCTTCAATATTTAAAGCGCCCATGGCCGGATATGCCCTGGGCCCCACCTATGGACTGATTTCCTGTTGCAAACCTATAAAAGGGCTGGTCTTGCCATTGTGCCTTGCCTTGCATCGGAGTTACTTCGTCTCTGGAAGCTCCTGCTGTCCAGCGCTCTGACAAGTCCTTGATCTTCTTCATGGAGCTCCTCGTCTTGTTCGCTTTGTACCATGTCTTCGTGTCATCTCTTCATTGCCTGAGGTCCCCGTCCAGGTGTCCTGGTGTTTCATCTCCTCACGTCTCAGCCTTCCTGGTGTTCCAGTTCTCCTTGGTGTTCGTGTTTGCTCCTGAGCCTTCTGTTCTGCCGGCCGTGGATCTCTGGGTGATGCAGCTTCGTCATGGGAGATGCCTGCAGTGGAGTGGTGTCCTGTGCTCCTGAGCCGTCTTGTCCTGCCAGCCTTTGTGGAGCTCTGGTTGACATATGGCTCCGTCATCGAAGTTCTGCCTTGGCTGGATTCTTCCCTGCGCTCGTCCCACTCTCCGTGTGGTCCATGACCAGCCTCCTCGGGCTGTGTAGGGTGCACAGTGGGACAGGGTGGTTCGCGACCAGCCAATTGGGTCCGCCTGTGAAGGTGGGCTGAGTAGGGCGCCCTGAGAGACAGTGCCAATGTCCTCCTGCCCAGTTTCTCGTCTTGTCTGGGCTTCGTCAATTCCTCGACTTGTCCCTGGTGTCATGTCTTCAACAGCCCTGGTGTCATGTCTTCAACAGCCCTGGTGTCATGTCTTCACTTCAACCCTCGTCTTTGATGCCGTCGCATCAACCTTGGTGTCATGTCTTCGTGTCAAGGCCTCCATCTGCCCTCATCCTCAGGTCGGCCTGCTGCCCCATGCTGATCCAAGCGGCAGGTCCGAAAGGGCTTGGAATGGTCGGAGGACCGTTCCCCTACCAACATCATCATGTTGTTGGCACTGGGAGCTTGCAGGCCCAGTAGAGGGTATGACCATAGTCCCGCCGTGCTGGAACACGCCGTCAACCCTCGGTTCGGTCCTGGATCCATCTGGGGTCAGGCTGAGGCCCAAGGGCACACTAAAACACCCCCACTGTAACATCTTAATATCAGAATCTTTATTTGCGCATCTCCAGAGCTCAGCTATAGAACTACTGGTGATCTCGGATCACTGCCCAGTGTCATGTGTTTTGTGAATACCAGGAAGAGTTTGTGAGCCTTCAATTTGGAGGATGCCCATGTGACTCCTACAGGACAAAGACTTTAAAGAATTCTTGTTCACTAAATGGCAGGAATTTGAATTACATAATGCACAACACCACTCAGATCCAGTCCTCTTTTGGGAATCTGCTAAGGCAGTTTTGCGTGGTGATATAATTGAATATTCAATTAGACGTAAAAGAGAATTAGATAAAACAATGCTAGACTTAATTGCCAGGCTTACCCAATGTAAACGGGACCTAATTTCTAATCTTACTGGGGTTGTTTTGTATTACTGTTGGATGAGGGATATATGTTCTGTCCACTAGCTGGAATTTTTAAGAATATAAGAAATGTCATACTGGGTCAGACCAAAGGTCCATCAAGCCCAGCGTCCTGTCTCCAACAGTAGCCAATCCAAATCACAAGTTCCCAGAAGGATCTCAGAGAATTCAAACTCAAAACCAGGGATAAGTGGTGGCTTTCCCAAGTCTACATCTGTTGCCAGAAAATATGGCCAAGGCAACTAGCACAGTGGGATTTAAAAGGTTTGGACACATTCTTGGAGGAAAATTCCATAAAACATTATAGCCAGGTAGACTAAATGTTATTACTTTCCCTGGAAGTAACAGAAAATAGGTCTATTGTTGTTACACTTACTGGCCGCGGCCCATCCCAGCCGGCCTCTCCGGCACTCTGATGCCCCTCAGCACCTGCACTGGTGCCGGGCTCTCTGGCCACAGCACCCAGCTCCTCCTGAAGCAGCCGGCGTCTCCCCCATGCTGAGGGGTCCGTCCCAGCTCCTCCTGCACCTGGGACGCCACTGTCTTCCTCCACGACGAGGTCCTCCTTTATGCGCGCCTCCAGTGGGAATTTAAAGGGCCCGCGGCGGGAAGACGCCGCTGGCCCCCTTGGATGACATCAGAGCTCCTGCCCTATATAAGACTGCGACGGACATCCAGCAGGCGACTTGGCAACAGGTCTCCTCATTGTTGGTTCCAGCGTTCCTGATCCAGCCTTCCTGCTCCAGCCTCTCGCTCCTTCTCCCCTTCGGACAGACCTCCCTGCCTCTGACCTTTGGACCACACTTCGCCTTGCCTCTCGCCACCTGCCTCTGACCTCTGGACTGGGTCTCGTCTTGCTGCCTGCCTCTGACCTTGAACTGGACTTCGTCTCGCCTCCAGCCATCCTTGCCCTCTGGGCTTGTCCTCGCAGGGGCCCATCTAAGTTCAGCCAGCCCCGGCACCCAAGGGCTCAACCCATGGGGAACGTGGGTGGTAGTGGTGAAGCTCCAGCTGGCCCCTGCTCCTCTCCAGCCTTGCCTCCCGATAGTGGAGACCTGTGGGGGTTTTCCCTCCTCAGGTAGCGCAAACTCCGCCTCGGCCCAAGGGTACACATTCGGTACTGGACTCATAACAGATTGCCAAGTCCATGGACCCGGTGGAGGCGTCCGCCCTACAGGCCATCCCAGGCCTGGCACAGAAGATACTTGAGCAGCAAAGGTGTTGGAAACCCTTGCCTTGGCGGTGGAACGGCTCGGCGCCCGTCAGGATTTCTCAATTCCTGCGGGTCCTCCAGCTCCCTCGGTGCTGGGCTACGCCCCTCCCATGCCAGTAGCACGGCCGGTTATTCCACTCCCGGCTCCTCCACGCTTCTCTGTGGACCCTGCACACTGTTGGGATTTCTGAAGCTGTGCAATATGCACTTTGCCTCCAGTCCGCAATCTTCCCCGACGACATCACCAAGACTATGTACATCCTCTCCCTCCTGGATGGCAAGGCCTTGGTCTGGCCATCCCCTTTGTGGGAGTGCACAGACCCGATATTGCGGGACCTGCCCAGCTTCCTGGTCCTCTTCTGCACTGTCCTTGATGATCCTGGTAGGCAAGCCAAATCGGGCTCGTCTCTCCTTTACCTACACCAGGGGTCCCGTACCTTAGCCGATTATGTTATCAATTTTCAGACCCTGGCCACGGAGTTTCATTGGAGCGAGGAGTGCCTACATTCCATCTTCCTTGATGGCCTGTCTGCCCAAATAAAAGATGAGCTGGCTGCACGCGAGTTGCCTGCCTCCCTTGACGCATTCATAGACTTGGATGGCCATATAGACCGCCACCTTCAGGAGCGGTCTTGAGAACAACAGTCTTCTAAGAGACATTTATTTATTTTATTTATTTAAAAACTCTTCTATACCATCGTTAAGTTAGATAACCATCACAACAGTTTTCAGCAAGGCACGATAATGAAAATATGAATGGTATAGTTTATAAATTAATCATGTGCCATCATAGTACGGTAACAATTTAATACAATAAACTATGCGTGTAAGTTAAGCTTGTATGTTAGGAACATATTAGGCAGTTTAAATTTAACATTAATATGCATTTGTAGGTTACAAATAACAACTTCTAATTTGATGCGTCCTTATCAATCAACTGTTTTTCTCCTTCTCTTTATCTTTATAAAAAGCTTGTTTAAAGAGCCAGGTTTTCAGATTGGTTTTGAATATTTTCAAATTTCTCTGCAGCCTTATTTCGAGTGGCATGGTGTTCCATGCCACTCTTTCCCTTACTTGCGTGAGACATGCTATTTTGACAGGGGGGACAGTTAGTAGAGCCTTATTAGCAGATCTCAGGTTTCTTTTCGGGACATGTACGTGCAGTGCAGTGTTAAGCCATTCAGCTTTTTCATCGTGGATTAGTTTGTGAATTATACATAAAGCCTTATATTGTATTCGTTGTTCAATTGGAAGCCAGTGTAATTCGGCGAGTGTTCCTGTAATGTTTTTTTGCCAGTCAAAATTCTAGCAGCTGAGGTTTGTAATATTTGCAGTGGCCGAATTGTAGCTTGTGGTAGTCTTAAAAGTAGGGAGTTACAGTAATCTGTGCTTGCAAATATCATTGCCTGTAGAACTGTGCGGAAATTGTTTAGTGTTAGTAGAGGTTTTAGTCTTCTCAGGATCATTAGTTTCGCGTATCCTTCTTTTATTTTCAATGAGATGTGTTGTTTCATGTTTAGCTCAGGGTCAATTATTACTCCTAGATTCTGTACTTTTGTTGTTAGCTCAACAGCTTGAGTATTTTTGATTGTGAATGTTGGTTGTATGTGGTGTATGTTTTTACATTCAAGGGGTAAGAATTCCGTTTTGTCGATGTTTATTACCAGTTCCATCTGATTTAAGAGCTGTTTGATTATTTCAAGATACATATTGGCAAGTTTCATTGTTTCTTCAATGGTGTTTACAATGGGTAGCAGTAGCTGTATAACGTCTGCTTATATGTAATGTATGATTCCAAGCCCCTCTAGTAGGTGACATACCGGGAGGATATATATGTTAAAGAGTGTTGCCAACTAGAGATGTGAATCGTGTGATCGATCGTCTTAACGATCGATTTCGGCTGGGGGGGGGAGGGAATCGGATCGTCGCAGTTTTGTTTTTTTAAATATCGTGTAAATCATAAATCGGGGGAGGGCGGGAAAACCGGCACACTAAAACAACCCTAAAACCCACCCCAACCCTTTAAAATAAATCCCCCACCCCCCAAACCCCCCCAAAATGTCTTAAATTACCTGGGGTCTAGTGGGGGGGGGGGTCCCGGTGTGATCTTCCACTCTCGGGCACACTAAAATAACCCTAAAACCCACCCCGACCCTTTAGAATAAATCCCCCACCCTCCCGAACCCCCCCAAAATGTCTTAAATTACCTGGGGTCCAGTGGGGGGGGGGGGGGTCCCGGTGTGATGTTCCACTCTCGGGCCATGGGTGCGTTGATAGAAATGGCGCCGGCGCTACCTTTGCCCTGTCATATGACAGGGCAAAGGTAGCGCCGGCGCCATTTTGGTTCCTGTCCCCCGACGTCACGAGCGTAGGAGATCGCTCCCGGACCCCCGCTGGACCCCCAGGGACTTTTGGCCAGCTTGGGGGGGCCTCCTGACCCCCACAAGACTTGCCAAAAGTCCAGCGGGGGTCCGGGAACGACCTCCTGCACTCGAATCGTGTTGCCGTAATACAAAATGGCGCCGGCCATACGGCCATATGGCCGGCGCCATTTTGCAATACTCATATGACAGGGCAAAAGGTAGCGCCGGCGCCATTTCTATCAACGCACCCGTGGCCCGAGAGTGGAACATCACACCGGGACCCCCCCACTGGACCCCAGGTAATTTAAGACATTTTGGGGGGGGGGGTTCGGGAGGGTGGGGGATTTATTTTAAAGGGTTGGGGTGGGTTTTAGGGTTATTTTAGTGTGCCGGTTTTCCCGCCCTCCCCCTTCCCCTCCCCCTTCCCCCGATTTACGATTTTTGACGATAAATCGGGGGAATTCCTATTATATATCGCCTTTAACGATTTTTGACGATTTAAAATATATCGGACGATATTTTAAATCGTCAAAAAATGATTCACATCCCTATTGCCAACAGGGCTGATCCCTGTGGGACACCGGTTAGCAGTGTGACTTTGTCTGAGAGTGTATTTTTTATTTTTTCTTGAAAAACATCTATTATTTAAGTATGACTCAAACCATTTTATTGTTTTATTAGTGAGTCCTATTTCTTTCAGTCTATTGAGTAGTATTTTGTGGTTTACTGTGTCAAATGCTGCAGAGAGATCTAATAGAACCAGAATGTAGTGTGTTCCTGTATCAAAACCTCTTAATATATTATCTGATAAAGCTAATAGCAGAGTTTCAATACTGTAGTGTTTGCGAAACCCATGTTGTGTTGGGTATAATATGTTGTTACTTTCAATGTGGTTTGACAGTTGTATAAAAACAACTGTCAAACCACATTGAAAGTAACAACATATTATACCCAACACAACATAATATGTTGTTACTTTCAATGTGGTTTGACAGTTGTATAAAAACAACTGTCAAACCACATTGAAAGTAACAACATATTATACCCAACACAACATGGGTTTCGCAAACACTACAGTATTGAAACTCTGCTATTAGCTTTATCAGATAATATATTAAGAGGTTTTGATACAGGAACACACTACATTCTGGTTCTATTAGATCTCTCTGCAGCATTTGACACAGTAAACCACAAAATACTACTCAATAGTTTGTCTAGAAGGGGTAAGTTTGAGACTGGTCTATAGTTATTGAGATTTATTTATTTATAACTTTTTATATACCGAGGTTCAATTAACAAGATTAATTATCACTTCGGTTTAATATTTAGGGGGTCGAGGTTCTTTTTCTTAATTATTGGTTTGATTATAGCTCCATTGATTATAGCACCATTCACCTGCTCCTCAATGCTCCCGGCATTCACCCTCTCCCAAGAAGAGCTCTGTCCCGAGCAGGACCACTCCAGAGAAGCCCATGCAAATGAGTCGTGGCAAGCTGTCCCCGGAGGAACACCTCCAATGCCGACACTCCAGACTCCGCCTGTACTGTGGAGAGGCCGGACATGTATTAGCCCAATGTCCAGTGCGGCCGGTAAACTCCCGGGCCTAGGTCGCAGTGGAGGATTGCCCCTAGGCCTGACTCTCCCAGCTCCCCCATTCACGCTTCCCGTGACCCTCCTGTCAGGACTTTCAGACCCTGGCCCTCGTAGATTCCGAAGCCGAAGGTAACTTCATCATGAAGCACCTAGTAACATACCTACAGATACCTATTTGCGTCTCCCCAGTGCCGCTCATGCTCTCATCCATCCGAGGGGAGCCCTTACCGGGCCGAGTCACCCATGCCACCATTCCTGTGAGGCTCCACATGGGGGCCCTCCACGAGGAGAGCCTGACCTTCCATATCATCAACAAGACCATTCATCCCATAGTCCTTGGCCTGCCTTGGCTCCAACTGCATTCTCCTCAATTCGATTGAACGTCACTACAGCTCTCCCAATGGGGGCCGTCCTGCCGTACTTCCTGCCTGAAGCTGGTGGCTCACCAACACTGTCTCGCTGCCACGCTCCTTCCTCCTGGGCTTCCGCCCTACTACGTGCCCTACGGGGACGTCTTTTCCAAGAAAGGAGCTGATACCCTTCCACCGCATCGCCAGTACAACTGCACCATTAATCTGCTGCCTGGCACAGAACCTCCCGGGGCTGGGCCTACTCCTTATCCATGTCTGAGACCAGAGCCATGTCTGAATACGTGCAAGAAAATCTGGCCAAGGGCTTCATCTGCCAATCCACCTCCTCCGCGAGGGGGGGCTTCTTTTTTGTAGCGAAGAAAGACGGGACGCTTCGCCCATGTATCGACTACCGGGGGCTGAATGCCATCACCCAAAAGGACCGCTACCCATTGCCACTCATCGCGGAACTCTTTGTCTGCAGGGGGCTCTCATTTTCTCCAAGTTGTACCTTTGGGGGGCTTACAACCTGATTTGCATCCAGGAGGGCGATGAATGGAAGATGGCCTTCAAAACCCGAGACGGCCATTATGAGTATCTGGTCATGCCCTTTGGACTCTGTAATGCATCAGCTGTCTTTCAAAACATAATGAACAAGGTGTTTCAAGACGTGCTATACGATTGCATAGTTGTCTAACTCGACATCTTGGTTTTCTCCCAGGACCTCGATATCTATTGCTGAGATGTTGCCTGCATGCTCCAATGCCTCCAGGACCATCAATTATTTGCCAAGCTGGAGAAGTGCTCCTTCGAAAAGAAGAGCCTACCCTTCCTGGGTTATATCTTCTCTAAACAGGGGTTTAAAATGGACCCGGAAAAACTCACCAGCATCCAAAATTGGCCTCAGCCAGTCGGCCTTAAGGCCCTACAAAGATTTCTCGGCTTCGCCATTCCAGTGGGAGCACTGAGAGGAGAGGATCACCTTGATGGTTGCTGAAAGGAATCAGTAAGTTTTTGCTTGGGACATTGTCTTTTTTAAAAGTATTGGGGCAAAGTTAACTATTTGGTAATATTATTTAGTGTGTTTGTGCTTTTAATAGTCAGTAAGGCAGCAAATAAACAGAAGTTAGAGTGTTTGTATATTAAAAAAAAAAGTAGCCAGAAGCTAGAAATAAGCTAGGAGCAGTGTATACCTAAAGTAAAAAGGTTGAAAAGTTCAGTTCAGTTACTTACCTTGGAGAAGTGTTGAGGTAGTGTGATTTGGTTTGATTAGGTACCAACATTTGTTAATCAAGAGAGCGGTGAGTCACTCTGGCTGACTAACTGAAGTTTGACTGTTTGTATTTCCCAACCCTCGCTCACCCACCCTTAGCTCATCCTTTAATTTATAGGCAGGTGCCACTTTATAAAAAAAACAAAAAAAAAACACCTTGAGAGTTTGATCATTCATATGTAGGCCACTACCAGACATATAGTGAATTCACTAATATATTTAAAGAACATTAATTAGACACATTCCTATTCCCATAGCAACCAAAAACTTAAGTAGGAACTGAACAAATTTGAGATGAAGGCAGCAGTCCAGCAGCAAGAGGAGGGCTTCCCAGTCTTTTGCATCGAGTGTCACATGTATGATTTTTTTACCCGCCGGTGAGAAATTGTACATGTGCATGCGATGCAAAGAGCTCCTGGCTCTCAGAATGAGTCAGACCTGGAGGAGCTGAGGCAGACAGAGAGGTGTATAGATGAGACCTTCAGGGACATAGTAGCCAACTCCCAACTTCAGACTGGCAGCCCTGGTGCTGCCTTGGAGGAAGAAGGTCTCATGATTGGAGAAAATCAACCTGATGCAGCAGGAAAGGATCCTGTAGCAAGGACCTGCTCGCCAGGTGATGCATTGTCCTTTCCCACTGAGGATATCTCCCCAAGGCCTACTGCCCAGGAGGGAAGGGTTAGGTCGGCCGTCATAGTTGGTGATTCGATTATTAGGAATGTAGACAGCTGGGTGGCTGGTGGGCATGAGGATCGCCTGGTAACATGCCTACCTGGTGCGAAGGTGGCGGACCTCACGCGTCACCTAGATAAGATTTTAGACAGTGCTGGGGGGGAGCCGGCTGTCGTGGTACATGTGGGCACCAATGACATAGGAAAATATGGGAGGGAGGATCTGGAAGCCAAATTTAGGCTCTTAGGTAGAAAGCTTAAATTCAGAACCTCCAGGGTAGCATTCTCTGAAATGCTCCCTGTTCCACGCACAGGTCCCCAGAGGCAGGCAGAGCTCCGGAGTCTCAATGCGTGGATGAGACGATGGTGCAAAGAAGAGGGATTCAGTTTTGTTAGGAACTGGGGAGCCTTTTAGGGAAGGGGGAGTCTCTTCCGAAGGGATGGGTTCCACCTTAACCAGGGTGGAACCAGACTGCTGGCTCTAACTTTTAACAAGGAGATAGAGCAGCTTTTAAACTAGAACAAAGGGGAAAGCTGACAGTCGCTCAGCAGTGCATGGTTCGGAGAGAGGTATCTTCAAAGGATACTAATGATGCATTAGAATTAGGGCAACCCAACGGTGAGGTTCCAATTATAAGAAAAGTAGTCCAAGTGCCTGTAATTAAAATCTCAGCTGAGCTAAAAAATTCTAACTTATCCCTATCAATTAAAAAGCAAAATGAAAATACAAACAAAAAACAAACTTTGAAATGTTTGTATGCTAATGCCAGAAGTCTAAGAAATAAGATGGGAGAATTAGAATGTATGGCAGTGAATGATGACATAGACTTAAATGGCATCTCAGAGACATGGTGGAAGGAGGACAACCAATGGGACAGTGCTATACCGGGATACAAACTATATCGCAATGACAGAGAGGAGCACCTGGGAGGCGGTGTGGCGCTTTTATATCCAGGATGGCATAGAGTCCAACAGGATAAACATCCTGCATGAGACTAAATGCACAATTGAATCTTTATGGGTAGAAATCCCTTGTGTGTCGGGGAAGACTATAGTGATAGGAGTATACTACTATCCACCTGGTCAAGATGGTGAGACTGATAGTGAAATGCTAAGAGAAATTAGAGAAGCTAACCAAATTGGTAGTGCGGTAATAATGGGACCCTTCAATTACCCCAATATTGACTGGGTAAATGTATCATCAGTACATGCTAGAGATATAAAGTTCTTGGATGGAATAAATGACATTTTTATGGAGCAATTGGTCTAGGAACCGACAAGAGAGGGAGCAATTTTAGATCTAATTCTCAGTGGAGGACAGGATTTGTGAGAGAGGTAACGGTGGTGGGGTCACTGGGCAATAGTGATCATAATATGATCAGATTTGAATTAATGACTAGAAGGTGGACAGTAAGAAAATCCACGGCTCTCGTGCTAAACTTTCAAAAGGGAAACTTTGATAAAATGAGAAAAATTGTAAGAAAAAACCTGAAAGAAGCAGCTACAAAGGTAAAAAGTGTGCAAGAGGCATGGTCATTGTTAAAAAATACCATCCTAGAAGCACAGTCCAGATGTATTCCACACATTAAAAAAGGTGGAAAGAAGGCAAAACAATTACTGGCATGGTTAAAAGGGAAGGTGAAGAAGCTATTTTAACCAAAAGATCTTCATTCAAAAATTGGAAGAAGGATCCAACAGAAGAAAATAGGATAATGCATAAGCGTTGGTAAGTTAAATGTAAGACATTGATAAGACAGGCAAAGAGAGAATTTGAAAAGAAGTTGGCTGTAGAAGCAAAAACTCACAGTAAAAAACTTTTAAAAATATATCCGAAGCAAAAAGCATGTGAGAGCGTCAGTTGGACCGTTAGATGATCGAGGGTTAAAGGGGCACTTAGAGAAGATAAAGCCATTGCGGAAAGATTACATGATTTCTTTGCTTCGGTGTTTACTAAAGAGTATGTTGGGGAGATACCCGTTCCAGAGAAGATTTTCATGGGTAATAATTCAGATGGACTGAATCAAATCACGGTGAACCTAGAAGATGTGGTAGGCCTGATTGATAAACTGCAAGGTAGTAAATCACCTGGACTGAATGGTATACACCCCAGGATTCTGAAGGAAATAAAAAATAAAATTTCAGACCTATTAGTAAAAATTTGTAACCTATCATTAAAATCATCCATTGTACCTAAAGATTGGAGGATAGCTATTGTAACCCCAATATTTAAAAAGGGCTCCAGGGGCGATCGGTTAGCCTGACTTCAGTGCCAGGAAAAATAATGGAAAGTGTTCTAAACATCAGAATCACAGAACATATAGAAAGACATGGTTTAATGGAACAAAGTCAGCATGGTTTTACCCAGGGCAAGTCTTGCCTCACAAATCTGCTTCACGTTTTTGAAGGAGTTAATAAACATGTGGATAAAGGTGAACTGGTAGATGTAGTGTACTTGGATTTTCAGAAGGCGTTTGATAAAGTTCCTCATGAGAGGCTTCTAGGAAAAGTAAAAAGTCATGGTATAGGTCGCGATGTCCTTTTGTGGATTACAAACTGGCTAAAAGACAGGAAAAGAGACTAGGAATAAATGGACAATTTCCTCAGTGGAAGGGAGTGGGCAGTGGAGTGCCTCAGGGATCTGTATTAGGACCCTTACTTTTCAATATATTTATAAATATATTGAACACTGCATGCTCCGCAATTAAAATCATCATTGAGCAAACGAGCGCTATCCTCAGCAGGCCCACACCAGTGGAACACGCTTCCCCCAGATCTTAGACTAGAACCCAGCCATCAAGAATTCAAAAAAAGACTGAAGACTTTTCTCTTCCAACAAGCTTTCCCAGACGCTTAATCTTACTGTGACTGACAGACTTCCTAATTACTAGGTATCCCTTATTATGGACACTGTATCAAATACTACTATTAAGAATCTGCAACTGGACAATTATCTTGGAGCTCAAAAATTCACTTTATTTCATATATTTATTTGGCATTGCTTATTTTTATATTTATTGCTACGTTAAATAGTTATACTTCTTATATATAAAATATTATATTTCTTTATTTATTTCCAGTTAAACTATTATCACTCTATTTAGTATTATGTTAAATTGTCAACCAGTTATACTGTTCCATATGTTCTACGGTTCCATGTAAAGCTCCGCTCTCTGTTGAGCAGTTCTTCGTTTTATGTAAACCGGAGTGATTTGTAGTCCCTACAAGAACTTCGGTATATAAAAATTAAAAATAAATAAATAATAAATAAATAAATGATCTGGAAAGAAATACGACGAATGAGGTAATCAAATTTGCAGATGATACAAAATTGTTCATAGTAGTTAAATCACAAGCAGATTGTGATAAATTACAGGAAGACCTTGTGAGACTGGAAAATTGGGCATCGAAATGGCAGATGAAATGTAATGTGGATAAGTGCAAGGTGATGCATATAGGGAAAAATAGCCCATGCTATAGTTACACAATGTTAGGTTTCATATTAGCTGCTACCACCCAAGAAAGAGATCTAGGCGTCATAGTGGATAACACATTGAAATCGTCAGTTAGGGGGCTGCGGCAGACAAAAAAGCAAACAGAATGTTGGGAATTATTAGGAAGGGAATGGTGAATAAAATGGAAAATGTCATAATGCCTCTGTATTGCTCCATGGTGAGACCGCCCCTTCAATACTGTGTACAATTCTGGTCGCCTAATCTCAAAAAAGATATAATTGCGATGGAGAAGGTACAGAGAAGGGCGACCAAAATGATAAGGGGAATGGAACAGCTCTCCTATGAGGAAAGACTAAAGAGGTTAGGACATTTCAGCTTGGAGAAGAGACGGCTGAGGGGGGATATGATAGAGGTGTTTAAAATCATGAGAGGGCTAGAATGGGTAGATGTGAATCGGTTATTTACTCTTTAATATAAAAGAAAGACTAGGGGGCACTCCATGAAGTTAGCATGTGTCACATTTAAAACTAATTGGAGAAAGTTCATCTTCACTCAACGCACAATTAAACTCTGGAATTTGTTGCCAGAGGACGTCATTAATTCATTAGTATAGCTGTGTTTAAAAAAGGATTGGATGTTTGTTTGTATGATGATATATATCACAGGGTTTCCGCTTCCATTTTCCTTTAAGAAGAAGCTTAGGCAATAATTTCTTGTGGTAAAAACTTGGATCTCTGATAGAGGGCTTGGAAATGATACAATTAATGTATGCCTATAATAGCTTAAATTTCTTGTCAAATGTTAAATTTGTATTGTGTTTTCAAACAAGAATGTATTATCTTGATTATAAAGTCTTTAAATTCAATAAAATATAAATAAAAAAAATAAAAATAAAAAAGGATTGGATAAGTTCTTGGCGGAGAAGTCCATTACCTGCTATTAATTAAGTTGACTTAGAAAATAGCCATTGCTATTACTAGCAATGGTAACATGAAATAGACTTAGTTTTTGGGTACTTGCCAGGTTCTTATGGCCTGGATTGGCCACTGTTGGAAACAGGATGCTGGGCTTGATGGACCCTTGGTCTGACCCAGTATGACATGTTCTTATGTTCTTAATTACTATCGCAGCTTCATCCACAACTATGCTAGCCTGATCGCACCCCTGATGGCCCTGACCCATAAAGGGGAGAACCCCAAGCAATGGCCGGCCGAAGCACAAGCAGCCTTGCAATGCTTAAAGGCCACATTCCTCCACGAGCCTTGCCTCCAGCACCTGGATCCTCAATGACCCTTCATTGTGGAGGTAGATGCCTCCTCTGAAGGCGTGGGAGCCATCCTGAGCTAGCACTCGTCCATCGGCACTCTTCACCCCTGCTCCTTTTTCTTGAGACAATTGTCACTGGCGGAGAGAAATTATGGGATTGGGGACAAAGAACTTCTAGTGATTAAACTCGCCTTCGAAGAGTGGTGGCCCTGGCTGGAGGGGGCGCAACATTGCATCACTGTGTACATAGACACATGACCATCTTGGGACTTAATATAAGCATATGCTCTGCATCCACAGTGGGTGCAGTGCAGAACTAAGACATTTCCCTGTTCAACTCACCATACAAAAAAGATATTCTGATTCTGGTGTCATCTTAATAACAGCATCACAAACTCTCTCTGCTACCAGGTACATTGTAAAGGAATACAAACAAATCCCACTCTGTATGTTATGATCCTGGTCACTTGCTTAGTGACCGGGCCCTTACCTTCTTCCCGAGCGCCGCGAAACGCCGGATCCTGGGCCTCCCGAGCCGCATAGCAGCGGCGTCTCCACGAGGGAGACGTCGCCGAAGACTCCTCCCCTCTGCAGGGGAACGCGCGCGAGGGCCGGCTTTTTGAGGCTTCAGCACCTGGATGTGCTGGACCGCCCCCGACTGACGTCAGACGCCGGCGGGGGATTTAAACGGGCTCCTGCGCTCCCTACCTTGCCTTGCAATGTGGTCGCTCGCTGAGTATCTAGTTGCCGTTCCTGCCTGCCTGGTTCCTGACTTCTGCCTGCTCGTTCCTGGATTCTGCCTGCCTGCCTGACTTCTGACTCCTGCCTGCCCGCCTGGTCCCTTGGATTCTGCCTGCCTGCCTGACTTCCGACTTCTGCCTGCCTGCCTGACCTCCACTTCTGCCTGCCTACCGCGACTCCGGTCCGTGACTCCACTTCTGCCTGCTTGCCGCCTGCCTTGACTCCGGTCCGTGTCTCCACTTCTGCCTGCTTGCCGCCTGCCTTGACTCCGGTCCGTGACTCCACTTCTGCCTGCTTGCCGCCTGCCTTGACCCCGGTCCGTGACTCCACTTCTGCTTGCCTGCTGCCTGCCTTGACTCCGGTTCGTGTCTCCGCTCCTTGGGTTCTTCAGATCCTTCTCCTAAGTCCCAGCGGTCCGGGTCCCTACGGGCTCCTCCTGGGGGGACCTCGGGCTTCCAGGGCGAAGACTCCTAAGTCCTAGCAACCCGGGCTCCCACAGCTCCTCTGGAGGGGTCACGGGTTTCCAGGTGAAGTTCCAGTCCTTCCAGTGTGTGTTCTGCCTCCCGACCGTCCTCCTGCGTCGGTCGGCCCAAGGATCCACTTCCGGATTTCGACAGTCACAACACTGTACATCTGTATCAAACCTGCCATACTGCAGCAGCACTAACTCCAAGTAATGAAACAGCAATAGCCTTATGCATGAATAGGCAGCAGTTCACTACCAGTTCAATATCATATTGAGAAAATAGAACAAATAAGGCTGATACAAACCTCTAGCAAAGTACCTCATCTCAATCACACACACACACAGACCACAAATTACAAACGTGGAAACAAAAATTGGAATGGAAACCCCAAACCACCTTCTGCATGCAGTGCAAAACTAGAGACTAGAAACAAAAATATATTTCCTCCTACACTAAGCAAAGTTCAAAGAGAGAAGAAATACATATTCTCAAAACTGACATAGTATGGCCCTTGTACCCAGTCACTCCCCTCCATTCCCCCATCACCCCTCACTTCTCTCAACTACTCAATCATCCCTTCACATGCTCATATCCCTGTCCAACATTCCCCATACCCCTACTCCACATCCTCTTCCCTGTGCTCCCTCTCTCCCCTGCTCAACTCTTTCTGCACTTCCCTCTCTCCTTTCCTACCCAGAATACCTCTGACCACCTCTTTCTAACACCTTACTGCTCAGCATCCCCCATTCCCCTCTTCCCTCTCCCCCAACCCAGCCAACCGACACCTCTATCTCTCCAGAACGCATCACTAAAGGATAACTTACAATTATAATACGAGTCTTGTACTCAAAACTGCCATAGAATTGACCTGGACATGATGTTTTTCACATTTATCAATTTACATTTATTAAAAACTATGTTACCGAACCTTATGGCACCTATGTAAACTGAAAGATTTTAATTGCATTACTTTATGTGCCTTACTGTAAACCGTTGTGACGGTACCCACCTTAATGACGGTATAGAAAAGATTTTAAATAAATAAATAAATACATCTCTCTTCCCTGCCCAGCAGCCCCCAAAACCATCCGTCCTCCACTTCTCCCTACCCAGCAACCCCAACCTCCTTTCCCCCACCCCTGACTCTGTCTTTCCAAGTCTTCCTGTCCAGCAGACTCTTGAACTCCTATCTTCCTACACCTTCCTGCCCAGTACATTTCCCCCTCCTCCTGTCTCCCAGCCAGCAGAAAAGACTTGTCCAATCCAGAGTCGCCCTCCCTCTTTATCAGCAGCAGATGTGGGCAAGAAGCCTTGAGGAGAGGAAGATGAGGTGACAGCAGCAGCAGATCTACTGAGCACGCACCTTTCTTCCTTATGATCCTGCTTTCACATCCAGGTCCCTTGGGGTGAAGAGAACATCAGCAGCCTCACTACCAGGCCAGGCAGAGGAAGATAAAGTTGGTGTCCTGCCAAGCCCATATGAACAGGAATTGGTGATATCACATTCTGATCTGGGTGAAGGAGGAAGGAACAACCTCCCACTGGCCAGGAAGAGAAGGAAGCAAGATCACATCTAGAGATGTGAATCATATGCCCGATCATTTCCGCGTTTGGTTTCATGTGGCCACGGGAACGTCTCGTATTCCCGCGGATCGGCATTTTTTTTTTGTGAAAAATCACTTTTGGCTTAGTGACACTAACGGGAGTTAGCGCGCACTAACTCCTGTTAGTGCCGCTCACGGTTCTATGTTAGTGCGCGCTAACTCCCGTTAGCGCGAACTAAGCCGAAAAACAATTTTTTACAAAAATTCGGGGAAAGTGCAATCATTTTATCGGTTTCCCGATACATGATGAATTAGGAAATATCATACAATATTTCCATTCGTCAAAAAAAACAATGCACATCCCTAATCACATCCTGTCATCAACAATAAAAAAGAAGTCGGCCAACTCCTGCCCAGACTGATGAAGAAAGATCAATCTTCTGCTGGCTCTGCAACACACTAGTGTGTCCCCGACACACCTGTTGAGAACCACTGGTTTGGATTATTCTTCCCTATATGCATTTATTTAAAATATTTCTATATCACTTACGTGAATACAAATCTAAGCCCAAATCAGTGTAGAAAAGTAATAATTTAAAATCCAAAATCCAAATAACAATCATGTAACATACAAACAAATCTGAGTAAAGAACAAGTTTGGCTATTGTACCCCAACCTCTATTATTCTTCAGACAGATAAAGCCACGTTTTTAACTTTTCCTGAAAGTTTGGTAATTCACCTCTGCCCTGAGCTGCTTCAATTTGCTCTTATCCACATTAAATTTCATCTGCCATTAGATGCCTGATCCCTTAGTCTTGCTAGGTCCTTTTAAAGTTCCTCACAATCAGTTTGTGATTTAACTACTTTGATTACATTTGTTTCATTTGTAAATCTGATATCCTTACTCATCACTCCCTTTTCCACATTACTTTTAAATATATTAAACAGTCCCAGTACAGATCATTGTGGCACGCCACTATTTACATTTCTCCATTGAAATAAATGATCAAAGAGTCCTACTTTCTATTTCCTACTTTTCTGCCAGTTACCAATCCATTATAGGATATTGCCTCCTAGCCCATGACTCATGCAGGCCGATGCAATATCAGCACATAGATAATGGGCATTGATGATTGAGCACTCACTCTACTAATGCACCACTCTGGGGCGCCCGATGTAATATTTAAATGGGATGCTGTGGTAAAAAGGAGGAACTAGGGGAAACTGTGCGCCCCTAGTGCCTCCTTGGCAGCAGGCGTCCAGGAGAGGTGGCTGTCAGTGCGGGTTAGGAAAATGGAAGCTCAATAATTGAGTGTCGTTTTCCTAACCTGACCACTGGCAATTTTTAAAAAAATTGTTTTCTTAGTCCTTTTTTCTGTTCCTCCGACTTAATATCGCCATGATATTAAGTCAGAGGAACTGAACAAAGGAACAGAAAAGCAGTATTTTTTGCTTTTCTGTTAACTTTAGGGGCTCCTCAAGTATTAACGCCTGCTCCAGGGCATGCATTAATTTTCATAAGTAAAAATGTGTGCGTCGGGTGCAATTTTTTTTTTTGCATTGGGGGTAATAGCTAATAGCCTTATCAACATGAATTTACATGTGTTGAGCACTGTTAGCTATGTGCTTGTTAGGACACGTGTTTTGGATGTGCTTATCCCCTTATTGCTTAAGGGGTCTTGGACATGCGTCCAAAATGCATGCCCAAGCACATGTTAAGCAGTGCACTTGATTGAGCACACTATATTGTAGGGGTGTGCATTCGTTTGCAACGTATTGGCAATCCGCAATGTATAGGGCCATATTCGTTGTATTTGTGGGGAAGTGAAACGTATTGTGATTCCCACGAATACAACAAATCTTCACCAAATTATGCAGCCGTCTAAAGGAGTGAATTTAAACAAACCCCCACCCTCCTGACCACCCCAAGACTTGCCAAAACTCCATGGTGGTCCAGCGGGGGTCTGGGAGCCATCTACTGCACTCACGCCGTCGGCTGCCGGTATTCAAAATGGTGCCGATAGCCCCTGTGACATAGTAAGGGAAAAGGCTATTGGTGCCATTTTGATTACCGGCAGTCGATGGCCTGAGTGCAGGAGATCGCTCCCGGACCCCTGCTGGACCACCAGGGACTTTTGGCAAGTCTTGGGAGACTGTCCTGACCCCCACAAGACTTGCCAAAAGTCCCTGGTGGTCCAGCAGAGGTCCGAGAGCGATCTCCTGCACTCGGGCCGTCGGCTGCCAGTATTCAAAATGGCGCCGCTAGCCTTTGCCCTTACTATGTCACAGGGGCTGACCAATGGCACCGGTAGCCCCTGTGACATAGTAAGGGCAAAGGCTATCAGTGCCATTTTGAATACTGAACTCCGGCAGACTGTTAAAAGTCAACAAATTGCAGTTATCCCTCCTTTATTATTTATTATTTTTTCTCATACCTAAAGATTAATTTAAGAGTACAGTATTCTCATATGGATATCCTATTATTCATATAAATGGAATTTCCAATCCACAATCCAAATAGCGTATATTATTTGATTCATGTAACCGAAACTTTATTGGCACCTACTAGCTAATTTATAATCCTAACCAGACTTATTTATGTGCCTATCTGTAAACCGTTGTGATGGTATACTACTAAACGACGGTATAGAAAAGTTTTTAAATAAAATAAATAAATCCGACAACCCAAATGCAGGAGATGGCTCCCGGACCCCCACTAGACCAACAGGGACTTTTGGCAAGTCTTGGGGGGACTCCTGACCTCCCCAAGACTTGCCAAAAGTCCCTGATGGTCCAGCGGGGGTCCTGGAGCCATGCCTCCCCCATGCCTCTTCTCTTCATTCACAACCTCTAACTTAAGGAGTTTTGAATTACAAACATTCAGATCTTCAAAATTTCTAAATTGACACTCATTTCTAAATTAATACCCATCCAGTTTATAACTTTAAAACACTCAAGTGTCTCCCAACAGGCACACACTAGTTTGCTGATGACTATGAGTTATGTGAAGTGACATCAGTAGGAATAGTATCAAAGACTTCCTATCCCTTGGTTTCCTGCAGCTGTATTTTCAAGATTCAGTGGCAAGAGTTGTCAAATTCTGTGACACAGTTTTCAAAATTATGTGGCAATTATGTGCCAAATTTGCATAATATTGCATATATTTGCAGTTGAAATAATGTGTGTGTGTGTGTCTATATATATATATATATATATATATATATATATTATACTTTATAAAAAAAAACAGTTGGTGTCTGACATTTTTGTGTCCAGTTAATTTATTTGGAGCCTGATATTCAAAACTACTTAGCCAGAGAAGTAGCGACTTATCTAGCTAAGGGGTAGCTGCTGAATATCTGGCTTTGTTTAGCAATTTTTATCTGGGCAATGGGCATCACAGGGCAGTGCTACTTAGCCGGATAGCTGGATAAGTGCCAATATTCAGACTTATCCGGTTAAATTAACTAAATTAAGACCTGTCATAGAGCAGGTTTAACTTAAGGCTTGATTAACTAAGCTGTTCTCCCATAAAGATAGAATGGGAAAAACAGTTTTAAGGAATCAGTCCCTTAGCTAGATATAACTTATCCAGATAAGTAGCATCAAATATAGGGATATTCATTCAGCAGCATAGATGCTATTTTTAAAAAAAATATCGACCTCTACATAATCGTGCTGCTGAATATCTCAAATATGTTAGCCGGATAAGTTTTATTTAGCCATTTTCTACCTTTTGGCTCTTTATTAGAGGAAAAAGGATCTTAGTGAATGGGAAGGAAGGAAATGGATCTGAGAATGGGAAGAGAGGAGAATGCAGAGGAGGGAAATGAAGAAGGAATCTTAAAGGTGGGGTAGAGAGATAAGAGATGGAGAACAGAGGCACAGAGGGATAGGGAGGAGAGAATGGGGAATTCAGGAAGGATAAGGGAAGGGAATGAGAGAAGATGAGTGAGGAGGAAAGAGGGTTAAGGACTAGGGGGCACTCCATGAAGTTAGCATGTAGTACATTTAAAACTAATTGGAGAAAGTTCTTTTTCATTCAATGCACAATTAAACTCTGGAATTTGTTGCCAGGTGATGTGGTTAGTACAAATAGTTTAGCTGGGTTTAAAAAAGGATTGGATAAGTTTTTGGAGGAGAAGTCCATTACCTGCTATTAATTAAGCTGTCTTAGAAAATAGCCACTGCTATGACTAGCATCAGTAGCATGGGATACACTTAGTTTTTGGGTACTTGCCAGGTACTTGTAGCCTACATTGGCCACTATTGGAAACAGGATGCTTGGTCTGACCCAATATGGCATGTTCTTATGTTCTTATGAGTTGGAAGGAGGAGAGAATATTGGGAATGGGAAAGTGTGAAGAACGTGAATACTGGGGATGGGGTGGAAGAGAAGATAGGAAGATTGGGATGAAGAAGTGAAGGAGTAAAGAGGGAAGAGTAAGGATGGAGTAGAGGAGAAAGAGGGAGAAGGAAGGAAGCCACAGCTCTCCAATCACATCCCATCCCCTCTTTTCTTTATAACTTCTTCCAAAGCTCCTTTGATCTCCTTATTCTCCCTCTTTCACTTCCTTTCTCACTTAATTCCCTCATGCACCCTGGTTTCTTCTCTCCCCCACATCCTTCTCTCCCCTGGTTCCACCCTCCAGACAAATTCCTCACAACCCTGGTTTACTCCCTCCCTCCATGATCCTCTCACTCATCCTGGTTCATGTCTTCTTCTTGTAATCTCTGGTTCACTCCTTCCTTCCCCCTTCCCCCTCCCCCCCCCACATCCCTAGTTCACTCCCTTCCTTCCTCTTTCCTAATCCTTATTTTGTTGACTATGGTCTCGTGATCCCCAGTCAGTTCACTCCCTCCCCTCCATGTTCTCCGGTCAGTTTACTTTCTCTCTATCCCTGCCAGATCTCCTTACTCAACTATTCCAGTCATAAAACAGGAGGATGGCAGTCTTTTAGCGCCTCAGGCATGTCCTACTCCTCCTAACCTTCTGGGTTTATGCACAGTGCTTTGAACCACATGCAATGTCATGCAGGCAGTGCTCCTAGCCTCCTGTGATTATGTAGATGTAGGTGAAACTTCATAATTAGTTTGATTATGCATGATTGAGAATCTGCCATAGAATTAACATTCCTGAATGCTTTCACACCTCTTAATTAAATCTTTTAACGAAAACTACAGTAAAGCCTGCTGGTCTTCAGTCTCAGTAATCTCTACACCTGCTACAGCCTCTCCCCTCAAAAGCAGCCTGCAGAGAATCCTCTCCTTCTGCTGTTTACCCTACCCACCTTCCTCCTATCTTGAAGTGAACAGGAAAGTGGGAAGTGAAGTTGGAGTGGACAAAGAAAATAGTCAGAATGTTTGATCTGTCAACCATCTCTGAAATCTTTATCACGCTAAAGATGATTTAGACATAATTCCTGGATGGACTGATATCCCTTTAGAAGATTTTCATTTGGGGCAGTTTCTCCACTGGGTTTTTTTGTTGTGTATACCTTGACAGGATTGAACCTCATTTGTAAGCCGGGGAATGATCTCGTTCTTTCAAATTTACTGCTAATGCCCTTCTTAGAAGATGATGATGTAGTTGATGATGGGGCATCCATTTTTATTGGAGTGGTTTACAGGCCTCCAAATCAAATGGAAGAACTTGACAGAGATCTGGTTGAAGACATCCAAAATATGGAAAAGAAGGGAGAAGTGGTGATTGTTGGAGATTTTAATCTGCCGGATGTAGACTGGAGAATCCCTTCTGCAGAATCTAACAGTAGTGGAGAGATAGTGGATGTCCTGCAAGGGGCTCTGTTCAAACAAATGGTAATGGAACCCACGAGGGAGGGAGCTATACTCGATTTAGTGCTCACTAATAGAGATAATGTCTCTAATGTCCAGGTGGGTGCCCACCTCAGTACCAGTGATCATCAAACGGTATGGTTTCATATCACAAATAGGATACGGAGAAGTCGCACGAAGACCTGAGTTTTGCAGTTAAAAAACACGGACTTTGAGGAATGGGGAAGTACCTGGAGGAAGAGCTAGAAGGCTGGGAGAACAAGAGAGATATGGAACAACAGTGGGCCAAACTAAAAGGAGCATTTACCAAGGCAATTAATCTATATGTTAGAAAAGCAAGAGAAAAATGAAACCTAATTAACCTATCTGGTTCTCAAAGGAGGTGGCTGATAAAATAAAATCTAAAAGAACAGCGTTTAAGAAATATAAAGGATCCCAAAGGGAGGATTAGAAGGAAGAATATCTGGTGGAACTGAGGGAGACGAAGAAAGTAATCAAGACAGCAAAAAGTCAAGCTGAAGAAAGGATTGCCAAAGAGGTAAAGCGAGGTGACAAAACATTTTTCAGATACATCAGAGAAAGGAGAAAAGACTAGAGATGTGGTTCGTTTATCACGAATTAGTCAATTTCAACGAAATTGCCTAATTTGTCATGGGTCAGGGGCCCCAAACCCCGAAACTGATTTTTCCCGAACTACAAGGAAAATTAGTTTTTCGGGTTTGTACGGGGGAGGGGCACATTTTATTTTTTTAAAATAAAAAAACCACCCCAAGCATTACAATTCACTGTAATACAACCCACCTACCACCATCCCGATCCCTCCCCAAGACTTACTAACATCTCTGGTGGTCCAGCAGGGTCCTGCGAGAGATTTCTCCCTCCGTGCTGTCGGGCTGTCTGGCCTGCCTCGATCAAAATGGCACCGATAGCCTTTGACCTACTATGTCACAGGGGCTACCGGTGCCATTGGTCAGCCCCTGTCACATGGCCATCGGCGCCATCGTGTGCTCCTACCATGTGACAGGGGCTGACCAATGGCACCGGTAGCCCCTGTGACATAGTAGGGGAAAGACTATCGGTGCCATTTTCATTACTGGCAGCCGACGGTCCGAGTGCAGGAGGTCGCTCCCAGATCCCCGCTGGACGTTTGGCAAGTCTTGGGGGGGGGGGGGGGGTCACGAGGGTCCCCTAAGATTTGCCAAAAGTCCCTGGTGGTCCAGCGGGGGTCCGGAGCCAGTGGGAACTTCATACTCAAACAACTCATGGAGCACCTATGAATCCCCACCGTCCGCACAGCTACTGTCTTCGATTCACGGTGAGCCGTTACCAGGCAAAGTTGCCCTCTCAACCATGCCAATCCAACTTCACACCAGGTCACTGAACACAGAGACCATTTCCTTTTTGGTCTTAGATAAGGCCATACATCCTGTGATGCTTGGACTACCTTGGTTACAAATGCACACGCCACACTTCGATTGGAGCACCTTACAATTGGCTCAATGGGGCAAATCCTGCCATGGAAAGTGTTTAGAGGTTGTGACTCAGATGCCATGCCTGATTACCACCACTTCTCTTCCGGACCTTCCAATACAGTACTCCTCGTTTCAAGACGTATTCTTCAAAAGGGCTGAAGATACCTTGCTGCCTCATCGCTCATTTGATTGTGCGATCAACTTACTACCCAACACCGAACCACCCAGAGGAAGGGTGTACACACTTTCTCTGACGGAAACGAAAGCTATGTCCGAATATATTGAAGATAACTTGGCAAAAGGTTTCATCCAGCTGTTATACTTGAACTTGGTTAGTAGGCCCTTGGGTCGTGGAGAGAGCTGACTCCACCCATAGGGAGGAGCCCTGTGGGGACTCTCCACGACAGGCGGAGTCTCAGCAGTGATGGACACAGGAGACAGATATTTATTATACTACAAAGTGAAACCCAAGCGGGTTTGTAAACTCAGTCCTGCAGTAGGAAGACCTGAGGTGGATTCTCCGGTAGTAGTCCGCAGAGCGGGGTAACCCGGGAAATACTTGCTTCTTAGTAGTTCTTGTGCATGGTAGCTCTGATAGTGGTCCGCAGTGCGGGGTAGGCAGGAGATAGATGTTGGCAGCAGGCACAAGGCAACGTGGATCCGGTAGTGGTCCGCAGAGTGGGGTAACCCGAGGATCCGCACAGCAAGAGAGAAGCAGAGTTGTAGATCAGGTCTAGTACTCACTCTGTAGTGTTGCAGTAGAGATATCGTGGAAGTAGCAGTGGAGACCCAGAGCAGGGACACTGAAGGGTTGTCCCTAGAAGTAGCAAGAGGTACTCACTGAGCTGGTGAAGGTGAGACTCGCAGAGAAGGCTCTCCGAGAAGCGGATAGCCCTGAGTGCAGCAAGGCACCCGAGGAGCGGGTAACTGAGACACTCAGTCTGGAACGCAGGAACAGCGAGGTGAAGTGTCTCTGAGGAGAGGAATTGAGCAAGAAAGAATCCTTGCTAACTCATAGGTAGGAAGGTCCGGTAGGCTTAAGTACTCGTAGGCAGTGACATCATGTGGAGGGGACGCTCCCGAGGTTCCTGCCATGACGTGGATAAGACAGAAGCAGGCACGCGCGCGCCCTAACTTATACCAGATTCAAGATGGTGACTAAGATCGCCCACGCCGTTCCAGGAACGCCAGGGAAGCTGGCGTGCAGAGGCAGAGGTGGCCATCTTAGCCAGAATTGGAGCTATAGGGCAAAATGAGGTAAGCAGCAAAGGTCGCAGTCGTCTGCAACCGACGGGCGCAACACCGGCCTTCTAAATCTCCTGCCAGAGCCAGATAATTTTTTGTGGGTAAGAAGGACAGTTCCCTTCGCCCATGCATAGATTACCGTGGCTTAAATAAGATCACCCAGAAGGACCGATATTCATTGCCACTGGTCTCTGAACTTTTTGATAGGCTCCAAGGAGCCAAAATATTCACTAAATTAGACCTCCGAGGACTGTATAACCTGGTCAGGATATGCCGGGGTGACTAATAGAAATCCGCATTTAACATCCGCGATGGCCATTTTGAATATTTAGTAATGCCGTTTGGCCTCTGCAACACCCCGGCAGTATTTCAAAATATGATGAACAAAATCTTCAGGGATATGCTTTACAGCTGTGTAGTGGTAAACCTGGATGACTTCCTGGTTTTCTCGCACGACCTTCAGAGCTACCAATTGGACTTCGCCAACGTCTTACAAAGATTGAGAGACAACTAGTTATATGCTAAACTGGAGAAGTGCTCCTTTCACCAGGAGTCTGTTCCCTTTCTAGGCTATGTGGTCTCCAGCAGAGGATTTCAGATGGATCCCCAAAAAACCAAGAGCATTCGGGACTGGCCACAACCCACCGGTCTCAAGGCACTGCGAAGATTATTGGGTTTCACCAACTATTTCAGATCGTTCATTCAACATTATTCTACTTTGACCACTCCACTTACGGCAATGACTTGAAAGGGAGCCAATCCGTCACTGTGGTCTCCTGAAGCCGTGACGGCCTTTCAAAGACTCAAAGAGGCATTCCTGTAAGAACTATGGTTGTACCACCCAGTGAAAGCGCATGTCTAAACTCCATTATACAAAAACACAATACTCAACGTAGCACTAGATCAACAAACAAGCACAGCTAGACATCCCATCTGTCACAACTGCCAAATTCACTACCATAAGAAAAAGAGCAATATCAATAGCCGGACCTCACATCTGGAACACCCTACCGGAAAATCTAAGACTACAGAACAACACAAAAATATTTAGAAAACTACTCAAAACCTGGCTATTCAGACAAGCCTACAAAGAAGGAATAGGATAATCTATTACTCTACCATACTACCATACCCAAGAAATTTATTCACCGTTAAGCACTTTATTACCCACTAACACTCCCCAACCTATATACCTAGCATCATACCCAGTTGAGCCTATTACTACCAATTACTGTTACTCACTTGTAAATTATACTCTACACGAGACAGCACCGCACTGTGAAACCACTAAAACCAGATGGCATAATTACCATGACATTACCCTGCTGTATTAACATACATAGTATGATTGTTCATATATTCCCCTGTTTTAACCCCTCCCACAGTTACTTTGTAATCCGCTTGTCTGTTCTTGTAAACCTCTGTTTTTATTTGTTTTTCGGAGTGAAGGCCTCCGCCACCTCCCACAGTTATTAATGTAAACCATTGATCTTTTTTGTAAACTGTTGTTATACCTGTGAACAGGAGTGAAGGCCATCGCTAAACTTCGGTATAGAAAAACATACAAATAAAAATAAAGATGGCTCAGTCAGCATAGAAAAGACTGGTAAATCAGACAAATGTAGATTCTGTGGAACAGACCTGAAAATGGGTACATATCTCGTTACTGGATGTGATGTGCTGATATCACAAAGCTTGTATATTGAAAGGCACAATAAGGTAGCATATTCATTGGAAACTGTTTAAACATAATAGAGATGTGCTTCATTTTTTTTATCCCGGTTTGGGCTACGGATCGGCCAACCCATGGAAAACATCTTAGAAAATGGCATTAGCCATCCATTGCTCCTTCCATGTGATAGGGGCTGACCAATGGCACCGGTAGTCCCATCCCATGGTAAGGGCAAAGGGCCACAGGCACCATTTTGTTTAATGGCTGCCGATGGCCCGAGAGTGGGAGATTGCTCCCGGGACCCCCGGCTGGACCACATCGGATTTTAGGCAAATTTTGGGGGGGTCCGGAGGATGGATGGTTGTAAATAACTAAATTTTAAGGGTTGGGTGGGTTGTTTTTTTTTTTAAATAAAGGTGCCTTCCCCCCCCCCCCCCCCCCTGCGCTAACCCGAACAATTAATTTTCCCCGAAGTTCATGGAAAATCCGTCTTGAGATTCGGGATTCAGGGCCTCCGACCCATGCCGAATTGGATTATTTCTTTGAAATACTCCAATTCGGCAAAAACAATTGCAATCACTAAAACATAATATCAATGTACCAAACACTGGGAACACAATCCTAATAGAAGAGAAGAAAATGAAGAAATTGTTATCACCTGGGACATTCCCATTCCCACTAATAATATGATCAATGCTAGAAAACCAGATATTGTGGTGAAAGAGAAAAAAACACAAGAATAGCATTACTGATAGAGGTGTCAGTACTCTATCGACTATTCTATGGATTGTATGGAGAAAGTTAAGGTCCTTAAGTACCAAAAGATGCAATCAATCAGAGACCAAGAAATTGTGGCAGAAAGGTATTGAAATAATTTGTTTTATTTGCTGCCACTGCCTGACTAAGAAGAATTTCCAAGCGCACCTTGATGTGTTGCCTATAAAAATTACATCCTATGAATTTCATAAGGCTGCTCTCTTTGACACAATGCAGGTACTACATAGAAACATAGAAATGACAGCAGAAAAAGACCAATCGGCCCATCCAGTCTGCCCAGCAAGCTCCCACACTTATTTTCCCATACTTATCTGTTTCACCGACCACCAAGTTTCAGGGCCCTTGGGCCCTTGTTGCTAACTGTTTGATTCAAATTTCCTGCCACCCCCTGCCATTGATGCAGAGAGTAATGTTGGAGTTGTATCAAAGGTGAGCATAAGGCTTAATGGTTATGGGTAGTAACCGCCGCATCAAGCAAGTTACCCCAATGCTTGTTTACCCAGACTGCACAGATCCATGCCTTGTTGGATGTTGTCTGAATGCAAATCCTCTTTTCTACATTTCCCCCTGCTGTTGAAGCAGAGAGCAACGCTGTATATGCATTCAAAGTGATGTATCAGGCTTAATTGGTTTAGGGTAGTAACCGCCGCAATAAGCAAGCTACCCCCATGTTTATTTGTGTAGTTCAGTCCTTGTTGTTTGTTGTCTGAATGCAAATCCTTTTTTCCACATTTCCCCTTGCCATTGAAGCAGAGAGCAATGTTTGAGTTGCATTAACCATTTGAAGGCTTTTTGAGTAAGAGTAGTAATTACCAGATAGTAGCCTCCATTCCAGCAAGCCAACGCCATGGCTCTTCTCTTCATTCCTATCTTCTAACCTTTATGGATCCACAGTGTTTATCTCATGCTCCTTTGAAATCCTTCACAGTTTTAGTCTTCACCACTTCCTCTGGAAGGGCATTCCAGGCATCCACCACCCTCTCCGTGAAGAAATACTTCCTGACAATGGTTCTGAGTCTTCCTCCCCGGAGTTTCAAATCGTGACCCCTAATTCTACTGATTTTTTTCCAATGGAAAAGGTTTGTTGTTGACCATGGATCATTAAAACCTTTCAAGAAAGTCTGTATCATATCACCCCTGTTCCTCCTCTCCTCCAGGGTATACATATTTAGGTTCTTCAATCTCTCCTCCTAAGTCATTTTATGAAAACCATCCACCTTTTTGGTTGCCCTTCTCTGGACCGCCTCCATCCTGTCTCTGTCCCTTTGGAGATACGGTCTCCAGAACTGAACACAGTACTCCAGGTGAGGCCTCACCAAGGCCCTGTACAAGGGGATCATCACTTCCTTTCTCTTACTAGATATTCTTCTCTCTATGCAGCCCAGCAGTCTTCTGGCCTTAGCTATCGCTTTGTCACATTGTTTCGCAGACTTCAGATCGTTAGACACTATCACCCCAAGGTCTCTTTCCTGTTCTGGGCACATCAGCCCTTCACCCCCCATCAAATACAGTTCTTTCGGATTTCCACACCCCATATGCATGACTCTGCACTTCTTGGCATTGAATCTTAGCTGCCATATCTTCGACCCAGCTTCCTTAAATCCCGTCTCATTCTCTCCACTCCTTCCGGCGTGTCCACTCTGTTGCAGATCTTAGTATCATCCACAAAAAGACAAACCTTACCTTCTATCCTGTCCGCATTGTCACTCACAAAGATATTGACCAGTCCCAACACCGATCCTTGCAGCACTCCGCTTAACACGCTCTCTCTTCAGAGTAAGTTCCATTTACCATCACACATTGTCTTCTGTCCGTCAACCAGTTTGCAATCCAGGCCACCACTTCGGCACTCACTCCTAAGCTTCTCATTTTACTCACAAGCCTCCTGTGCGGGACCGTATCAAAAGCTTTGCTGAAATCCAAGTAGATAACATCGAACACTCTTCCTAGATCCAATTCCCTAGTCACCCAATCAAAAATGTCAATCAGATTTGTCTGACAGGACCTTCCCCTGGTGAATCCATGCTGCCTCTGCTCCAGCAATTCTTCTGACTGTAGATAGTTCACTATTCTTTCTTTCAGCAGCGACTCCATTATTTTTCCTACCACCGAGTTGAAGCTAACCGGCCTGTAGTTTCCAGCCTCCTCTCTGCTCCCATTCTTGTGAAGCGGGACCACCATCGCTCTTCTCCAATCACTCGGCACCACTCCCATTTCTAAGGATCTATTGAACAGGTTATGCAGCATATTTCTGAGCTTTCTCAGTATCCTGGGATGAAACTCATCAGGCCCCAGGGCTTTGTCCACTTTCAGTTTTCCTAGCTCTTCCCATACATTCTCTTCTGTAAATGGAGATTCATCTACTCCACTCCCCTCCAGTTTCTTGTTAACTAGCGATGGTCCTTCTCCAGGGTCCTCTTTAGTGAACACCAAACTGAAGTGTTACACTCGTCGGTCGCAGACAGCTGCGACCACTTCTGCTCACCTCTTTCTTTACCTCCCTAACTCCATGGGGTAGATTGGTAGCATCCGCTAGCTACCTACGACCTGCCTACCGCTTACAGCCTCCTGGGTCAGCACAGACACCGCAGACAACCATCTTGCCATCTGATCTCTCTAGGCATGCGCACACGTGCTCACAGGCCGGACTTATCTACGTCATGGCGGGGGCATCCCTTCCAGATGACGTCAGGATCTGGGGATATTTAAACCTGCTGGCCCTTGGCTATTTCCGCCTCGCTTCCTGAGGACTCTGCATTCTAGTTCCAGTTCTGACGTGGACATCTCAGGTACCCATTTCCTTGGGGGCCTCTCTCTTGTCCTGGCTATCCACACCTCGGAGGGCTTGATGCCTGGAACTCCATCTGCTCAGTTTCCTGGGGCTTTCTGGAACCAACTCGCTCCTTATAAGTACTCCGCCCTGTGGATCACTTTCTACCTACCAAGTGCCTATCGGGTGTACCCCTCGCTGCGGGCACCGGGAAAGTGCACAGAAAAGCAGTAAAAACTGCTTTTCTGTGCACCCTCCGACTTAATATTATGGCGATATTAAGTTGGAGGTCCCAAAAGTAAAAAAAAAAAAAAGTAAAAAAAAATAAATTTGAAATCGGCCCACAGCTCGCGGGTTGAAAACCGGATGCTCAATTTTGCCGGTGTCCGGTTTCCGAACCCGTGGCTGTCAGCGGGTTTGAGAACCAACGCCGGCAAAATTGAGCGTCGGCTGTCAAACCCACTGACAGCTGCCGCTCCTGTCCAAAAAGAGGCGCTAGGAATGCACTAGTGTCCTAGCGCCTCTTTTTGCCGTGGGCCCTCATTTGAATACAGAATCGCGCGCTCAGGAGAGTGGCCTGTGCGTGCGCATCCCGCAACTTTTACTATATTGGCCCATTTATTTATTTAGTTTTCTATACTGATATTTGAAAAACATCATATCGGTTTACACAGAAAACAAATACAATAAAATCCATCAGTATAAAATAAAATAGAATATACACATCATACATAAAAATATATAAAACCATGTTCATAGAAAATTCACTAAAATAAAATACAAATAAAAGGCTCAATAAAATACTAAAACAATAAAATACTAAAAGAAAGCAAAAGAGGAAAAATCACTCTGGGAAGGCTTCTTCATATCTTCACAGCTGTTGTGCTTCTACTGTTATTTTTAGTTTACTATTAAATATTAATTTAAAATTTTCTTCTGTTAGTGCAGCATATCTTAGCTGTATGTTTTGGATTCTTCTTATTTTCAATATTCTCAATTCTTAGAGGTATGCTTCTACTAGTGACACCTCTACACATAGTGATATAATTTTCACTTCTATACATTTTTCCAGTGAGGAGTTATTTTTCTCCTGTTCTTCAGGTCTTGTGTTCTTGTTGGTAAGATTTTTTCAGTAATAATTTCTGTTGCACAATACTGTTGCGGGTGTGGACCCTTGGGCCAAAGTGGAGTTGGAGCAACTTGCAGGGAGGAGCCCTGCAGGTCCCCACTGCTGACTGGTGGAGCAGGCTGTGGTAGAGGCCCAACTGGAGCTTCTCCTATACCAGTCCTCATTCGCCTTAGGATGAGACCTCGGGTGCTGGGACCGGCAGAACTTAGGCATGGGCTTCTGCTATAGAATTGAAGATTCGTCGAGATAGATGAGTCACAGGCCAGGGTCTGAGGAAGACTGAATACAGGCAGAGTTGGAGTTGGGCAGTGATCAGGGCAGGCAGCATTCAATCAGACAAGGTCAATGCAGTGTTTAATGGCAGGCAGAGTTCAATCAGTCAAGCAGCAAGCTGAAGTCAAAACCAGAGATCCATCAGAGGGGAACACGGGGTGGAGAGGCAGGCAGGGAGGTGAGGAACAGTACAAGCGGGCAGAGGAAGACACTGAAGGCTGATGACTTGAAGACAAGAAACTGAAGACTGACCATGAGGAGACACAGAACTGAAGACAAGACAAAGACCAGGAACACAGGAACAAACCAGGAACAAAGGAGCAACCAGGAACGCAGGAACACACAAATACCTGTTTGCTCTACCAAACAGATAATTTGACCTATTGCCGAGGTGTGGAGGACTGGAAGCAAGGCCCTTTCCTATGATATCAGAAGTGGACGCTGCGGGGAATTTCTCACCATGGGCCCTTTACATTTCAGTCAAGCGCACACACCTAGGGAAGCACTGGAGTGCAGTCAGCTGCATTCTGCTGAAGGGCCATATCAGACCTGCATGAGCATGATGTCAGCCGTGTTGTGGTCCGGGGGGTCTGCCACAGTGTTGGGAATTCAGGTAAGGGCAGCGGTTCACGGCCTTGTCCCGTGGATTGCCAAAGGCAACAACTGTATTGGATTTATGTCCTTGATATCAAGTTATGGCTTTGTTCATATCACTTATAATGCTTTTAACTTTGAATGTCAGATTTAACTTTGGTATTCTTTCCCTCTTCAAGACCCCAGCATACCTATTCCTCGCTACATTAACCAGGAGCTCAACCATGAATTCTTCAGTCTCCTGATTCCACTCTTCACTCTGCTTCCTGGCGTGTCCTACCCCATGCACCTCCTCTTGCAATGCACCCCAATGCTTCAGGAATAGCTCACTAGTTGCCACCTCCATTTCCTCTGGCTGCTCAGGCATCCCTGCTCTGATGGTCCCTATCTGCTTAGGTGCCTCATTCTTTTGCTTTTCCCACTTCTTCCTGGCCTGCTTTGCATTGTTTTCCAGTACCTTTAATGTAGTGTTTGTTAACTGCTCAAACAACTCTCCCCTGAGGTTCTTTTCTGCATTTTGTCTTCTTCAGCTATCTCTCTTTGAGCTTCAACTGTTTTAAAATTTCATCACTTAAGTATTTATGTTCTGATTTGTTCAAATAAGGATCTTAAATTTTTATCGGTTTCCTTTTGCAACTTTTCCTTTGAGATTATCACTTTTTTTTCCATTTTTTGTGGGCTCTCTTTGTGTACTGCAGAGGTTTAATATAGGGTTTCTGGCATAATAGACGTACTTCATTTCCTTTTTATCTTCAGGGGTCCACATAATAATTAGCTTCTGTGGTTTGTTAGCTGCTGCAGTGGGTCCATGAACAACTTCACCATGGCCTATAGTTAACCCAGGGGTTTTATTTTCACCTGAAGATTCAGTATTGCTACTACCTTCATTAGTCCTAGTGCTTAGACTAAGCATGGGCACCTTTTTATCCTGGGTGACATGCAGACTGTATGAATTTTTTTTTTTTTTTTTTGCTTCCTGTCATACTTTAATAGTAGTAGTCAGCTGGCTGAGATTTAGTCTAGATATTATACAACAGGATCACCACATGAAAGTACTCAGCAAGACTTGATGAAAGACATTACTCCATTTATACCATCTGATTATTATCTTATCCCTAGACTCCATTTTTATACAAAGGTTCTTGCTACTACCTATGTGTCCAATCATATACAATTTACAAAGACACGGATATGTTTTTGGAAGTCTGCAACTGATGGTATCTCAAGGCTGGCAGAAAGGGCATTAATTAATGTAGTTATTTTGAAAATATTGTATGCCATCTAATCTAAAATCTATAGACGCTTCTATAGATGCTTGGGTTCCCCAAGGAGGTCCTCACAGACTGAGGGACAAATTTTATGTCTTGGGAGCTAGCCCGCCTCTGGAGTCAGTTTGGCATCAAACGTTTGTGCACTGCAACCTATCATTCCCAGACAGACGAATTAGTGGAAAGGTTTAACCAGACCTTGAAGGTCATGCTACGTAGCTGTTTAGAGGGTGATTCAGGCGATTGGGATAAGCTCATCCCCTTTTTACTTTTTGCTTTTAGGGAAGTGCCCCAGGCATCCATGGGATTTACCCCATTTAAATTATTGCTGGGATGACAGCCAAGGGGACTGTTGGATGTGATTCGGGAATGCTGGGGTGGAGAGGAAATGCAGGCTCAGGATATAGTGATCTACATTAGGGATTTACGTCAGTGAGCAGAGGTAGCCCTGAAGGTTGCTAGGGAAAATTTGCAGAAGGTACAGGAGCGTCAATGAACGTACTATGATAAGGGTGCCCGGGAAAGAAAGTTTCAAGAGGGAGATTGGGTCCTGGTATTAGTACCCACATCCCCCAATCGCCTGGTGGCGAAATGGAAGGGCCCAGCTAGGGTAATAAAACATTTGGGGCCCTTGAACTATGAAGTCAAGGTGGGTGATCGGCGTAGTCAGGTATATCACGTGAATCTCCTAAAGCCCTGGGTGGAAAGGCAGGCCCTGATGGTAAACCCTTTGCCGGAGGAAGATGAGGATCTAGGACTCCAGGTAAAAGAAATGAACCAGGAGGTAGAAGTGGTGATAGGAGAGGAATTAACAATGTCACAGAGGCTATACAGGTGGAGAAGGTTGTGAGGGATGCTAGGGATGTGTTTTCCCCTTTGCCAGGTCAGACAAAGTTGGCCTCCCATAGTATAGTGACCCCTCTCGGGAAGGTAATGTGGAAAAGACCATACCAGCTACCGGAGGCTATGTAGGAGCAAGTTAACCACCAGATGGAGAAAATGCTACGTCTAGGTGGTAATAGAAGTGTCAAGCAGTTCCTGGTGTAGCCCAATAGTATTAGTTCCCAAGTCAGATGGCACATTGCGATTCTGCATTGACTTCCACATGGTAAATGCAGTCTCTAGCTTTGATGCTTATTCCACGCCGCAGGTGGATGAGCTGGTGGAACGGTTAGGAATGGTGCAGTATCTTACCACCCTGATCTCACTGAAGGATATTTGCAGATCCCGTTAGAGAGGAGCTCCCAGGAAAAAACGGCCTTTGCCACACTAAGGGGGCTTTATCAATTTGTACGCATGCCGTATGGGTTACATGGAGCCAAGGCAAGCTATCAATGCCTCCTAAACATAGTGCTTCGGCCCCATATGTGCTATGCGGCCGCTTACCTAAACGATGTAGTTATTTACTCTTCTGATTGGGAATCTCATCTCCCCAGAGTGAAAGCGATATTGAGGTCCTTGCGGGAAGCCCTTTGGGCCAACCCAGCCAAATGTAGGTTGGCCCAAAGGGAGGTGAAATACTTGGAACACCTGGTAGGAAGAGGAGTGGTATGCCCTCTTATAGATAAGGTCCACTGCATTAGGGAATACTCAAGACATGAGACCCAAAAACAGTTGAGGGCTTTCCTAGGTTTGATGGGGTATTACCGAAAATGTATCCCCCACTTCGCAGACTTAGTTAGCCCTTTAAATGAGTTATTGAGAAAGGGGGCACCCAACAGGTTAAAGTGGGGAGAAGTAGCGGAGGACGCATTTGAGAGCCTCAAGACAGCTCTCTGCAAGGACCCTGTGCTGAAGGCAGTTGACTTTTCCCTACTATTCATCATGTAGACAGATGCATCAGGAGGGGGACTAGGGGCTGTTCTCTCGCAAGTAGATCAAGGAGAGGAACATCCACTAATGTATTTGAGCAGGACGTTACACCTGCATGAGCTCAAGTACGCTATGATTGAAAAGGAGTGCCTAGCTGCTAAATGGGCCGTAGAGACCTTAAAGTTATTATCTGTTGGGAAGGTATTTTGTTTTGTCACATATCATGCTCCTTTACGTTGGCTTAATGTTATGAAGGATTCCAACTCACGCTTAACACACTGGTACTTAGCCCTTCAGACATATAGTTTTGAGGTTCGACATAGAGCAGGGAAAGAGCATGTAAATGCAGATTTCCTCTCCAGGCCTAGGGAAGAAAAGGAAACTCATTACTCAGGAGGTTCCAGGAATTTTAAAAGGGTTGGGGTGTGTGATGAGGTGCAGGCTGGCTTGGGGGAGAAAAACCCGGACTGGATCACCCCAGGGAGAGTCCGGAGTAGAGCTAGGCAACAGAAGTTGCCGGTGACCCAGGGAAAGACTACATTTCCCAGGTTCTTTGAGCCTCAGCTAAAACAATGGGAAAGAGAGAGAGTTGAGGGTGCAGCTGAGCAGGACACCTGGGCAAGGCACACACCTGAACCCATGATTACTGAGGGGAGAGGCACTGAGGATACGTTTGGGTTAATAGAAGAATGTAGCTCCTCAGACGGGGAGGAAACCATGGGAAATGGAGCTCCCTGTAGGGGAAACGACTGATACAGACATGGAGATAGAGTGAGTAAGGATTACTAGGAGTTTTGTTGGGTTTTTGTTTTGCCTGATTTGGTGTTTTGTAAGGACTGGGAGGACCGTGGCCTGCAGCACAACTGAGGGGAGTTGGGGAGAGTTGTGCTACTGCCAAGCAGGGCAGTTTTTGCTGGCTGGAATTTGCAGCACATTTATTTTTCCCCAATGAACTGAGGGCACCGGGGACTTTGGGTGGTTTTTGATCTTGAACTAAAAAGAAAAAGACTGTTTTGAACACAAGCCTCTTTTGTGCTTGATTTGCTGGGAGCTGGTCTGGATCTGCTACAGGGGAATCAAGGAGCACTTGTTCGAGCTCTGTCAGTGCACCTGAGGCCACGCTGGGGTCGGTGGTTGTGGAGCTGATGCTGAGTCCTGCAGGGCGGAACTACCTGCCGAAGATGGTTCTGTGGGCAGCGGAAATAGAGGACCTTCTTCAGCAGGCACTTCGCTACAACACATACAATCTTTCACTGGTGGATAAAAAAATCATACGTGACACTCAATGCAAAAGACTGGAAAGCCCCCCTTTTGCTGCTGGACTGCTACCTTCAACTTAATTTTGTTGGGCTCCTAGTTAAATTTAGGCTGCTAAGAGAGTTGGAATGAGTACTTTAAATTAGTATATTCACTAATTAATCTGTTAGTGACCTATAATGGGATGATTAAACTCTCAATAAGGGCTGGTGCAATAGTATGATTTAGATAAGAGCTTGATTGATTTTTGATGAGAAAATGTCTCTTGCCTAAAAAGCAAGGGTTTTAGGTGTGGATGGGAGTGAAAGACAGACACTAGAATTAACTCCCTTTGGCTTGCTTATTATCTCAGACACACACCAACTCTAAAGAATATATCCCACTATTTCACCTCTTTCCAAACTTTTTTAAGTCCTAAGATTTCCCAAAGCTATACTTATCACTCCTCTTCAATCACCATTAAGTTGATCTTCACTCAAAGGATTGAGAGGTTTGAGATTCGCGCACCTAATGGTGTTCACTTCTGATCATCTTCTACTGCAAATATTCACTTATTTAATAGAGTCTTAACATTACCTCCCTGTAGTGGCTGTTGAATTTGCTCCAAAATGGTCCAGTTTCAAAATTTGAATCTGTGCTCCAACAATATACAATGGGACGCTTTTTGTGCATGCTCATATCTGGTATGCAAGCAACAATGGTGCTCTAAGATGCACTCTAACCGCTCTGGTTGTATGGCTGACATATATTTTCTCACAGGGACATTGCAGTAAATGTATCACATTGCATGAATTGCAATCTGTGCTGCACTAATGATGTGTAGTCTCCCCTCTAGAGGGGTGCCGCCAGTGTGTGCCCAGCATCATGTACACAAACAAATTGCATCAGCCACATGAATAGTGACTAAGCCGTTGAGACTGGGAATCTTCAGTATCCTCTAGAGGTGCCCTCACCACACATTCTTTAATGTTTTCTTCCGTGGGTGTATGAGATAATGGATAGTTCTAAAATACTTAGTGATAGCTCAGAATATGCCAGTGCTATCTTATAGATGCAGAGATTCAGTGCACTACATTGGATTTTCTCAACATGCAAACCATCTCATCTGAGTATTGTGCACATAACAATGCTTGCTTGATAGATTTCCTCTTGCTACAAATCTCTGAGTGATGTCTGTAAATTGTTGGTCAAATTCAGCTGTATTGGTACAGATGTGACGAAACCTAAAGAATTAACCCACTAGATGGCCACCCTTAAATAGCCTAGGATGATGACTTTCAGAGCAAAGAATATTACATTCTATGTGCTTACGGTGTAAAGTAGTAACTGGGTATCTCTATGCTTAATAGCTATATCTACAAATGCTACCCATTTATGATTGAATGTTAGACAGATGTTTAGATTTACTTCCAACTACTAGTTAAGCCATGGGTGAAAACAATGGAGATGTTCTTTTGTGTCTGTCCAGATGAAGAATATATTTATATATCTTTTCCATAGATGAACATACTGAAAATATGGAGCTGATTGCACGTACTTTTCCTTAGACTGAGTGAATGACATACAGGTTAGACATATTAAGTACCAATGAGGATCCCATGGCTACTCCATGAATTTGGTGAAAAAAATCAGTCTGGAAATAGTTATTGCAAAGAACAAACTCAACCAGTGTCATATTTACAAGATTTCCAACAAATGTTGTGGATCTTGGCTTCTGTACCTGCTCTGCTTTCATAAATCCTCCTGTTATGTTTAGATGTGGAGTCACTATATACAATTATTCCTCTTTAGTCAGTGCTTAATATAGTAAAAGGGACAATAGATCAACAAGCATGCCCACAGTAGGGTTCCCTCTTCATTTTTGTATTCCTGGGCTGAGCTTGTTCTAAGGAATAAAATCACAGAACATTATAAAAAAGTATGGTTTAATGGGTCACAGCCAGCATGGATTTACACAAGGGAAGTTTTGCATCACCAATCTGCTACATGTTTTTTATAGGGGTTAATAAGCATGGCAATAATGGCGATCCAGTGGATATACTGTATTTGGATTTTCAGAAGGCGCTTGACAAAGTCCCCCATGAGAGCTCCTGAGAAAAATAAGCCATGGGATAGGAGGAAAACTGATTAAAAAATAGGAAACAGAGGGTAGGAATAAATGATCAGTTTTCTCAGTGGAGAAAGGAAAACAGTGCAGTGCCTCAGGGATCTATATGGGGGACCAGTGCTTTTTAATATATTTATAAATGATCTGGAAAAGGGAATGATGAGTGAGATGATCAGATTTGAAGATGGTACAAATTATTCCAAGTAGTGAAATCACAAATGGATTGTGAGAAATTTCAGGAAGACCTTGTGTGACTGGGAAATTGGGCATCTAAATGGCAGATGAAACTTAATGTGGATAAATGAGATGGGGAATAATATCCCACACTGCAGTTACACAATGTTAGGCTCTATATTAACAGTTAGAACCCAGCAAAATGATGTGGGCATCATTGTGGACATTACTTTGAAATCCTTGACTCGGTCTGTAGTAGTGATTAAAAAAGCAAACAGGAATGTTAGGAATTATTAGGAAAAGAATAGAGAAGATAAATAAAGAATAAAGAAGATAGATTAAATGATTTCTTTGCTTCTGTGTTTACTGAAGAGGATGTTGGGGAGGTACCCGTAATGGAGAATGTTTTCATGGGTAATGATTCAGATGGACTGAATCAAATCACGGTGAACCTAGAAGATGTGGTAGGCCTGATTGACAAACTGAAGAGTAGTAAATCACCTGGACCGGATGGTATACACCCCAGAGTTCTGAAGGAACTAAAAAATGAAATTTCAGACCTATTAGTAAAAATTTGTAACTTATCATTAAAATCATCCATTGTACCTGAAGACTGGAGGATAGCAAATGTAACCCCAATATTTAAAAAGGGCTCCAGGGGCGATCCGGGAAACTACAGACCGGTTAGCCTGACTTCAGTGCCAGGAAAAATAGTGGAAAGTGTTCTAAACATCAAAATCACAGAACATATAGAAAGACATGGTTTAATGGAACAAAATCAGCATGGCTTTACCCAGGGCAAGTCTTGCCTCACAAATCTGCTTCACTTTTTTGAAGGAGTTAATAAACATGTGGATAAAGGTGAACCGGTAGATATAGTATACTTGGATTTTCAGAAGGCGTTTGACAAAGTTCCTCATGAGAGACTTCTAGGAAAAGTAAAAGTCATGGGATAGGTGGCGATGTCCTTTCGTGGATTGCAAACTGGCTAAAAGACAGGAAACAGAGAGTAGGATTAAATGGGCAATTTTCTCAGTGGAAGGGAGTGGACAGTGGAGTGCCTCAGGGATCTGAATTGGGACCCTTACTGTTCAATATATTTATAAATGATCTGGAAAGAAATACGACGAGTGAGATAATCAAATTTGCAGATGACACAAAATTGTTCAGAGTAGTTAAATCACAAGCAGATTGTGATAAATTGCAGGAAGACCTTTGTGAGACTGGAAAATTGGGCATCCAAATGGCAGATGAAATTTAATGTGGATAAGTGCAAGGTGATGCATATAGGGAAAAATAACCCATGCTATAATTACACAATGTTGGGTTCCATATTAGGTGCTACAACCCAAGAAAGAGATCTAGGTGTCATAGTGGATAACACACTGAAATCTTCGGTGCAGTGTGCTGCGGCAGTCAAAAAAGCAAACAGAATGTTGGAAATTATTAGAAAAGGAATGGTGAATAAAACGGAAAATGTCATAATGCCTCTGTATCGCTCCATGGTGAGACTGCACCTTGAATACTGTGTACAATTCTGGTCGCCGCATCTCAAAAAAGATATAATTGCGATGGAGAAGGTACAGAGAAGGGCTACCAAAATAAGGGGAATGGAACAACTTCCCTATGAGGAAAGACTAAAGAGGTTAGGACTTTTCAGCTTGGAGAAGAGACGACTGAGGGGGGGATATGATAGAGGTGTTTAAAATCATGAGAGGTCTAGAACGGGTAGATGTGAATCGGTTATTTACTCTTTCGGATAGTAGAAAGACTAGGGGGCACTCCATGAAGTTAGCATGGGGCACATTTAAAACTAATCGGAGAAAGTTCTTTTTTACTCAACGCACAATTAAACTCTGGAATTTGTTGCCAGAGGATGTGGTTAGTGCAGTTAGTATAGCTGTGTTTAAAAAAGGATTGGATAAATTCTTGGAGGAGAAGTCCATTACCTGCTATTAAGTTCACTTAGAGAATAGCCACTGCCATTAGCAATGGTTACATGGAATAGACTTAGTTTTTGGGTACTTGCCAGGTTCTCATGGCCTGGATTGGCCACTGTTGGAAACAGGATGCTGGGCTTGATGGACCCTAGGTCTGACCCAGTATGGCATTTTCTTATGTTCTTATGAATAAAACGGAGAGTGTCATAAAAACTCTTTATCTGTCATGGTTTTGCCTGCTATACAACCTCATCATGCCATGGTTCCGCCTGCTATGCAGCCTCCCCAAAAGCAAAGGTTTTCAGCAAGCCCTGCTCCAGCAGCACAAATTAACTCCTTACTCATCACCTGATATCTCAGCCCCAGGCGTACTTAACCCAGCCTGTCCATTCTCTTGGTACCTCTTCATTGTCACCTTGGCTCCTTGACCTGGCCACATCTTTCTCACTATTCTATCGTGCCTTGTTGCCTACCCAAGCCTCTTGCCTTCCTCTGTGGTCTATGTTGGCTCCCTGTGTAATTATGTAGCTTTCCAGGCTTCCTTGCCTTGCTCTATGGATTCCTGAGCCTCTCTGTCCTGCCTTGATACATCCAGGCCTACTATGGTTTCCTTGCCCAGTCTTGTGCCCTATTGGGCTTTCTTGTTCCCTGTTGCCTGTCTAGTCCTGTCCTTGTCCTGTCCTTGTTTATTTATTTATTTATTTAACACTTTTTTATACCGACCTTCATAGTAATAACCATATTGGATCGGTTTACATAGAACAAGGGTATAACTGAAGCAATAACTAAAGTAATTAACAATAGAGGTGAATAAGGCAAAGTACATTTAACAAGGAGTAAAAACTTGGAAGCTTAAATAGCTGGAAGAAGGTAAAGGCAGGAAGTAGGTTGTAACATAATACAATAAAGAATATGGGTTTAAAGCTTAAGGTGCTTTAACCTGGAAGTGCCAGAGTCCCATCGTTCGAGAGGATAAAAGACCATTCGACCAGGTGAGAATAATGGTGACTAGTGATTGTCTGGAGGATCAGAGAAGGCTTGATGAAAGAGCCACGTCTTAAGTTTTTTTCTGAAAGTTAAGAGGCAGGGTTCCAATCTGAGGCTTGAGGGGATATTATTCCAAATAGATGGTCCTGCTATTGAAAACGCTCGGTCTTTGGGTCGAGGAAAGGCGTGTGGCTTAGTTGGGGGGAAATTCAGAGTACCTTTGTGAATATCTCTAATTGGTCTGTTGGAGGAGGAGTGTAGTTTGAAGGGGATTTCGAGGTCGAGTTGGAGTTGATGATGGATGGAATTGGTGTATTAGGGTGATTGATTTGTAAAGAATTCTAAAATTCACTGGTAACCCAATGTAGGTTTCTGAGAATGGGTGAAATGTGATCTCCACGGCTGGTGTTGGTCAGTAATCTCGCTGCGGCATATTTTGTATCATCTGCAGTGGTTTGGTGGTAGATTTGGGAGAGGCCTAGGAAAAGGGCACTGCAGTAGTCTATCTTGGCAAATAGTAACGCTTGGAGGACTGTCCTGAAGTCTTGAAAAAAGTCTAGTTCTCATCCAGTCTTGTCCTTATCTAGACTGTCCAGTTCCAGTCCCTTGTATGTTTTCCCTCAATTCCAGCCCTGGACTCAGCTTCCAGCCAGTACCAGTACCCAGCTCCCAACCTGTGTCTTACTTCAGCTATGATGTCTTACAGGAGACCAGTCCTACTGGCCCCCAGAATCCAAGGGCTCAATCTGTGGGGGAGGGGGCTGGTTGGGTAGAAGACCCATTCCAGTCTGGCCCTGCAGTCCTTGTACTATTCTTGCAGGGTTCTCCCTGACTCCAGCTTCCCTGTTCTCTGACAGTCACTCCATGGTAAGACCTTAAATAACATAAGTTGCCATACTGGATCAGATTGAGGGTTCATCAATCCCCAGCATCCTATTTCCAACAGTGGCCAATCAGGTCAAAAGTACCTGGCAAGTACTTGAACATTAAATAGATCCAATGCTATTAAAGCCGATAATAAGCAGTGGCAATTCTGAAAATTCAATTTATTTTAGCAATTTATGGACTTCTTCTCCAGGAACTTATCCAAACCTTTTTTAAACCCAGTTACACTAACTGCCGTAATCACATCCTCTGTCATTGAATTCCAGAGCTTAACTATGTGCTGAGTGAAAGAATTTTTTTTGATTTGTTTTAAATGAGCCACTTGCTAACTTCATGGGGTGCCCCCTGGTCCCCAGGGGCCACACAGTAGCAAGGCAAGGAGAGCCAATGCAAAGAACCGAGATGACTTGATGAAAAGGCAGAGTTGTGGAAAAAACAGGGCTAAATAAGGCTGGCCTTCCTGTCGTGGGACAATTGAGGAAGTGGCTAGAATGGGAAAAGCATGGCTCCATGAGGATTTCTACTGATGGGAGGTTGCCTAGCAGCCAGAATCATTATAGTACCTGCCCTTTTAAGACACTCTGCTCATGTGTCCCATTTGCCATGGGGGTGGTGGACAGCTAGATGAGTGTACTTCAAAGCAAAGGCAAGAGCTTTACCTGTAATACAGCATGTACTGGCTTTGAAAATGTCATAGATTGCATAGTCCATAGTTTGGAGGCTGCAAATGCCACTTGGACTGGCAACCTGGGCTGTGTAGCATGAGGAGCAAAAATGGGAGTCGCTGGAACAGGGTCCGCCTGGTGTGGAGTCGGGCCGGAGTCCACCTGGAGAGGAACTGCTGGCCCCGGGGTCCCTCTGGAGCAGAACTACTGGACCAGGATCCCTCTTGAGTGGAGTCACTGGGCTGTGGTCCCATCTGGAGCAGACCTGTTAGACTGGGGTCCCTCTGAGGCAGAGTTGCTGGACTGGAGTCCTTCTGACATTGTCTTTGGACCGATGTCCCTCTGGAGAAGACTGGTTGGACCTGGATCCCTCTGGAGTGGGCTTATTTGACCAGAGTCTCTCTAGAGTGGACTTGGACCAGACTCTGACCAGAGTGGAATTGCTGAACCAGAGTCCCTCTGGAGCGGATCTGCTAGACTGGAGTCCCTCTGGAGTGGAATTGTTGCAGGGACTGGCAGTGCTTTCTGTAGCTGTGCATCAGGTACTGTTCCATCTGATTGTGAAGACAGGGTAGGAAGAGCTGCAGTCAAGGGTATTTTAGGTCTCTCCAGCAGTTGGAAGAAGATAGCTGGGGTTACTGGGAATGGATTCTTGGAGTCTTCTACAGGCTGTGGAAGTCATAATGTCCTCAGTGCTATAGCACAGGAAGCAGGCTAGAGTACAGGACAGGTACAGACTTGGCTGTTATGGATACCAGCTGCAGAAAGATTCTTGGTGATATTGCTGGAGAAGCAGTGGACCAGTCTGGGTGAAGTCAGAATAGGACACTGGTGGTTGGGAGAGTGAATCAAGATGGCGCCTGAACCAGACATGCGTGCCTGGGCTCTCCCTTAATTCCCCTTTTCTTGCTTCAGATTTAAAAAACTTTTTACCTTTTGAATATGGGGAAGAGAAAGGGAGCAGTGCACGTTTTCCTGAGAAGGAGGACCACGGCAAACAACTATACCGGAGTATGCTTTCACCCCTTCAACTTCCACCCCAGTGAATGGCTTGGCTGGAATTGAGGCACCTGGCCTGTTGTCGGCAGAAGTTTCCCTCAGCCCCGAGATGTGTTCGGCCCCATGGCTTCCCGGCAACATTGTTTGTGCGGAGGGTTTGTCGCTGGAACAGCAAATTGATTTTAGTGACTCCACCATGTTTAGTAACATTCTTCTGATACAGTCTAGAGGAGGGTTTTTTTTTGCTCCGAACCATTGGTATCTACATCATGCTGGGAGTCAGAAGAAAAGCAGGGAGCCGTTGGAGATTCAGCCCCATTGACTGGAATCAATCTGCTGCATTTACGGACTGCCATTTCTGATTTTCAGGTTAGACCTGTTCTGCTTAAGCCTCCTTGTGTGTCTCTTGATGCTCTATGGCAGGTTATGGCTTCTATGGATAAGACTCTCCTTTAGCGGTTCTAACATTGGATATACATGCTAAATTATCTGTTCAAGATTCTAGACTGCAGCAATACGAGAAAAAGATTTCTGACTTGACTTGGAAGCAGTGCAATCTCAGATTATTAAAGATTCTATTTCATCTTCACGTAGAATTGAAAATTTGGAAAACCTCTCATAAGTTTTGAATTTGTGTATACTTAACTTTCCTAAAATTCAACTTATTTTACCATCTGGACTGTTTAAAGCCTACATGAAAGATATTTTGGATATTCCTGAGGAAGCTCTACCACCAATTGTGAGGCTATATTACCTTCCATCTCTTCGGACACCAACAAATGGGGATGCTTCCCAAAATTCATCCGATCTTTCCAATTTTCTTGAGAACTCACAAGAGAATATTACATCCAGAGCTACACTCTTGGTCTCATTTGCCTTTTTACAAGACAGAAATCACATTCTATGGCTGTTTTTTTCAGCATGGAGGTGCTGTTTTTAAGGGCCAAAAGCTATGGATATTTCCAGATCTAACTAAAGCAACACAAGACATTACAAAGAAATTTCTTAGTATGAGACCTGAAGTATTAGCTTTGGGTGCTATTTGTAGTAATAGATTTCCGTGTAAATGTTTGATTTTCCTAAAAGGTGTTAAATACCTTTTTTTTTTTTTTTTTTTTTTAAATCCTATCCAGTTATGGGGTTTTCTGGATGCCAGAGGTATGTTGCCTCTTAGGTTTTCCTATTTATCCTTTTCTGGGGCAAGTTGTGTACCCATGATGGGGGGGGTCTTGTCCAGATGCCTTATATTTCCTTTTGTAATTGCAATATGTTATATTTTGGGCCTTGTCTCAGCCCTATATCAAATTCATCTCCTGTTGCAGTGGTCTGTATTAGTGCAAATGATTCTTTATTCAGTTGATTTAATTTGTTATATTTATTCTCATTGTTTTCTTGTACCTTTATCCTTCTCAAATACGAGTTTGAATTTGATCTAATATAATTTAAATTAATAAAATATAAGTTAAAAAAAAAAAGAATAGGACACTGGACTTAGGAAAACTTGCATGAGCAAACCAGATCAGATTCTGAGGAGCAAGGCTGGAATTAACTTCAGAGCCTGGTTTACTTGAGAGACGTCCTCAAGTGATGCATACGCTACCTTCCTTGCAGTTAGTGCAAACTTCATTAAGGCTTGGCTGGAAGCAGCTGGTTGAGCCTGAGTCCCAGAGACTGAACTGAGAGCAGATCTCTATTAGGAACTCCTGCCACCTGACACAGAGGTACAGGAGCAAGATCCATATTTGGAGGCATGAGTTTTTGATTACCTTGACTGTGATCGAATTAACTGTGAATTTAAAGGAAGCTGGAATGCAGATTTAGCCGGCATGACCTCCAATCTGGTTGTAATAGGGACCAAAATACATTAATTTTTTTAAACATATCTTTGGTTGTGATTTGCTAGTCTTTTCCATTGCAAGGGATTGCTGTGCTGTGGCAGCCTCGGTGTAGAGCAGGGATTTCTCTGAAGCAGATTTAGCAGGAGCCAGTACAAAAACAGACTTGGCAGGCATGGGATTCAGACTGGATTCTGCAGCAAGATTCACTCCAGCAGGTACAGATTTTAAAACCCTTAGGTTAGACTTGGCTATAGTAGGAATAGTTTCTGACTGGGCTTGGGACCTCTGTACAGCAGAAGGTTGTCAGGATGTGTAGTTTGTAGCTTGGGAATTGGTTTGGGTACACAGCAACAAGAGTTCACAAACCCGGCACTCCTTACACACCCACAGAGCAGGATTAGGGAAATGGCAGCTGAAACATTCTAGAAAGAGTGGTGTTTTCTAAATTAAGCAACTGGGGCATACCCATAGAAGGCAGTATCAGAGATTACTTCAGGAGCTGGACTGGGAGCTTTATGAGCAGCAGATAACATGACTTTCAAACAATTTTTTTGTGGGAAAATCAGCATCAAAGTTCTTTAATACAGACTGCATATTAGATTGTTGTGTACTAGCTTCTACTCTTCCAGGCTTCTGCTGAGCTGAAGCTGTGGCTTGGAAGCTGGTTTGGGTGCATGTCAGAGCTGACAGACTTGCTCAGGAGGAATCAGTGGCGTAGCCACGGGTGGGCCTGGGTGGGCAGGTGCCCACCCAACTTAGACCCAGGCCCACCCAACTGGCACCGGAACTGCAAGGCTGTCGCGGGATCCCATCCCCGCGACAGCGAACAAGAGAACCCACGCCTCGCGCGCCATCACGGCACACATGGGGAAGCGCTGCTGCGGCCGCATGGCCAACCGGTCTTCCTGTTCGGGGGGGGGGGGGGGGGGGCGGAAGCGCCACGCGCAGCTTCCGCTTCCTCCCCCCAATGCAGGAAGATCAGCTGCCTCTCCTGCTGCCACCCGTTCTCCTGCTATCTTCGGGCCAAACGGCCGCCGAACTTCCTGTTTGGGGGAGCGGAAGCGCCGCGCACAGCTTCCGCTTTCTCCCCCAAAACAGGAAGATCAGCTGCCTCTCCTGCTGCCCACCGGCCTCCTGCTATCTTCGGGCGTCGGGCCGTACTGCCCGCCGATCTTCCTGCTTGGGGGGGGGAGGGAGGAAGCGGACGTTGTGCGCTGCGCTTCCGCTCCCCCCCCCCGACAGGAAGTTCGGCGGGCAGTACGGCCCGACGCCCGAAGATAGCAGGAGGCCGGTGGCAGCAGGAGAGGCAGCTGATCTTCCTGCTCTGGGGGAGAAAAGCGGAAGCTGTGCACGTGCTTGAATGTGTATGTGTGGATGAGAATGGGAGTGTGGTGTGGGTGAAAACTGGAGCCTGGGTGTGTATGGTGGTTGAGAATGGAAGCTTGGAATATGTGGGTGACTGGGAGCTCGAATGTGTGTATGTGTGGTTGAGAATGGGAGCCTTGGGTTTGTGGGTGGGTGAGAATGGGGAGCTTGAATGTGTGTATATATGGTGAGAAGGAGAGCCTGGGTTGTGTGGGTGGGTGAGAATGGAAGCTTGAATATGTGGATAAGAATGGGTGCTTGAATGTGTGTATGTGTGGGTGAGAATAGTACCTTAAATGTGTATATGTATGGATGAGATGGGAGCTTGAATATGTGTGGGTGAGACTGGGGCATGGGTTTGTGGGTGAGATGGGAGTCTGGGTTTATGTGTGTGGGTGAGAATGGGTGCCTGGATGTGCGTCTGTGTGTGCATAAGAATATAAGCCTGGGGAGGGGTGAGAAAGTTGAAACTTGAATGTGAGCTTGTGGGGGGTGGGGGGGGGGAGCATATTAGAGTGACAGCTTGAGTGTGTGAGGGGAGTCTGTGAGAGAAAGCGTGTATGTGTGTGTGTGTGGAAGGGAGAAGACAGTAATAGAAGAAAGACACTGAAAAGGAATTAGGAAATGAGCTATAAGGGAAAAAAATGGGAAAAAGAGACCAGGACCAACTGATTAGAAAAATACAAAGATCAGACACAAAGGTAAAAATATATATCTATATTTTGAGATGTTAGCAATTTAAATATAAGCAACACAACCGCTCTGCTAGCTGCAAAATTTATGTGACAGGTAGGAGCCGTGTATAAAATTGTAATAATAAGAAGGCTAAAGTACCACAAATCACCGTGAATTATGTTTGTATCATTAAGTAAACCTCATACTTAGGCGTAGATGTGAATGCTATGCTGCATAATTTGGCATTATTTATCAGTAAAAAAACAACTAGTAGACCTGCATGCCTACAGCCCACCCATGTTAACCTTGTGCCCACCCAAAAAATCAATTCTGGCTACGCCACTGGGAGGAATATTCCCAAAATTGCACTTTTTACATTCCCACCTAGTAGGACTAAGGGAACCACAACCAACAGTCTGGAAATGACAGTGTATTTTCACCAGGACATCAGTCGCATTTCCAATAAGCTGGATTCTCTTGTGCAAGAGAGAGCAGGTTGTCACATTCTGAGATCAGTAACTTGGGATTGGTTTATGTGCAGGAAAACTGAGACAGACATCCACAGATACTGGGTTCACAAAACAGCATTCCTTACACTCCCAGCTGGAAGGATTAAGGGAATCCTCACAACAAAAGAGGTCAATACACATCCTCTCATACCTAATCTTGTTTTAGCATTCTCACTATTGTTTACCATGAACACGGCATCAGAAAAATGTTAACCAAATTTTACCTGCACCACCTCTTGCCATGCAATGGGCTCCATGCGGTATCAGCATATGACATCCAAGTTGTCATTCATCTACAGGTTAAATGGGCAAAACCCTATCTAGGTTCCTATATCCATTTTTACCTAAACTCATTAAAAGAAGAATTTTCCACTTATCTTAGAGCAAGATTCATAAGATCCCATCAAAAGCATACCCCACGGTCGGTCACCTAATTCAAATCAAAGGTCAAGGACAGGTGGCAGTTGGACGTATCCGGGATCCAGGCAAAGGTCGGAGGGTAGGCAGCAGTCAAGTGGAACCAGGATTTGGGCCGAGGTCAAAACCAGGTATCTATCTGAAGGAGGAGAAGAAGGACAGATAGGCAGGACAAGCAAGCAAGAACAAGTGGGATGAGTACTGAAGACAACCTGAATGAAGACTGAACGCAGGGAGCAACCCGCACTACTAAGAAGTTGCTGGATCAGTTGCTGAGGCAGTGAGGGAAAGGCCAGGGAGAGCCCTTTATAGGGCATGGTTGTGTGAGGTCATCAGTGGGTGCTGCAGGGCTTTTCCCACCACAGGCCCTTTAAAAGGAGTGAGGCTGGCCATGTGCATCCCTAAGGATGAGCACGAATGGATGGACCCAGCGTCATTGCCCTATGTGCAGAGCTGGCAAAGTTTTGCTATGTTGGAGCATGGTGCCTCCTCGCAGGGAGTATTGGCGGCATAAGGCCATGATGGGAGCCCAACAGGGACAGCTTGCCTGGGAGATGAGTGCATTGGTTTGCAGGGGAAGCCTGCAAACCACCAAACATAGCAATACCCCCCTCTTAAGGAGAGACAGCTGAGGGGGGATATGATAGAAGTTACAAAATCATGAAATAACGTGAACAGGTAAATGTAAATCAGTTATTTACACTCTCAGACAATAAAAGGACTAGGGGCATTCCATGAAGTTAGCAAGTAGCTCATTTAAAACAAATCAGAGAAAATTCTTTTTCACGCAGTGCATAATTAAACTCTGGAATTCATTGTCAGAGGATGTGTTTACAGCAGTTAGTGTAACTGGGTTTAAAGGGGGTCTGGATAAATTCCTGGACAAGTCCATGGACTTCTATTGTTCAAAAAGGAATAGTAGCTTGGGATCTATTTAATATGTGGCTACTTGCTAAGTACTTGTGACTTGGATTGATCACTGCTGGAAACAGGATGCTGGGCTTGATGGACCCTTGGTCTGAACCAGTATGGCATGTCTTATGTTATGTTCTTATGTTCCCTGAGGTCCTGGGTTTTCTGGGGGTACTGTTGATGAAAGTCCTTCAAGATGTTGGGGTCCAATATGTTGAGGATGGCTTCCATGAGTTTTCTTCTAGGCCATAGTTTTCCAGGAGATTAAATACTCAACTTTTTTCCCCCTCCAGTGGGAATACAGGATCTCTTAGACTTTGCATCATCTCCATCAGCAGCAACTTCCAGAGGTTTAGGCAGGGCTCTGGAGGGCTATGAAAGCACCACTGACTTAAGCAAGGACATGTGAAATATGTTATGGACCTTTAAGGTTTGATGGAAGCCTTAGCTGGTATGTGACAGGGCCCACTTGTCAAAGCACAGGGAATGGTCTAATAAAACGTGGAACCAGGCACATAGAAGAAGTCATAGATATAAGTGCCAGGGACTCAAACCAAACCTTTTCTCCCACCTTGCACTGAGGAGCTGGTCGCTTTCGGGCATCTGCCATCTTCTTGACTTGGATGGTGACTTTCTCAATTAATATGATTGGTCCGTTTCTATAGTTCATGTAATTACTGGGCAGAGATTTGAGGTGCTGGAGAAGGCACTGTAACAGGCAGTGGCAGAGGAGGCAGAGGTTGTTTTCCATAGACCAGCTAGAATGGTGAAGAGCCAGTGGCAGCATTAATGTTATTATCATGGGAGAATTTGGCCCACTGTAAGAATGTGGCCTAGTTATCCTGACGCTTGTTGACATAGGAGCAGAGGAAGGTTTTAAGGGTACAATTGGTATGCTCCACTTTTCTGTTGTCTTGTGGATGGTAGGCTATAGTTTAGTCATGTGTAATACCAAACCTTTTGCAAAGAGAGTGCTAGTATCTTGTGGTGAACTGAACTCCTCTATCTGATTGCATATGCTTTGGTAGGCCATATAGGCAAAAGATGTGGAGGGTGAAAAGAGGTGTGCTAACTCTGGAGCAGAGGGAAAACCCTGGTAATGGGACAAAGTTTGCCATCTTTGAGAATCGATTAAATCACCCAAATTACGGTGGCACATTAGAGATAGGGAGGTCCACGATAAAGTCTGTGGACAAATAGGTCCAGGGTTTTCTGGGATCTGGCAATGGCTGTAACAGCCCCCAGATTTGGCCATGCAATACCTTTTCCTGTGCACAAATGGGGCATGAGTCAACATAGGCCTTGACATCTTGTTTCATTTGGGGCCACCAGTTGTGTTGAAGCAATTCAAGGGTTCGTGCCTGCCCAGGGTGATCTGTGACATTGGAGTCATGGGCCCATTTCAACACTTTCTCATGCTTTCTGGAAGGTAGAACAGTCTTCCCTGGAGGAATTGGTACTGTAGTGCCCAGGAGTATCTTAGTTGGATCAATGATGTGCCTGGGAAGGTCTGGAACATCCTTTGTCTGGAATGGAATGTATAAATTAACAGTCCTTATTGTAGTCACAGGTCAGATTAAACACCACTGAACATATAGCCTTTATTATGAAACTATGTTACTGAGCTTATAAGGCACCTCCACTACTAATATGAACAGATACATGTACAATTTACTATATGTGCCTCTATGTAAACCGTTGTGACGGTAATATACTGAATGACGGTATAGAAAAGATTTTAAATAAATAAATAAATACATCTGCTAGTTGGTTCTTGAGGGCTAGGCGATATTGTAATTCAAAAGCAAAGCAAGTGAAGAACAAAGACTAATGGGTTTGTCTCGCATTAAGCTGCTGAGCTTAATGTAGATGTTCGAGGTTTTTGTGGTCCGTGTATATTGTAACATGGTATTGTGCTCCTTTGAGTAGATGATGCCATTATTTGAAGCAAGTTTGATGGCCAAGAGCTCTCAATCTCCAATGATGTAGTTGGTTCTGCCAGAGAGAACTTCTTAGAAAAGAAGAAACATGGACAAAGTACCCCTTCTGGAATGTCTTGGCTGAGGACAGCCCCTATACCCAGGGTAGAAGCATCTACCTCTAAGATGAAGAGTCATGTAAAATCCAAGTGGCATAGGCAAGATTTGTCAGCAAAGGCATTCTTTAACGTTTGAAATGCCTCAGTAGCCTCGGGTGGTCAATCTTTCATGTTGGTGCCCTTGCAAGTAAAGGCAGTAAGGGGAGCTGCCATGGACAAGTAATTTGGGATAAAATGACAGTAATAATTAACAAACCCCAGGAATCTTTGTAAGGCCTGGAGCCCCAGGGGGTGAGGCCAATCCATGATGGCTTTAATCCTGGTAGGATCCATCTGAAATCCGTCTTGTAAAACTATGTACCTAAAGCGGATTGTGATAAATTGCAGGAGGACCTTGCAAGACTGGAAGATTGACTGGATACATATAGGGAACAATAATCCATGCTGCAGATACACGATATTAGGGTCCATATTAGAGCTACCACCCAAGAAAAAGATATTTAGTTATTTATTTATTTATTTGCAGCTTTTATATGCCGACATTCATTTAGTAACATCACATCGGTTTACAATTAGTAATAACTTGCAACAGTGCTATACAATTGTAGGCATTAGTAACATCGGTTTACAGTTAATATAATGATAAGCAGCAGTGCTTTACAATTGAACAATTTAACTTAATAGATTATTAACAATGCAATAAAACAGGGCTAATTACATCTAAGGAACAGTTGAAGGCGTTTAATAGTACACGCTAGTTAAGTCCATGTTTAAGCAGCAGAGCAAAACGCATAGTACAGTGTATAATAATAAATGTTACAAAATATGAGCAAAAGAATGCAGCTATAACAGCTATATAGCTATAAACCTCGTCCATGTCGACTCGCCATGCTTGAAGGCTCGTGCTCCATTCTAGGGGCCAACCCATTTCAGGGAGCCCTTTCCTGCGCAAAGGAAAGGGAACTCTCCCCGGGTGTAACCAGCCTATCTCTTAGCACACATTGACCCATGTTGAACCACTGTTCACATGGAAACCTCCTCCGCCTCGGCCTTCAAAATTCTCGTTTGTATATCTGCTATGTCCACCAGATTTTAAAAGACCAGTGAGAGCTCACTAGATGCCAACGGAATCACCCCACTCTAGGGGCGAACCCATTCTAGGGAGCCCTTTCCTGTGCAAAGGAAAGGGAACTCTCCCTGGGGCCAGTCTGTCTTGCCCCTATCAAAACCACAGGGACCTGACTACCTCCGCTCTCCAGCCTGTCTTGCCCTTATCACCTTTCTGCCACTCTGCCTTGCTGCCATACACCAGATGACTCTACTCCTTGTGGTGTTCTTGCCACTATCATGGTTCCTCAGTGTGTTGGTGCTAGTCTTTCTGCTGCTTTGTCCCTTTATCGGTGCCTTGTGGTTTTTTTCTGACACTCTTTCTGCTTGCTATGTTCCCCCTTCATTGTGCTGTAGGATTTTGATGCCACTTGTCTTGCCACTTTGCCTGTTGTGCTGCCTTCGAGGGTTCATGCAACTGTTACGATGCTCTCTTTTGAAGCTGTGGTGTGTTTTGAACACTCTCGCTGCTGCTTCCTCCTCTGTTAAAGCACTCTTGCCACTCCTGGTACCCCCTTTGCCCCTTTACAGTGCTTTAGGCTATTCATGCCACTTTGGTGCCACTTTGTCACAGTCCTAAGTATCTTGAGCTCTTTTCTTGTTCTGATGATTGCTCCCCAGAAGTTTCATCAGAATTGATAAGAAAACCCCAATTCTGCAGCCAAAAATAGGCTGCAAATACTTCCCCCATTGACTTTAATGGGAAAACGGAAAACAAATAAAACTAACGAATTGGTTTTTCCCCCTATGAAACTAATGCAATGAATTTGGGTCCCGATGAAACGAAAACTGAATTGAAACAAATTTTTTCCTTCTGCACATCCCAAATTTCTATAGTGTTATCATTCTGTTTGCCGATTATCATAATTATTAGGGATGTGAATCGTTTTTTGACAATTTAAAATATCGTCCGATATATTTTAAATCGTTAGGGCCACGATACAATACCAATTCCCCTGATTTATCGTCAAAAAATCGTAAATCGGGGGAAGGGGGAGGGCAGGAAAACCGGCACACTAAACCCCCCTAAAACCCACCCCCGACCCTTTAAATTAAATCCCCCGCTGAACGACCTCCTGCAGTCGATCTCCTGCCGGCGCCATTTTCCGTACGGAAAACGATTCGCAGCAGGAGATCGCTCCCGGACCCCCGCTGGACCCCCCAGGGACTTTTGGCCAGCTTGGGGGGGCCTCCTGACCCCCACAAGACTTGCCAAAAGTCCAGCGGGGGTCTGGAACGACCTCCTGCAGTCGAATCGTGTTGGTCTATGGCCGCCGCCATTTTGCGCCGCCATTTTGCAAAATGGCGGCGCAGAATGGCGCCGGCTGAAGACAACAATATTCAATTGCAGGAGACCGTTCCGGACCGCCGCTGGACCCCCAGGTAATTTTAAGGCATTTGGGGGGGGGGTTCGGGAGGGTGGGGGATTTAATTTAAAGGGTCAGGGTGGGTTTTAGGGGGTTTTAGTGTGCCGGTTTTCCTGCCCTCCCCCTTCCCCCGATTTAGCTACGGACCGCCGCTGGACCCCCAGGTAATTTAAGGCATTTGGGGGGGTTCGGGAGGGTGGGGGATTTAATTTAAAGGGTCGGGGGGGGGTTTTAGGGGGTTTTAGTGTGCCGGTTCACGATTTTAACGATTTTCACGATACTCTAAACACCCAAACGGCGACGATATGATTCCCTCCCCCTCCCAGCCGAAATCGATCGTTAAGACGATCGAGGACATGATTCACATCTCTAATAATTATCACTTTTTCTCATTCAATAAAACCTTAACTTACCTTACATGATCTGCCTCAGGTACAAAAACTTAGATTGTATGCCCTCTGGGGATAGGGAAATGTCTACAGTACCTGAATGTAAACCGATGTGATATCTCAGATCAAATGTCAGTATACATATTATGTTTCTTATGTGCAGGAGGAGCAGGGGTGATATGATTCAGACTTTCAGATACTTGAAAAACTTTAATGATCCAGAGACAACGACAAACCTTTTCTGTCAGAAAAAAATCAGCAGAACCAGAGGTCACGAGCTGAGGCTCCAGGGAGGAAGACTAAGAACCAATGTCAGGAAGTATTTCTTCACGGAAAGGGTGGTGGATGCCTGGAATGCCCTTCCGGAGAAAGTGGTGAAGTCTAAAACTGTGAACGACTGCAAAGGGGCGTGGGATAAACACTGTGGATCCATCAAGTCTAGAGGGGCGTGAATAAAGTGGAGGGCAGCAAAACACTGCACGGAGCGGCAGTAAGTAGCCACAGAGGCATTCACGGAGCGGGATGCCAGTGGCCAGTAGTTAGTGGTTCCACCTTCACAGAGCGGAAGGATGGAGGGCTGCTATCTCCAAAAAAAAAAATATTAAAAAAAACAAACAAAAAAATAAAAAAAGGGGTGGGTAAGAGTATGGGGCAAGGGTGTGGCCTGCTTGTTGCAGTGGTTGCTTCCCCTAATTGAGCTGGATGTCACTTGGATGCAGATACGAGCTGTTCTCTAAATTGGTGGTGGGGGGTGGAGGGAATTAGGGCTGGAGGGTACTGGAAGCCAATAGTAACAGGTGTGAGAGAGAAAAAGGGAAAAAAAAATGGATGAAGTGCGTGGCTTGCTGGGGCAGACTGGATGGGCCTGTTTGGGTCTTCTTCTGCCGTCATTTCTATGTTTCTATGTTATACAAAAAAAATAAATAAAATAAATGATTTATCATCTCTTAAAGGCCTTCTTTCTTTAATGCTAGAAGTATCATCAGCATATTGAATGCATATCAAGTTTATGCCATTGTTTATACTGACCTGTCTCACCCTGATTACAAGTTAAAGCCCATCTTTAAGTTTTATACACCTTTGGTCCCTGTAAAATATTCTATTGACTTTTCAACTAGAGATGTGCAAATTCAGTTACATACATATTGCTGTATTCACTCTTAATGATCATTTTTGGAATATTAGAAAAAGGTTCTTGAAAGAAGTTTACTTTTTTGCTATTATTAGAATTTTTCATGAAAAATGTTTCCGAAATTTCATCACAAATGTAACTGCAACCACTTATTGAATTCAGAGGTATTTATACTTTATTGAAAAATGTGTTAGATTATTTTGTTTCTATATTTTCTTTTTTTCTTTTCAGTTCAATGGAATAGAATTGACTTAAAATAATGAGCCTCTCATTTTGTGGTAATAACAACAATTCATCTTATAATATTAATAATGGAGTTCTGAACAATGTCTGCTTTTTGGATGCCCTTAACCTGGTTCCTCATGTCTTCTTGCTATTTATCACATTTCCAATACTGTTCATTGGTGAGTAATTTATGCTTTGTTGCATTACTATTTATTTTGTGTAAGAATGTGTCTCCAAACACTTTAGTCAGTGACAAATTTTTTTTTATTTATTTATTTATTTATTTATTTATTTAAATTTTATTTTTATTGAAATTTCACATTTTTAAAACAGAAATAAGATATTACAAACTTACTAAGAAAAACATATTATATCAAATCATATATCTCATTATCATAAAGAAATCAAAATAAGCAAAAAAAGACTTGAGAACAAAATCAGAGGATTCAAACAACAATTTGGAGCATATAATAAGAAATGATTGTATAACAATACTTGTTGCTATTCCTCCCTCATATAATACTCTTTCCCCCTATTGCACAGCTTCTTAAGAGTGTGTGTCCAAATATGTTCGTAGTTGTTCTGGGTATATGAAAACAAAACTATTATTTAAAATGCTTTATTAAAACACCTACAGGGATATCTCAATTGAAATTGTGCCCCCTTAGACATTACCTCTGTGCGCATCTCTATAAACCTCTTTCGTCTCAACTGAGTTGAGCGGGCTATGTCTGGGAATATCCTTATAGACTGCCCATAAAAAATTGACTTTTGATGCTTGAAATGCAATTTTAACACTGCATCTCTATCAAATTGTGATACAAATTGAACCAATAGGATCGCTGTAGTATTAATTCTAGATTCAAAGGATTTTTCCAAAATTCAGTTAAATTTAATTCTTCAGGAATCTCATTATTTTTTCCTTTAGCCTCCCCTTCTAATTGTGGTAAATAATATAATTTACTTAATTTAGGTAACTTATCCTCAGAGTACTTCAAAATATTTTTTAAGTAGCTATAGAATAAGTCCAAAGGTGTTATTAAATGACTTTTAGGGAAGTTTAGCAGTCTTAAATTGAGCTTTCTTATTTGGTTTTCTAATATCTCTATTTTACTCTCATGTTCTTCTTCTGACTTAATTAGATTCACCTGAATATTTTTAATTTCCCCCAATTGCTTATCCATTACATTAACACTTCTCTCTATTTGGTCCACTTTTTCCTGGACTTGATTGTTCTGCTTCAAAGCTTCCTGAACTGTGTTTGCTAGATTATTAATTGATTTTTGCATCTTAAGCATCATGGATCCTAATTCATCCATTGAGAATTTTTTAGGAACAATAACAGAGACATTCTCATTACCATCCATACATAATTGATCCTCCCTTTCTCTTATCTGTTGCAAGAGCCCTCCTGCTGTAAAATCCGCTGGAGTATGATTTTCCATTTTCTCCGAATTCACGGATCTCTTCACAGCATCTCTCTGAAAGAGAGAATCCTGTAGAGAATTGTTTGAGTCCACTTCGGATTCCACAGATGGAGGGACTGGTTTCTCCGGAGCACCCGGGGTTAATGATGTTTCAAATGCCTCGTTGTCTACCACCTGCTCCTGGTTTGGACTACTAGCGGCTCTTCCGGGTGTGATAATGGGATTAATGTGGAAACAGTCTGTGATAGTAGACTGAAGCATATTACCAGAATTAATTACAGAGGAAGACTCTCTAATCCTTGCTTTCCTCTTTGTGTGAGGCATAGCAATAAGAGAAATACTTTCTATATCACAGGAGATGTTAAATATGTTTCCACTTGCAACAAGATTACTCACAGTTTGTTACCCTGAGTTCTCAGTCTGGCCGCATCAACAAGCAAAATTCCTGGCTCCAAACCGCTCCAAACCGGGCTAAGCCGGGCAAAGTCGCGCGCCCCTTGACCGTGCGCGGCTTAACCGCGCCAGCGGCGGCGCGCCGGCGTAGGCTAGTTTTTATTTGCCTACCCGGCTCCTCCTCCACGTCGTCGCGGCGTCCTCAGCACTGCTCGGATTGGTAGGCAAGTTTACAGGAAATTCAAGCTGGGCTCCTCCGCCGGAAACCCAAGTGAAGAAATGCTGCGGCAGCGTCCCACCGGCGTAGGCTAGTTTTTATTTGCCTACCCGGCTCCTCCTCCACGTCGTCGCAGCGTCCTCAGCACTGCTCGGATTGGTAGGCAAGTTTACAGGAAATTCAAGCTGGGCTCCTCCGCCGGGAAACCCAAGTGAAGAAATGCTGCGGCAGCGTCCCACCGGCGTAGGCTAGTTTTTATTTGCCTACCCGGCTCCTCCTCCACGTCGTCGCGGCGTCCTCAGCACTGCTCGGATTGGTAGGCAAGTTTACAGGAAATTCAAGCTGGGCTCCTCCGCCGGGAAACCCAAATGAAGAAATGCTGCGGCAGCGTCCCACCGGCGTAGGCTAGTTTTTATTTGCCTACCCGGCTCCTCCTCCACGTCGTCGCGGCGTCCTCAGCACTGCTCGAATTGGTAGGCAAGTTTACAGGAAATTCAAGCTGGGCTCCTCCGCCGGGAAACCCAAATGAAGAAATGCTGCGGCCGTGACAAAATTTTTTATTGGAAACCCTATTAGGGGATGCATAATCCAAACAGATATTACAGTTTAATTTCCAATATTTATTAAGAAACCAATTTGTCAAGTCAATATATTGGAAGTCTGGAGGAATAGCTTAGTAGTTAGAGTAGCAGGCTATAAACAAGGGAAGCCAGTGTTCAGATCTCATTGTCACTCCTTGTGACTTTGGATAAGTTGCTTTACTCTTCATTGCCTCAGGTAAATAAAGCCTTCTGGGGACAGATAAATACTAGGGATGTGAATCGTTTTTGACGATTTAAAATATCGTCCGATATATTTTAAATCGTCAAAAATCGTTAGGGCCACGATACAATACCAATTCCCCCGATTTATCGTTAAAAAATCGTAAATCGGGGGAAGGGGGAGGGCAGGAAAACCGGCACACTAAAACCCCCTAAAACCCACCCCCGACCCTTTAAATTAAATCCCCCACCCTCCCGAACCCCCCCCAAATGCTTTAAATTACCTGGGGATCCAGCGGTGGTCCAGAACGGTGGTGGTCCGGAACGGCCCCCTCAATTGAATCCTGTTGTCTTCAGCCGGCGCCATTTTGCAAAATGGCCGCCGCAAAATGGCGGCGGCCATAGACAAAAACGATTTGACGCAGGAGGTCGTTCCGGACCCCCGCTGGACTTTTGGCAAGTCTTGTGGGGGTCAGGAGGCCCCCCCCAAGCTGGCCAAAAGTTTCTGGGAGTCCAGCGGGGTTCAGGAAGCAATTTCTTGCCGCGAATCGTTTTCCGTACGGAAAATGGCGCCGGCAGGAGATCGACTGCAGGAGGTCGTTCAGCGGGGGTTCCGCCGCCATTTTGCGGCGGCCATTTTGCAAAATGGCGCCGGCTGAAGACAACAGGATTCAATTGAGGGGGCCGTTCCGGACCGCCGCCGTTCTGGACCACTGCTGGATCCCCAGGTAATTTAAAGCATTTGGGGGGGGGGGTTCGGGAGGGTGGGGGATTTAATTTAAAGGGTCGGGGTGGGTTTTAGGGGGTTTTAGTGTGTCGGCTCACGATTTTAACGATTTTCCACGATAGTTTACACACCCAAACGGCAACAATAACGATTCCCTCCCCCCTCTCAGCCGAAATCGATCGTTAAGACGATCGAGGACACGATTCACATCTCTAATAAATACCCACAGTACCTAAATATAAACTGCTTTGAGGCAGCTGAAATTCAAAATATAAATAGACATTTCTACTTCGTACTAAACAGAAAATAATCCAGAATATATAGAAGAGTATTCTAGCAGAATGTTGTAAATAATTTGTTCCTCCTTCACCAAATGACTCAAAAAAGATGATGTTTCTTTTAAATTTAGGTTATTATTTTCAATTAACATCTCAAGTTGTTCAAAGACAGCTCAAGCTTGGCATTTACTTTAGAAGTTGCTTAGCATTCATGAACAAAGTTCAGAAGAGTATGCAAACACAACACCCTAAATTTATCAAACCTTTTGTCTTATTACAAAGGTCCTGTTTTTGGATCATCTATTGTGCTTTCTTCCTATGTTCTTGCTGAATAACTGATATCTCACCATTGTGTGCATGGGAAGCATAATTTTCAAAAATATTTATATGCAGACATAGGCTGTCTGAATATTGTCCTCCTTCGATATGGCCAAAAGTACACTCATTGTAGTGCAATGTGTGTGTACTTTTAGCTGAATTAAGAGAAGACATTCCTGGGGAATGGTCTGGTTAGGGAAGTAAAATACTGCATAGAGATTGCATTTTTTATTCTACATACATTATTGCTCATTAAAAAAATATCCATGGGAGAGATCCAAGATGGCTCCCTGAGCGGTCGCACTTACGGACGCTCCCAGAATTTCCTCTTACCGCAGAAGAATTTCCTTTTTTGAAGTCAAAATGCCCCATAAGAGAAAGGGCAACGTGAGGGTTTATCCACCCGAACCCACACTTTCGACTGGACGCTGATACCCTCACTTCGGGTCTTGAGCCCCGTTGGCGGGAACGGCAGAGGAGAGTCGTCGCCGCCTGGGGAAGTATCATTGACCCCGCCAACACCCACGAGAACAGCCGAGGGCAACCGCCCTAGCCTCTGCCGAACATGCTGAGTTGACTGCGGAGGAAGTCGCAGTCTTTCCTCAACTGGGTGGAAGTTCTGGCAAAGTGACCGGGCAGGGGAGTACACCACCTTCTCCCATGACCCCGGAAAGCCCAGTAAGGAGGGAGGAAGATACCGGGAGAGTACCCCAATAACAACGATGGATGGAGGAGGAAATGGAGCTGGAGGTGGTCAGAGAAATCCCCTACAGGTAATAAGACCGGCTGTTATTACCATGGAGTCCTTATGGGACTTGATAGTTGGAATGAACCGGGTAGTTAATGAATATACCCGAGAGACGGATCAGAACTCCCTGAAAATATCCTCTTTGGAAAACCAGCTAAAAAGAGAGAGTGAAGAACAAACCAGTAACTTAGTACAAGTTAGAAATGACTTGAAACAGATTTCTGATCTAAGTGTGACATCTTTAAAAGAACAAGCAGCCTCAATGCAGAGGCTTGAGTCTGTGGAGAATTATTTAAGACAACTGAATATAAGGATCTTGAACTTTCCCAAGATAGTTGGCGAATTGCCATTAATTACTTTTAAAAGATATTTAAAGGAAATTTTAAAGATCCCGGAGGAAATGATACCAACCCCGAAGAAAATTCTTTTTCTAAAACAGAGACAGAGTCCAATCCAGATATCCCCCGTTGGGGCTACAGGAGATTTTGAGAATCTGTCTGAATACTTAGAAAGCTCAGGCCTGGAAGTAATAGAGAGATTGGTGTTGTTTGTTTCACTTTACTCAGAATATGATAAAACATTGATTATGAAGTACTACTTTAAAGCTTTAAATGTTACTTATTTGGGAGAGCTTGTCCGTATATTTCCTGATTTGTCTAGAGTTACCCAGTTACGTAGGAGAGATTTCTTGAAAATGCACCCAGAGGTTCGTACACTGGGAGCAGAGTTTCTGCTAAGATATCCAGCTAGATGTGTAATTAGGTACTCAGGAAATGTGTATGTGTTTTATAATAAATTGCAACTAATAAATTATAATAAATTGCAACTAATCATTCCCCCTCTATCAGATGCAAGATTATCTAGCACCAGGAATCGAGCTTTCTCTATAGCTGGCCCTATAGAATGGAACTCCTTACCATCTTATCTAAGCTCAATAACGGATACCAAATCCTTCAAAAAAGAACTTAAAACCTGGCTATTTAAGCAAGCATTCACAGTCTAAATTAAGTCCACCCTCAGTCTTTGATCTCTCCACTTGTAACAACCCCTTACCCTCTCATACTATCTCGACTTCCTTCTACTTAACTCTTCCCATTCTGTCCACTCTCTCTTTCTCCCATTTTTCACCTTGAACCTTACCACTATATTTTTCCACAACCCCTTCACTTTTATTTCTCTTTTTTTTTTCATCACTCTTCCTCTCCTTTCTGACTTCTCCGTATTCTTAACTAATATTCATCTTTTCTTAAGAAAACCCAAATTCATGATTCTTACTATAGTTACGTTTTCTAATAATGTTTCTTATCACTCTGCTGTTGCTGAGATGTTATTGATAACACTGATGTTTAAGTTTATATTCTCTGTTAAAAAAAAAAAAAAAAAGTTTAATGTATGAAGTTGTTCATTGTACACCGGAGTGAAGGCTCCTCGCTATACTTCGGTATAAAAAAGAATCTAAATAAATAAATAAATAAATAAATAAATAATCCTGATCATTTAAGGGATTTCAGAAACGCCAAGAAGTCCACTCCACTATCTAATGTAGTCGCATAAAGTATGAAAGAGGGTACTAACAGAGAGCCTTTCTTTAATTTTGTTAATTTCCTTTGAGATTTCTCCTTTATAGTTCCTTCTCTCTCCCTCCATATTTCTTTGGAAAATGTAAAAGGAAATTTATTGCTTTTTGATATATTGCAAGAAATATTTTGCTTATATGTTAACCTTTGCTGTATTTCTAAACAAAGTCATCTTTGTGTTATTGTAAAATTTAATAAATATATAATTAAAAAAAAAAATATCCATAGATAAAGCAGGAGAAAATGTACATGTATACTTTGTGCCCTCAGAAAGTTCCAAAGTAAAGGATGTGCATAATTTTGCTTTGGAAATTTGGGGAAATTCTGCAAAGATAAAATACCTGTAGACATTGTCCTGTTACGCGTGCCATCCGCGGCAGACCTGCGGCACGGCTCCCTCACCTTTCTACAGTGACTCCAGCCTCTGATTCCTCCTTGCTGGCGGCGGTGGGCCCTTAGCTCCGTCCTTGGGTCTCCCCTGGTGCCTTTGGCTCTGCTACAGTCCCCGGCGTTCCCGGTCCTGCTTTCACTTCTTGTTGGGCCTCTCCGTGTGGCCCGCGGAGAAATGCTGCTACTTGTGCCACGCCCCTACAATTGATTCTTAAGTAGGGACTGGATGATGACGTCAACCTAACTACAGTATTTAAGCTCAGGCTCCGCTTCCTAGCATTGCTTTTGCAACAGGTCTCCTCGCTGGACGAGTACTCGTTGCTTCCTAGAGATTCGTCTCATCCCTGCGTTCCTGTTCTTTGTTGTTCCCGGTTCCTGTCTCGTTGTTCCTACCCTGCTTCATGCTTTGGATTGATTACACAGACTTTGACTTAGCTTTACCTGACTTTGCCATTGATCATCTCCAGACCCAGACCTCTGCTTCGCCTGACTACGCTACTGCCTATCTCCAGACCCAGACCTCTGCTTCGCCTAACTATGCTACTGCCTATCTCCAGACCCAGACCTCTGCTTCGCCTGACTATGTTACTGCCTATTTCCAGACCCAGACCTCTTCTTTCGTCTGACTATCCACTGCCTATGTCCAGACCCGGAAACTCCACTTGCCTGACTATGCTTTTGACCATCTCCATGATCAGACCTCTGCCTTGCTTGACTTCGCTCGTGACTATCTCCGTGATCAGACCTCTGCCTTGCTTGACTTCGCTCTTGACTATCTCCGTGATCAGACCTCTGCCTTGCTTGACTACTGTCTTGACTATCTCTGTGATCAGACCTCAGCCTTGCTTGCTACTGCCTTCAGATTGCCACCAGCCCCTGACTCAAGCCTACCATTGGACGCCTCTTCAGCTTATTCCCTGGACTTGGTTTCTTCAGGTTTCGGCCTGCATTTGCTCTGGCGCCCCCTGTCTGCCTTTGTTCCATTGGCCCTCGAGTTTCCAGGACATTACCCAGTGAAGAGTAAGACTGTACCATCTCTCACCTGCTGCCTCTGGGCTGAACCAACTCCTACTGCAACTACATACAGAGGCCCACCTAAGTACTGCTGTCCCCGGCACCCAAAGGCTCAACCTGCGGGGAATGAGTGCTGGTATAGGTGAAGCTCCAGTGGCCTCTGTCTATCAGCCAACTCCACCTGCCGACGGTGGGGACCCATAGGTCCTTATCTACGGGTTGCATCAACCCCACCTTGGCCCAAGGGTCCACCTCTGTCGCAATAGGTTGCAAAGGCCATGGACTCGGTGGAGCCCCGTGCCCTCCAGGCCATCCCAGGCCTGGTATCCAAGATACAAGAACAGCAGCAGTTTCTTGAGGTATTGGCCTCCTCCATTGATTGTCTCCATGCCCGGCTTGATTCCCTCACCAGTATTCCGGTTTCTATGCCGACTCCTCTTCATCCACAGCCATCACCATCGATGCCTCGAGCCTTTCTGGCCCTACCAGTGCCCCCACGCTTCAACGGTGACTCCAGACTCTGCAGAGGGCTTATCAACCAGTGCTATATGCAATTCGCTCTGCAGCCCTCCGTCTTCCAGGACGAATTGACCAAAGTCACCTTCATCCTATCTCATTGGCTTGGGCTTCCCCCCTATGGGAATGGTCAGACTCCCTCCTAAGGGGGTTATCTCAGTTCATGGCTGTGTTTTGACGGACCTTGGATGATCCTGGGAGGCATGCCGTGGCAAGCACCAGCTTATTACAACTTTGTCAAAGTCAAAGAAGTCTCTTCGACTATACCATTGAGTTTCAGATGTTGGCTTCCGAGCTTGCCTGGCAGGAGGACTGCCTATGAGCTATCTACCTGGATGGACTTTCCTCACAGCTGATGGATGAGCTGGCTGCAATGGAGCTCCCTTCCTCTCTCGTATAGACTTGACAGGCCAAATTGACCACCGTCTCCAAGAGCATCACCGGGAAAGTCGGATGCCCAAGAAGCCCTCTTGGGTTCGATCCTGTTCTCCACCGACCACCAGCCCTACCCCGAGCAGGGTCACTACTGTGGCTAAAACGGAAGAGCCCATGCAGTTGGGTCATGGGTAGCTGACACCGGAAGAGCGCCTCTGGTGGAGACAAACCGGTCTGTGTCTGTAATGCGGAGCACCTGGCCACCATCTACAGACCTGTCCTGTCCGTCCAGGAAACTTCCCAACCTAAGTTCAGTAGGGGTCCTGAACTTGGGCACAACTTCTCTGGCCCCTCAATTGTCTCTACCGGTCACCTTGGTCTGGGACTCCCGGTCCTTTCCAGTCCTTGCTCTGGTGGATTCCAGAGCAGGAGGTAATTTCATACTCAAGGATCTAGTCCAGCTCCTGGGTATAAAGACCCGTCCGCTAGAGACCTCCTTGTGTATTGCATCTATTTATGGAGAACCGTTACACAATCGAATCTTCCTTACCACGGAACTAGTCCAGTTGCACACTGGTGCCCTGCATACCGAAGAACGTGAACTGTTAGTATTGGAGAAATCCATCCATCCGGTAGTCCTCGGACTCCCCTGGTTTCAAAGGTACTCTCCCCAATTTAACTTGGGTTCATTGCAACTGGTGGAGTGAGGTCCCGCCTGCCACAAGTCCTGTATTACCTTCTTCCACCTCTTTGGAGGTTCGTTTGTCCCATTGACATCCTTCCTGGGACCATGCCTCCACGAGGACGCACCTACCCTCTGTCTCTGCCATAGTCAAAGGCTATGACTCAGTACATCCAAGAAAACCTTGTGAAGGGATTCATCTGCCCCTCAACTTCTCCTGCAGGGGCGGGATTCTTTTTTGTAACCAAGAAAGATGGGTTGCTCAGGCCATGTATTGACTACTGCGGCCTAAACTCCATCACCCGCAAAGACAAGTATCCTCTGCCACTGATCTCAGAATTATTTGATCGCTTGCAAGGAGCATCTATATTCACGAAATTGGATTTATGCGGAGCATATAATTTGGTACGGAACTGTCCTGACGACATTTGGAAAGACTGCCTTTAACACTGGCATTACGAATACCTGGTGATGCCTTTCGGCCTCCGTAACGCACCCCCAGTTTTCCAACGAATGATGAATGAAAGTTTCAGATATTTTCTGTATACTAAGGTTGTGGCATATCTGGATGATATCCTTGTCTTTTCTAAAGATCTGGTCATACACTGCACTGATGTCCGTACCGTCCTTCAACACCTTCACGAGAATCACTTATTTGCAAAATTGGACAAAAGCTTATTCGAGAAATCCAGTCTGCCTTTCCTCGGATACATAATCTCCCAACATGGATTTTCTATGGACCCTGCCAAGTTGAAAGGAATCTGGGATTGGCCGCAACCCGTCGGTCTTAAAGCCCTCCAGCACTTCCTGGGATTTCTAAATTACTATCGCCATTTCAACCCACACTATTCCACTTTGGCTGCTCCTCTGAGAGCATTAACTCGAAAGGGCCAAGATACTCGAAATTGGACTCTGGAAACCGTCGCAGCCTTCCACCACTTCAAAAAAGCCTTCCAAGTGGGGTCTTGTCTACATCACCCAGACCCGAACCATCCTTTTCAAGTGGAAGTAGATGCCTCCGCTATTGGGGCTCGGGCGGACCTGAGTCAACGCACTGCTTCCAGTGCTACAGTCCCAAGTTCATTCTACTCCCGCAAGTTCTCATCTGTGGAACAGAACTACAGTATTGGAGATCGCGCGTTACTTGCCATAAAATTGGCCCTTGAAGAATGGCGCCCATGGCTAGAGGGTATGGCAACATAAGTTCATCGTGTTCACCGGCCATAAGAACCTGGAACATTTGAGCCATGCCCAGTGTCTCAATGTTCATCAGGCCCGATGGGCCCTGTTCTTTTCCAGGTTCAATTTTGAGCTTCGTTACCGTCCAGCTAATAAAAATCTCTGGGCAGATGCCCTATCACGCTCTTTTGAGCCTGAAGACACTCTGGAAGAACCCAGCCATATAATAGACCCAGCTTGTATCTGTCTGTCTGCTACTCACCCAGTCCCTGCTGGGAAGACTGTCATGCCCCGACGACACCGAGAAAAAGTTCTCCACTGGGCGCATGATTCTTAGTTTGCTAGTCACCCAGGGCGAGCATGAACCTTGGCACTGCTCCAGCGGTTCTTCTGGTGGCCTACTATTGTCTCTGATGCTAAAGCATATGTCGAATCCTGTAACACTTGTGCACATCAAAAGCCCCCGATCGATCGACCTTGGGGTCTCCTGCAACCACTTCTAACTCCCGAGGAACCATGGACCCATCTATCTATGGATTACATCGTGGATTTGACTCTATCTACAGGTAATACCGTGATATTGGTAACCATAGATTGATTTTCAAAAATGGCCCATTTTGTCCCTCTACTGGGCCTACCATCTGCTCCAGAACTGGCACGCCTATTTTTCCACCACATCTTCAGATTGCATGGCCTACACAAGGACATTGTCTCTGATAGAGGTCCACAGTTCGTTGCTAGATATTGGCATGCTCTTTGCCAAAAATTCGGTATTAATATCAGTTTAACAACTGCTTATCACCCCCAAGCCAACGGACAAGCGAGCGAATGAATCGCTCTTTGAAAGCCTTCCTGCGCGCTTACATCAACGACCGCCAAGACAATTGGTCTGAACTTCTCCCTTGGGCGGAGTTTTCTCACTACTCCCACATTGCCACTGCTACAGGCATGTCACCATTCTCTATTGTCTATGGAAAGCAATCACGGCCACCACTGGCCATACCTTTGTCAGTACCATCCCCTGTGGCGCAGGCTACTGCGGATGCCCTTAAGACTTTATGGGAACAGACGAATCTTTGCTTACGTCAAGCCACTTCCCAGGCCAAGAGAGCTGCTGACAGTCACCGACACGTGGCTCCTGAATTCCTTCCTGGCCAGAAAGTCTGGTTAAGTACTTGGCATATCCGACTCAAAATACCTTCTCAAAGATTCACTCCAAGGTACATTGAACCTTTTACGGTCACCCGACGCATTGGACCAGTTACATACCAGCTTCGGCTGTCTCCTACGCTGGGAATACATAATACGTTTCACATATCTCTTTTAAAACCTGTGTTCTTATCCTGGCCTGCCTGAAAGGCTCCTGAACCACCTTCACTCATGGCTGAAACTGATACGACGTACAAGGTACATGAAGTCCTCGACGTCGCCGTAGGGGCCGCCGGTGGGAATACCTCCTTTCTTGGGAGGGTTATGGACCTGAAGAAAATTCTTGGGAACCAGCTCAGAACATCTTGGACCAAACCCTCTTCCTGAACTTTCATCGTGCCCATCCAGGCAAACCTCAACCTCTAAAAGGGGGGCGTAAAGGGGGGGGGGGTACTGTTATGAGTGCCGTCCACGGCAGACCCGTAGCACGGCCACCTCACCTTTCTACAGTGACTCCAGCTTCTGGTTCCTCCTCGCTGGTGTCAGTGGGTTGTCAGCTCCATCCTAGGGCCTCCCCTGGTGCCTCCAGCTCTGCCACAGTCCCCAGTGTTCCTGGGCCTGCTTTCACTTCTCGTTGGGCCTCTCCATGTGGCCCGCGGAGAGACGCTGCTACTCGCACCGTGCCCCTCCCTAGGTGCGCGCACCATTTATTCTTAAGTAGGGACTGTGGTGGGAACCTAGCCATGGCCCCGGATGATGACGTCAATCTGACTACAGTATTTAAGCTCAGGCTCCGCTCCCTAGCATTGCCTTTGCAACAGGTCTCCTCGCTTGTCGAGTACTCGTTGCCTCCTCGAGATTCGTCTCATCCCTGTGTTCCTGATCCTCGTTGTTCCTGGTTCCTGTCTCTTAATTCCTACCCTGCTTCATGCTTTGGATTGATTACACGGATTTTGACTTTGCTTTCCCTGACTTTGCCATTGATCATCTGCAGACGCAGACCTCTGCTTCGTCCGACTACGCTACTGCCTATCTCCAGTCCCAGACCTCTTCTTCACCTGACTATGCTACTGTCTATCTCCAGACCCAGACCTCCGCTTCGTCCGACTACGCATTGCATATCTCCAGAGACAGAGCTCTGCTTCGTCCAGTTAGGCATTGCCTATCTCCAGACCCAGAACTTCACTTTGCCTGACTATGCTTTTGACCATCTCCATGATCAGACCTCTGCCTTGCTTGACTACGCTCGACTATCTCCATGATCAGATCTCATCTTGCTTGCCACTGCCTTCGGATTGCCACCAGCCCTGACTCTAGCCTACCATTGGACGCCAGGATAAGTCCACAGGTTTTAAAAGAGATATGTGAAACATATTATGTATTCCCAATGTATTCTTCAGCTTACTCCCTGGACGTGGTTTCTTCAGGCTTCGGCCTGCTTTTGCTTGAGCGCACCCCCTGTCTGCCTTCATTCCATTGGTGCCTGAGTTTCCAGGACATTACCCAGACCGGAGTAAGACAATACCATCTCTCACCTGCTGTCTCTGGACTGAACTAATTCCTACTGCAACAACATGTAGAGGCCCACCTAAATCCTGCTGGCCCTGGCAACCAAAGGTTTAACCTGCGGGGAATGAGGGCTGATATAGGTGAAGCTCCAGCAGCCTATGTCTATCAGCCCACTCCACCTGCCGATGGTGGGGACCCGTAGGTCCTTACCTAAGGGTTGCATCAACCCCACCTCAGCCAAGGTTCTACCTCCAATGCAACATGTCTAAGAATGCACGGTTTAAAACTTTAAGCTTTATCCTACCTTTTGGCTTGCTCTTTATAACACAAATAGGCACATAACTACGTACACACACACACCCCACTTCACTTCTACCCCAAACTTTTTGAGAGCTAAAATTTCCAAATGCAGTACTTACTGATACTCTTTAGCTATCAGCAAGATGCTATTCTCCTCTTAGTGCTCCCATTGGAATAAATTAAGCATTTAAAAAAATGGAATTCATGGGGAAAAAACATCCCTGCACAGAGGTCAATTTGCAAAGCCATTTTGATGGATAGCTCATAAGTTATCCATACAACTCACATGTTAAACATCTAACTCCAAGTTAACCATTTAAATATTTAGTTTTGAATATTTTCATCCACAGTGTATGTGCTGTGCTGTGTGCACTTATGCTAACTGACTCCACATAGAAAAAAATCTGTTAAACACTAACAATGAAAAAGTATAGTAGCTTATTAAGATTCTTATCTGGTGTCCAGATAGAGACATAAAAATCACTCTCACAGTTACAACTGCAATCTCCACCCTAGCCCTCCCACTATGAAGAGAAAAATCAAAATCAGTCTTTCTTTCTGGCACAGTGAGTGATACTATTGTAGCACAGAGAAGATCAGAAGCATCTCTTTACCAGTGCCAAATCCAACAATTTGTAAGCATTTTTAAAACTGTTAGAGCGTCTAATTGCATTCCCTTTTTGCAAAGAGCTAAAGAGAAAAGCAGACTGCTGCTTACACATGCTCAGTCTTTACAGTGGGAGTACAATAGTGCACTTAATCCTGATAGCAGCTAGAGGCTATGTTAGAAATATGCTTCACTGTGATTTGTCTTTTTTGTGGTTTCCTTGCTAACTTATTCTGCCTTGTCTCTGACAAGGCTTTGAAGTCACACAGGTAAGAGTTGGATGCTTTAGTTAAAAATTGACTTTTTTGTTCATCAGTACACAGCCATAGACTTTAATGAACTGTAAACTTGAATGGGAAACATAAACAAATAAGACAAATATTTTTCATTTTGTTTGTGGGGCCCTTCCATTCATTTTGGGGGATGGGGGTGGCTGGGCGGAGAACACAAATTAAACAAATTTGGACTCATTTGCTGTGTTTTAACCATTCATTTCAAACAAATGTACAACCCTGACTCCCATTTCTTCCCCTTTTTTAAATCCTCTTGATTATAATTCCCAAAGAACACAGCATATCTCTAAGCTGTCCCTAGCCAACACAAATTGATTTGGGGCTTTGGATAGGTACCCCCCTCTTGCCAGTGCTTAACACAATATAAAAAGTCAAGTTTCATATGCACCTGCTCATAGCCTTATTGTGAATAGCTAGGACTATCTCCCCTGTTGCTGCATTGCCACCATGTCCTCTTGGATAAATGTGTTATTTGTATTTAATTTATATTCTGCTTTTTCAGGTGCTTCAAAGCGGATTACATTCAGGTACTGCAGATATTTCCCTAACTGCCATATGGCTTACAATCAAGGGCAGTAACTTTCAAACCGGGGCGTGTAAGTGTTGGCTCCACCCTGGAATGCCCATTCTCCTCCCCTTTTTTGCCTTGTTATTTTTGGTGCACAGATGGGTAGATATATACATGTAAATAGCAGCTTTTAAAATCTGTTGCTCACGTGTGGCCCACATACAAGCATATGTGGGCATTTTTGCACTAGCAACACTTTTAAAATCAACCTTTTTGAATGCTGTGTTTTGAAACCAAATTGTATTGTATAGATTAATATATATATTCCTTGTTTCTAAAATCATATTTCCAAGTAAAATTTGCTGTTTGAAAATTGTCCAACACGTTCCCCAGTAAAAGCGTACGGGGGTATTAACAACATGAGTACTTTTTACCCAGAAAAAACAGAGGAGCTCAGGGGAGTAGGTAGGTTAAAAAAGGGAAACAATGTGCATACATTAGATTTTCAAATATATATGTATTGTTTGGAAAGGAAAAACAGGTGCAAATCACTGTAGGTAATTTTTCCTGAGAACATTTTTCCTGAGAACATTTTCCAAGGGAAAGTGTACCTTTCCTTTGACAACTGATGCAAAGTACAAAGGTAACATATAGTAAAGATGGCAGAAAAAGACCAAATGGTTTATCTAGTTTGCCCAGCTCCGCTCCATGCAGGTTACCCCCAAACCTTATGTTAAGGGTAGTAATACTAGTAGAAACATTTTTATAGGGTGAGCAGCCTTCATAATTGAGACAATGCTGCTTCAACAGGCTTTGCTTTTGACTTGGCTGTAGAAGCAGTCCTGCACTTTTCCCGAATATCTGCATATCGGTACCCTGGACTGTAAAAGTACCAGTGGGCATTGTATCGATGAGGCTACTTTTCAAATCTGACTCAATTAAGAGTATGTATCCCAAGTTTTTAATTTCTTTCATTAAACATTCTCTACCATTTTTAAAAATGAGATAAATATTGAAAGGTGAATTTTAAAAGCCCAGCGTGCGCATAAACTAGGGGATGTGCAAATATGTTGGGCTCATGTGCGTTGAGCAGATTTTAAAAGCTGTGAAGATACCGCATATCTACTGGGGTGTGCACATCTTGAAAGATTTCAAAAAGGGGTGTGGGTGCGGTCTGGGTAGGGCATGGATATTTTGTAGCGTGAACCTGAGATGTGAGCATAAATACTTATGTGACAGCCTGCCACATAATTTACTTCTGCTATGGATGACGTGTAAGTTAAAAAAAAAATATAGACAGATCAAACTGGAGATGAATGAAAGCTATTAAACTGGGGGGGTTTGAAGGACCTATCTCTGAAATGGGGATGATCTGGTAAAACTGGGAATAGCGTCGGTGCGTGACCCTTTTAAAATTCCTAATTTATGCAGAAGTGACAATTGCATGCAGTTGCAAGCACCCACTCAAAATTTGGCGCACATGTGCATGCAGCCAGGCTATTTTATAAATGCACGCATATGTTCACATGTTATAAAATGGCAGCATCCCTGGGCATGGGCTGATGTATGCATACCAATGTGTGCCTGCGCCGGTTTGAAATTTACCATCCAATTGAGTTCTAGAACATAGGGTTCCAGCACCAGAACACTTGCTGTACTACCTCCCAGTGATATCACCAGAAGCCCGGGTGAAAGTATTGTCAATATCAGAGGGTTCAGTGCCCAATTTGTCTGCCTGCTGACCCATCCTAATAGGTTGGAGAATCTGCTACTGACGCAGAACAGCTTGTGGCAATTCTTTTCCTCTAACATTTGTGTCCCTGGTTGCCGCTTCTCTCCACAGTGCTGAAATGCTGTTGCCATGCCTCCTGGCGATGTTACCAAGAGCTCAGGTGAAAGTGCCAGGGTTGATGCCAGATATGTCATGCTGTGTGTGCATACTTCAGTGCACACATGAAGGAGCATGACAAAGGAGCTTGCTCCATTGTATGTGAAAAGTGTGCAAGGGTACAAATTTCTTTTTGTTGAATTTGTCATCATTCTGCATCACAAGGCTGAGATTTACTCTTATTACCATTAAAAATGAGCTATAAATAGAGGTAAATGTATTCAGAATACTTTTTTGTCAACTAGTTTTATAATGTTTATTTAGACATTTTATTTACCGTTGTTACATATATAGATCACAACAGTTTACAAAGTGACATTCATAGTTATAACTCAACAAACATTTTCCCCTAGGTTCATCAAAATGCTATAATAACATTTGGATAGCGCCTGTGGTAAGAAAAAGGGGTGTGTTTATGGTAATTTTACAATTACCATACCGCTTTGCATAGGCAGTGCATTTGCGCCATGCGGTAACACAATTATTGCATGCGTTATGGAGTTAACGCCTTAATTGCGTGCATTTATGCCAAAGCGCATGTTGCCCCCTGTTGCGCAGGAGGTGGACTCTTGAGCCGAGGTGGAATTGATGCTACCCACAGGGCAAGCCCTACGGGGTCCCCACTGTCGGTAGGCGGAGCTGGCTGACTGATGGAGGCTGGCTGGAGATTCGCCAATACCAGCCCTCATTCCCTGCAGGTTGAACCCTTGGATACCGGGGCCGGATGGAGTTAGGTGGGCCTCCGTCCGAGGTCTTCTGATGGACAAGGAGGAGGTCAGAAACAGCAGCAGCAGTGGTAAGAGTAGCAGGTCTGATCTGGATGAGGCGGATTCCCAGAGACCTGAGCGCCAAATGGAACGAGAGGCAGACAGAGGGTGCCCGAGTAAGAACAGGCCGAAGCCTGAGAAACCAATTCCAGCATGAGTATAGCAGAGGCGTCGTTGAACAAGCTGGAGTCAGGGCAGGTGGCAAGCAAGGTAGAGCGGAGACGGAAGGCAATGGTCAAGTCCAGGAGATAATCAAAGGCGTAGTCAGACATTTTAGTTACTTGGTATGCCCTGATGTGTGACATTTGAGGTCAACACCAAGGTAATTGAAATCACTAATTATTACTTTGTTGCTGTTTTTGTTGGCTTCCTGAATTTCTGTTAGCATTTCATCATCTATCTTTCATTCTGATCAGGTGGACAGTAATACACCACAATTGCTATTTCATTCTCCTTCTCATTTGGAATTTCAGTCCTTAAGGATTACACAATACATTTTGATATTTGCAGAACTTTTATTCTGTTTGACTGTATGTCCTCTTTAACATTAGATCACACTTCCCTCAATTTGATTCATCCTATCATTGTGATATAATTTGTATCCTGGTATCACAGTGTCCCATTGGTTATCCTCCTTCCATCAAGTCTTTGAGATGCCAATTATATCTACCTTTTCATTCTGCACTAGATATTCTAATTCTCCCATGTTATTTTTCAGACTTCTAACATTTGCAATCAGTCATTTCAAAATATGTTTTTGGTTTCTATTAACAATCTGTTTCTCAGTTGACTGGGGTAAATTGGGATAGTTTTGCTTTGTCTGCTCTTTACTTCAAGGCAGCTGGGATACTTTAGTATTTATTGTAACCCCTCTATCAGCATGCCCTAACATCCCTGTTTTGTTAGTATCCTTTGAAGACAAACTAAAAGGAAGAACTGGACAGAGATCTGATTGAAGACATCCAAAAGATAGGAAATAAGGGAGAAGTGGTGATCGTTGGAGACTTTAATATGCCAGATGTAGACTGGAGAATCCCATCTGCAGAATCTAATAATAGTAGAGTAACAGTGGATGCCCTGCAAGTAGCTTTATTCAAACAAATGGTAATGGAACCCACGAGAGAAGGAGCTATACTCGACTTAGTGCTCACTAATGGAGATAATGTCTCTGATGTCCAGGTGGGCGCCCACCTCAGCAGCAGTGATCATCAAACGGTATGGTTTAATATCACAAAAAGGATACGGAAAAGAAGCACAAAGACCCAAGTTTTACAGTTCAAAAACACGGACTTTGATGAAATGGGGAAGTACCTGGAGGAAGAACTAAAAGGCTGGGAGAACGAGAGAGATGTGGATCAACAGTGGACCAATCTAAAAGGAGCAGTTACCAAGGCAACTAATCTATATGTTAGAAAACTAAAGAAAAGCAAAAGAAAAATGAAACCTATCTGGTTCTCAAAGGAGGTGGCTGACAAAATAAAGGCCAAAAGAACAGCGTTCAAGAAATATAAAAGATCCCAAAGGGAGGAGCACAAGAAGAATATCTGGTAGAACTGAGGGAGACAAAGAAATTAATCAAGACAGCAAAAAGTCAAGTGGAAGAGAGGATTGCCAAGGACGTGAAGAGAGGTGACAAAACATTTAGCTCTATCAGATAATATCTTAAGAGAATTCGATACAGGAACACACTACATTCTGGTTCTATTAGATCTCTCTGCAGCATTTGACACTGTAAATCACAGAATACTAATCAATAGACTGAAAGAAATGGACTGAAAGAAATAGGACTCACTAACAAAACACTAAAATGGTTCGAGTCATACTTAAACAATAGATGTTTTCAGGTACAAATCAAAAAATGCACTTTCAGACAAAGTCAAACTGCTAACTGGGGTCCCACAGGGATCAGCCCTATCTGCAACACTCTTAACATCTACCTCCTCCCAGTATGTCACTTACTAGCAGGACTGGGAATTATACATTACATTTACGCAGATGATATACAATTACTGTTACCCATTCCAAACACCATTGAAGAAACAATGAAACTAGCCAATATGTACCTAGAAATAATCAAACAGCTCCTAAACCAGATGGAATATAGTATAGTGAAATTGAAAGGTGGAAAGGATCAATGTGTGGAGAGAGAAGAAATGGCAGAAATATTTAACGAATACTTCAGTTCTGTGTTCACTAAAGAGGACCCTGGAGAAGGACCATCGCTAGTTAACAAGAAACTGGAGGGGAGTGGAGTAGATGTAACTCCATTTACAGTAGAGAAGGTATGGGAAGAGCTGGGGAAACTGAAAGTGGACAAAGCCATGGGGCCTGATGAGGTTCATCCTAGGATACTGAGGGAGCTCAGAGATGTGCTGGCGAGTCCACTGTGTGACCTGTTCAATAGATCCCTAGAAACGGGAGTGGTGCCGAGTGATTGGAGAAGAGCGGTGGTGGTCCCGCTTCACAAGAGTGGGAACAGAGAAGAGGCTGGTAACTACAGACCAGTTAGCCTGACTTCGGTGGTGGGAAAAGTGATGGAGTCACTGTTGAAAGAGAGAATAGTGAACTATCTACAGTCGGGAGAATTGCTGGACCAGAGGCAGCATGGATTCACCACAGGAAGATCCTGTCAGACAAATCTGATTGACATTTTTGACTGGGTAACCAAGGAATTGGATCGAGGAAGAGCACTCGATGTCATCTACTTGGATTTCAGCAAATCCTTTGATATAGTCCCGCATAGGAGGCTGGTGAATGAAATGAGAAGCTTAGAAGTGAGTGCTGAGGTAGTGGCCTGGATTGCAAACTGGTTGACGGACAGAAGACAATGTGTGATGGTAAATGGAACTCTCTCTGAAGAGAGAGCGGTTTTAAGTGGTGTACCGCAAGGATCGGTGTTGGGACCGGTCCTGTTCAATATCTTTGTGAGCGACATTGCGGACGGGATAGAAGGTAAGGTTTGTCTTTTTGCGGATGACAGTAAGATCTGCAACAGAGTGGACACGCCAGAAGGAGTGGAGAGAATGAGACGGGATTTAAGGAAGCTGGAAGAGTGGTCGAAGATATGGCAGCTGAGATTCAATGCCAAGAAGTGCAGAGTCATGCATATGGGGAGTGGAAATCTGAATGAACTGTATTGGATGGGGGGAGAAAAGCTGATGTGCACAGAGCAGGAGAGAGACCTTGGGGTGATAGTGTCTAATGATCTGAAGTTGGGGAAACAATGTGACAAGGCGATAGCTAAAGCCAGAAGAATGCTGGGCTGCATAGAGAGAGGAATATCGAGTAAGAAAAGGGAAGTGATTATCCCCTTGTACAGGTCCTTGGTGAGGCCTCACCTGGAGTACTGTGTTCAGTTCTGGAGACCGTATCTCCAAAGAGACAGAGACAGGATGGAGGCGGTCCAGAGAAGGGTGACCAAAAAGGTGGATGGTCTTCATCGAATGACTTATGAGGAGAGATTGAAGAATCTAAATATGTACACCCTGGAGGAAAGGAGGAGCAGAGGTGATATGATACAGACTTTCAGATACTTGAAAGGTTTTAATGATCCAAAGACAACCACAAACCTTTTCCATCGGAAAAAAATCAACAGAACCAGAGGTCACGATTTGAAGCTCCAGGGAGAAAGACTCGGAACCAATGTCAGGAAGTATTTCTTCACAGAGAGGGTGGTGGATGCCTGGAATGTCCTGCCGGAGGAAGTGGTGAAGACCAGAACTTTGAAGGACTTCAAAGGGACGTGGGATAAACACTATGGATCCATAAAGTCTAGAGGACGTGAATGAAGAGTGGGTGGCTCGCGGGTATGGCGGCTACAACCTGGAGATAATAACCTTATTCAATAAACATACACACGGTTAATGCGACTCCAACATTGCTCTAAGCTTCAACGGCAAGAGGAAATGTGGAAAAAAGGATTTGCATTCACAAAAAAGTGGGGAGTAGCTTGCTTGTTACTGCGGTTACTACCCCAAACCAAATAAGCCTGATACTTCACTTTCAATGCATATCCAGCATAGCTGTCTGCTTCAACGGCAGGGGAGAAAGACCGATACTTCACTTTCAATGCATATCCAGCATAGCTCTCTGCTTCAACAGCAGGGGAGGAAGACCGATACTTCACGCATATCCAGCATAGCTCTCTGATTCAACAGCAGGGGGAATGAAGAAAAGTGAATCTGTATAAAGAGAACAACCAACAAGGACTGAATTACATAGTCTGGGTAAACAAATAAGCATGGGTGTAGCTTGCTTATTGCGGCTGTTACTCCCCCTAACTAAGCTAGATATTTCACTTAGATGCAGTTCCAATACTGCTCTCTACATTAATAGTGTGGGTGGAAGGGAAATAGAACCAAAAGGTTACTAAGAGCCAAGAGAAACAGATAAGTATGAGAAGAAAAAAAGTGTGAAGCTTGCTGGGCAGACTGGATGGGCCGTTTGGTCTTCTTCTGCCGTCATTTCTATGTTTCTATAAGATACATCATTCCAAACCATGCACTTCTCTGCAACTATTGGCTTTCCTCCATCATCTCGTTTAAAAGGTGCTCTATCTCCTTTTTAAATGTCAATGCCAACAGCCTGTTTCCACTCTAAGATGGAGCCCATCCTGTGAGAATAGGGTCCCCCTTTATCAGAATGTTCCCCAGTTCTTAACACATCGAAAACCCTCTTCCCTACACCATTGTTTCATCTATGCATTGAAACTTTGGAACTCAGCCTGCTTCTGGGGTTCTGCATGTGAAACAGAGAACATTTCTGAGAATACAACCCTGGTGGTTCTGAATTTCAGTTTCCTACATAAGAGACTAAATTCAGCCTCCAGAATCACCCTCCAGCACCTTCCTATGTTGTTGGTATCCACATGTACAATGAGGGTCAGCTCCTCCCCATCACTCCCTAAAATATTATCTAGGTGGTGTGTGAGGTCCACAAGCTTCATATCAGGCAGACAAGTAACCAAGTGATTCTCATGCCAACCAGTCTCTCAGCTATCTATATTTCTAATGATTGAATCACCCACTATAGCAGTTGTCCTAACCCTTTCCTCTTGGACATACGGACCTGGAGATACTTACTCTGTGTGAGATAAGGCATTACTTCGAAAGCAGGTCCTAGCTAGAGGATCACTTCCTGCTACACCAAGGTGATGATATTCTGACAGGTGACCTTGCTCCTCTAAAGTAGCATAAGTGCTGCTGTGTTCTTGAATGTCTCCTCTATATATCTATATAGAATGTCTCCTCTATATATCTATATATATCTCTGTCTGCCACTCTGGCATCCAGAGATTGGACTCATTCTCTGAGAACCAGGAGCTCTTTGTACCAGGTTCACACATACAACACCCCATCAATAGGTAGATAGTCACCAAGTGGCACTCGGTGCATAAGACTGAATAGCCCCCAACTTGCTGCTGGACTTCTGTCTGTATCTCAGTTTTATTAAGTAGCTGCAGTTTTTAAAAGCTGATAAAGCAGTAGGGATGTCTCTTAATTTAAGGGATTTTAAATTATTTGGTATCTTTTAAAATCTAAGGGGTAGATATTCAAATCTTACCCAGATAAGTAACTTAACTGGATATAGCTTATATGGTTAAATTACAAGGATATTCAGTGGCATGGCTATGCCGCTGAATATATCCACATACATATTGTAAATTAGATGGGTAAATTATATCCATCTAAGTTTAGACCTGCTATTGAGCAGGTCTAATTTAGACTGACAATTTATCCAGCTAAATAGCAATATTGCTACTTAGCTGGATACATTATCCAGCTGAGTAGCGCCACCCTGATCTGCCCACTGCCACCCACAAAGTTCTCTGGCTAATAGCCGGTTAAGTGACTTATGTGGCTGTCTAGTGACCGCTGAACATGAGCGGATATTCAATGGCCTCAAGACAGCCAGATAAGTCCTACTTATCTACCTATCTGCCATTTGAATTGTTACACCCGTCAATCGCAGACGGCTGCAGCCGCTGTTGCTCATCTCCTTCTTTGTAGCTTTAACTCTGTGGGGAAGACTTGCGACCTCCGCCAGCTATCTCCCGCCTGTCTACTGTTCCAGGGCCTCCCTGGATGCCACGGATGCTGCCGACTTCCATCTTGCCCTCGGAATCCCCTAGGCGCGGGTGCACACAGGCCAGTCTTAAGCATATCATGGCAGGAACCTCGGGGACGTCCCCTCTGGATGACATCATCCTTCCAGGACATTTAAGCTGGCTGGCCCTGCCTTCCTATGACTTGGCAATGTTCCCTCATTACTGAATCCGCTTTGCTCACTACGGACTTCCCCTTCCAGTTCCTGCTACTTTGGCGTCAGACGCTCTGGGTACCCGCTCCTCGGGGGCCCTTCCTTGTCTCTGGCTATCCGGTTCTCAGAGGGCCTTCTGCCTTAGACTACTGCTTGCCCTGTTCCCCGGGGCTTCTTCTGGAACCTCCGCTGCTGTGAGTACCTTCGCTCTACAGACCTCTACCATACTATCTCTATTGTGAAACCCTCATCGATGTACCCCATGCTGCGGGCCACTACCATATCATCTCTGAGTGAGGAACTCTCATCGGTGTACCCCGCGCTGCTGACCACTACCGTGTCATCTCTAAGTGAGGACCCTTCACTGGCGTGCCCTGCTCCACAGACCACCGTATCATCTACTGAGGAGACTTATCGGTGTACCCCGCTCCGTGGACCATTGCCGTATCTCCACTATAGAGGTGTATTCCCTTTGGGTATACCCCATCGCACAGACTCTGTGTCTTTCTCCTACACTTCTCGCTTCAAGGGCAGTGCCTCTCTATCTCTCTATTAAAGACTCTATTCCACAGCTGTGTCTGATGTCTGCTGAGACCTTGCCTCCCAATGGTAAGGCTCACAGGGTTCCTCCCTGTGGGCAGTACCATCTCTCACCTCGGCCCAGGGCCCACATATCTACAAATCCTAACAGAATATTGGGCCCTAAAGTTTTTATGCTGAAATTTGTTTATTGTATCAGTCAGAAAAGTACATAACAATTATTATTGGTCATATATCGCATCAACAAACAAACAGTTGGAAAGTAACATTGACCATATCGATACAATATTTTTGCTTTTAAATCCGCCCCATATCATTTCAAATCAATAACAATGCCTTAACTATGGAAGAAAAACTGTTACCATGAGAACAACCCAGTGTGTGTGTGTGTGTGTGGGGGGGGGGGGGGGGGGGTTCGGCAACCCACTAAATGTATTAAAAATAACATGAGAAAAGTGGACATATCCCCTCCCTCCTGTCCTCCCCTCCACCCTAAATCCTGAACCATCTGTACATAAAAGCTCTGAACAGACTCAGTTATACATAGCTAATCATTGGAAAATAGGAGAAAGAAAGAAAGAAAATAAAGAGATAAGTCATTAAGAATCAGACTCCATGCAAAAGAAGACAATGAGTTTAAATAAACCTCCCAGAGTTTCACAAAATCATGTTTTTTTCTGATACCATTCTATTTTCTCAATATATTTATCCAAGATGCAGATGTGATGGATAAGGTTTCGTAATTGTGTCAAAGTAGGAGGGTCACCCGAGAGCCATTTCTGCAGTATACACTTTTTAGCTAATATGATAGTCAGGTGGCACCACGACTTAGTATACTTATTTGGGAACAATATACCTCGCATGTCATCCCATAGAACACACTTAACTGCTAGGAAAAAGACCCCCCCCCTCCTGTTTTAATCAAATATATTTGGACAGCTCTCCAAAATGTATGGCTATAGGGGCAGGTCCAAAATTGGTGGCATAAGGTATTCTCTGTGGCCCCACATTTTAGACATCTTCCCAAGGTTGCGACACCCATGCTAAGTGCAGCTTTGGGGGAAATATACGATCTGTGTAATAACTTAAAATGAAGTTCCTGTAAAGTAACATTTGTGTGTAAAGATTGAGCTGTACTAATGCAGCCAACGTAGATTTAAAGGTGTGTTTATGTATTAACTTATACCAAAAAGCTATTTAATGTTGATTTGGGTCTTATAAATCCAAAAAAAATCAGAGATGAGCTTCCATACATGGTTAAGTGGTTCAGGTAAGCTTATAGAGGCAACATAGTGCTGCAGTTACAGGTACACAAAAAAATGTTTGGTATCTAAGTCATATTCATCCTAAATATCCTTGAAAGATTGCATATGATTGTCATCATCTACTAGGTGAGCAACCGTTTGAATTTAAATTTAAATTTAAATTGAATTTAAATTGAATTTAAATCTGCCAAAATTTAAACACAGAACTGTGCATTTCAGGGCTGAAATCCCTGTTTCCCAATATAGGCAGATAGGGGCAGATTTTCAAAGGGTTACGCGCGTAACCACCAAAAAGCTGTCCCAAGCTGCCCCTGCGCGCGCCGAGCCTCTTGCATAGGCTCGGTGGTGCGCATGTCCTGGGGCTTCAAAAAAAGGGGTGGCCCGGGGCGTGGCGGCTGTCCGGGGGTGGGGCCGAGTGCTCCAACACAGCAGCCTGTGCCAGGGCATGGTGCGCTGGCAGCCAGCCGGCGCGCGCAAGTTACACCTGCCTCAGGCAGGCATAACTTTTGGAAGAAAGGTAAGGGGGGGGGGGGTTGGGTAGGGGAAGGTAGGGGGAGGTTGGAGGGAATGGAGGAAGGCTGCGTGGCTTGGTGCACACAAGTTGCACAATTGTGCACCCCCTTGCACGCTCCGACCCTGGATTTTATAACATGCGCACGGCTGCGCACGCATGTTATAAAATCGGGCATAGATTTGTTTGCGCCGGGTTGTGCGAACAAATCTACGCCTGCACACAGGTTTTAAGATCTGCCCCATAATGTGTGACCTGATATCATATCCCCATCCACTTACAAAACCACCGCCAAGCAAATAAGGTTGGCCCAAGAATGCTATGGTGAAGGTGAATCGGCAGATTGTGAGTTGTTTTATGTAGCATGTACCGCAACTCCAGAGGATACACCTTACTTTGTTCCAAAGAGAGGGGCGTATAAAAACTTGAACTTATTATCCAATCCCCAATGTGTCATAAATGACAGGTGACATTATAGCATTTCAGATCTGCCAGACCTAACCCCCCCTCTGTTTCCTAAGCCATTTTAAGTGTGTCAATGCTATGCGGGGCCTACGGCCTTTTCAAAGAAATAAGCAAATCTTTCTATTGATACCAACCAATTCCTTTTTTGTCCAACAGACTGGGAGCAGCTGCATTAGGTATAACCATTGTGGAAGAATCATCATTTGATATAACGCAACTCACCCTGCCGAAGACAGGGGAAGATCCATCCATTTTCACAACTGGTGACTAGTTTGCTTCCATGTGGTGGCATAATTTAAGGTCTCTATTCTAGTGGGAACCCAATGAATCAACACTCCTAAATATGTCAATGATTCATCTCCTCTGGAAATAGGAAAGTCTGTGGTCTACCATGTATGGAGTGCTGGTTTGGTTAAAAGGACCTTAGATTTCTCTAAGTTCAATTTAAATTCTTTAAGCTCTCCATATTCTAGGAACTCCCTTCGCAGCGCTTGCCAGGAATCTGGAAGATCACTGAGATGTACTAATAGATCATCTGTGAAGGCTACTTATTTAAACAGAGCTCTTTGTCCTAGTTCCTTAAGTATCCCTTTGATGTGCTCATTATCCCTAATTCTACTTAAGAGGGCCTCTAGACTGAAGAGGAATAAAAGCAGGGACAGGGGACGCCCCTGGTATGTTCCTCTATGTACATGGAAAGGCTCGAGGGAATCCCATTTATTAAAACAGAGGCCTGAGGAGAATACTACAGCATCTTCAGTATCTGACAGAAAAAGCCTTTGATTGACATTTTGGTCGAAGGCTTTTTCAGTGTTGAAACTGATCAACATCGAAGGGAGTTTTTGCCATTGACACACCTCCAGGGAGGCCATGATTTTTCAAACATTCAAGGATGAGCTCCTCCCTTTAACAAAGCCCAATTGGTCCTCCCCGATCAAATGTGGTAAAAGTTTTGCCAGGCGATCAGCCATAATTTTAGCAAGTAACTTATCAAGATTTAAAAGCGAAATCAGGCGATATGAGAATGGAGAAACCGGATTTTTACCCACCTTGTGAATAACTGTGATGTACGCTAGATTATCTGAATGTGTGGAATACCCAATATCTACAAGCTCTGATAGGCAGCACACAGAGGCAATGTCACTTGGGAAGCTAATATCTTGTAGAATTTTGCCAAATAGCCATCTGGGCCTGGAGCTTTAAGCAATGCATTGTGCTTAATACCAGTTAAATTTTCTTGGGCTTGAAGGGGAGAATTAAGAATTGCCAATTGGGTGGTAGTCAGGTGAGGGAAATTGGAATTCTGTACGTATTCATCAACTTGGTCATCTGCGCTAGTGTCAGCTGAATAAAGCACAGCAAAGTAAGTGTGAAAAACATTGCAAATATCTTTGTGGGACATAACCAATGTGTTGTTCACATTTTGCATGTTGCGGAGGTGGACCCTTGGCTCGAGGTGGGGTTAGCACTACTTATGAGGGAAGGCCCCCACAGGTCTACATCATTGGGAGGTGAGGCCAGATGGGAAGCAGAGGCAAACAGGGACTTCCCCCAAATCAGCCTTTGTTCCCTGCAGGTTGAGCCCTTGGGTGCCAGGGCCAGCTGGTCTTAGGTTGGCCTCTGTGTGGATGATCCCGGGGACAGCCAAGCATGGAGCGAGACAAAGAACAATGAGGATCCAGTCCAGGGGCCACAGCAGGCAACAAGAGAAGTCAAGTCCGGTCCAGGGGTTAGAGGCAGGTGGCAAACTTGTAGTTGAGTTCTGTCCAAGGGTTAGAGGCAGGCAGAAAACTCGTAGTCAGGTCCAGTCCAGGGGTCAAGCCAAAGTCAGTCCAAGAGAAGGGCGAAGGAACCAAGGCAGGGCAGGAAATGAATAGTGGAACTCAAGATCAGGAACAAGCAGGAATGAAGACTGGAACTCAGGATCAGGAATAGGCAACTCAGGAACTACGCTCAGGAAAAGCAAGGCAACCTGTTGCCAAGGCAAGCTCTAACTGGCAGAGCCTGCCTTAAATACTCTGAGCCGCTAACCTCATCAGTGGGAGCCGCAGGAGCTATTCCCGCTGTGGCCCCTTTAAATTTTGGTGCGCGGTATGTGTGCTTGCCTAGGAGCAGGATGCCGAGGGTGGTGGTGGTGGCGGCATGGGCTGTGTGGCGGCAGGTGCTGCTGGAGGAGATGAGACGTGGTTCAACGGAGTGGAACCACTCGCCATGCCGGAGGAACCGGGGCATGTGGCAGTGGCACGGCAGCAAAGAGGGCTGCTGACTGCCACGAGAGCAGGAGGGATCAAGCTCAAGACTCGGCAACAGAAGGTAGAAGGTCCTGCTCTGAGGCCTCCTTGGCCCAAAATCATAACAGTACCCCCCTTACGACCCCATCCTGGAGATCTGAGTTTCCTGGGGTAGGTAGCATGGAATCACTTAATCAGCTCCTTATCAAGGATGTGGATGGCAGGCTCCCAGGAATTTTCCTCTGGTCTGTATCCCTCCCAGGAGAGGAGGTACTCCCTTTTATGGCCTCTTTTACGGACATCCAGAACTTCTTGCACCTGGTAGGTGGTGTCTGTCTAGGAGAAGAGAGGAGGGGCTCCAAAATCTTGCAGATAGGCCAAGAGAGAACTAGAGGCTTCAGGAGGGAGACATGGAAGGAACTGTGATTGCCCAACGACGGGGGAAGGTGGAGTTGGTAGCTCAGTGGCATAACTCATCTGACTATTGGAAATGGGCCAATGAACTTAGGAGCCAGGCCTTGTGACGGGAGCCTTAGGCAGATGTGGTGCATACTGAGCTATACCTGTCGCCAGGTTGGTACTCAGGAGCAGGTCTCCGATGGGCGTTAGAAGTTCTCTTGGAGCGGTCAGCCGCCTTTTGGATCATCTTAGAGGTACAGGTCTAAAAAGCATGGATGACTTCAGCAGCAGCCTGAGCCACGGGCAAGGGGACTGAGAGCGGCATTGGCAGAGGTGGCTGTGGTTATCTACCATAAATGATAGAAAAGAGGGGGATCCTTGTGGATTCGCAGATGTGGGAATTGTGCAAATATTCCACTCAAGGTAGTAGCTGGGACCAATTATTTTGTTGGGCATTGGAGTAAGCCCGCAGGAAGGTGTTTTGAGGGAGTGATTCATGCATTCCGCTTGTCCGTTGGCCTGAGGATGGTATGCCGTGATTAGTGCCAGAGTCACGCCAAACTTTTGGGAAAGCACCTGCCAGTATCAGGCTACAAAGTGAGGTCCACAATCGGACATGATAACTTTGGATATTCCACGTAATCGGAAAACGTGGAGGAAAAAGAGATGCAGCAGCTCAGGTGCCAAAGGCAACTTGGGGAGAGGAACATAATGAACCACTTTAGAAAACTGGTCCATGACAGCCCAGATTATGGTATTCCCAAGGAAGATCCACCAGGAAGTCAGTGGATAGATGGGACCACAGTTCTTGAGGTACTGGTAGAGGCTGTAGAAGTCCCCAGGGGCAACCTGCTGGTATCTTCTGTTGAGTGCACATGGGACATGAACTCGTACTTAAAAGTGAGACTGTGAGTGCTATCCTGGCAGGCTCAGCATGACTAGCACCCTATTGTATGCTGCTTCAGTCTGCATCTGCCACTAACTAATGAATATTAAAGTTACCTAAAAGTTCAATTTAAATCGAGGATACAGTGGGAATACCTAATAGAAAGCAGCACATAAGTGGCAATGTTACTTTAGTACCATTATTTGACCTGAATCAGCTGAAAGTTTTTAAACATCTGACTCAATAATAATTCTCGCGGAGCCTACAAGGAACTACAGTTTTCCCAGCGGGCACAGTAGTGGATACGGATAAGATACATGCTGGGTCAATGATGTATTGTGGCTCAGGAATATCTTCGGGTTTGAAGGAGCAGGAGAGTGTATCCACTCATGTATTCTTCTCCCTTGGGCAAAACCTAAGGTTGAAATCAAAGCACGAGAAAAACAGTGACCAGTGAGCTTGTCTAGCATTCAGTCATTGGGCTTGCTTGAGCTGCTCTAAGGTTTTATGGTCGGTAAATTGGTAAACTGATGTTGTGCCCCCTCAAGCCAGGGTCACCATTCTTCCAGTGCCAATTTAATGGTGAGCAACTCGCGGTCTCCAATACTATAGTTCTTCTCGGTAGTGGAGAACGTGTGAGAGAAGAATAAACAGGGCTGTAGTTTACCTCTAGGGGAGCTATGGCTGAGCACTGCCCCAATTCTGATGGAAGAGGCATCTACCTCCACTACGAAGGGACGAGTGGTATCTGGATGCTGCAGACTGGGTTTTCAGAGGAAGGTCCCCTTCAAGGCTTGGAATGCAGAGACTGCTTTGGGATTTCAATTCTTGGGATCCTCTCCTTTGCGTGTAAGCGCGGTGGGGAACACTGCCAGGACAGAGTAGTTGGCAATAAAGTGCCGATAATAATTGGCAAAACCTAAGAAGTGCTGGGGCACACGTAGTCTGGAGGGCTGCGGCCAATTATGGTTGTATTGGATCAGAAGGTAAGAGGTCTTGGCCTGAGGCCTCCTTGGCCTGAAATCATAACACTGCATTGCCAATATGTCATTTCCTGATCTATTCCCATAGTCATAGTATTTGGCCTTATAATACCAAAGGGATTTCTGCGCTTGTTGATGCAACAGGGAATTTATCTCATATTGCACAGTGATCAGTTTGTCTTTATTTTACCAGATTGGGTTTTTTTCATAGGCCTGTTTAGTTTCCCTGAGCTGCGCCTCAAGATTGCGAATTTGGGTGAGCATTGCCTTATTACGTGCTACCAGGAATGCAATGATTTTCCTACGTAGTACCACCTTTGTGGTTTCCCAAAATAATAATGGTTGACATTTATGCTCCAAATTCATGACCACATACTCTTCCAATTTACATTGCAAAAAAGTCTGAAAGCCCTGGTCTCCATATAAATCTCCACAGCCTGTGAGCAGAGATCTCGGAGATTCTTGCAAGTCAAGAGTCACTGGCACATGATCAGTGATTTCTAAAGGCCCTATAGTTGTCTGCGGGACAGTAAGATAAGTATCCTTAATTAACAAGTAGTCTAATCTGGAACCCTTGTCATGGGCCCAGGAAAAATGAGTATATTCCTCATCTAGAGAGTGGAGTATTCTCCAGACGTCTATCAGGCCCAGGGTGTTCATATATATGAGACCCCTCGTGTTACTAGGTCTCCCTGTCTCGGATTGCCTGATGTTCGATCTAGAGTTGGATCCAAGACACAATTGAAATCTCCTCCCATTAACAAAAATTCCTGGGCATGTTCAGTGAGTAACTTCGCAAGCTTGATAAAAAAAAGTATGTTGATAATCATTCGGAGCATAGATGTTGCATTTAGTGCATAATTTCCCATTTACTTTCCCTATTAAGATAAAGTATCATCCTTCTCTACTGACAAGTTCTTGTTCCAATTGGAAAGAGACCCTTTTACCAATGAGTATAGCTACTCCAGCAGCTCTTGCAGAAACCTTAGCAGAGAACACTTGGCTCACCTACATGCTTTGTAACTTCTGATGTTCCACTTGAATCAGTTTTGTTTCTTGTAGAAAATCAATGTGCACTTTATGTCTTTGTAAAGATTGTAATAGCTTATATCTCTTGACCACGGAGCCAATTCCAGAGACATTCCATGACCAGAATCTTAAAGCTGAGAGTGTCATGTAATATCAGGTTGCGCTGAAAATTTTGAATTTTTATATAACCGACATTCCTATAAAGAATACAGATCACACCGGTTTACATTGGAACAGAACTTTTGCTGGGAGGCGATACATTAAACAATGAACATTAGCGAATTATAACATTCAAAAACATTTGGAAACAAGGAACCATAACAAACCGAGAGCAGCTTCAACACGGAATTAATATAAAACTGAGGATAAATAAAAATAAAATAAATAAAATAAAATAAATATAAATACTTGATTTAAAACTAGGATAGATCCTAGGGGGGCTGTGAAGAGATAGTTCAGTATGCCCATTAACTGTTGGCCTTGGGCCTTGGTCCATGTTCTAGGACCTGCGTCAAAGAGAACTTGGGTTTTCAGGGAAAGTTTGACTGAAAAGCCAAGTTTTTAAGTCTTTCTTGAAAGTTTGGAGACAATGTTCTTGACGGAGGTCTGGTGGGAGAGTGTTCCATAGAGTCGGCCCTGATGTAGATAACGCTCGTTTGCTTAGAGAAGATTTAGTAGAGGGGGCATGCAAAGAGCCTTTGTAAGCTCTTCTGACTGGTCTTTCAGAGGTGTGAGCACGGAATTGATGGCTGAGTTTGAGAGGGGCGATGTTATGAATGTCTTTATGTATCATCATGAGTACTTTGAACGAAATCCTATCTTTGATGGGTAACCAGTGAAGTGACTGCAGTATGGGAGAGATAATGTTCTGCATTAACTTCAAACACTTGTTATGAGGGTCCAAAAGTATCCAAGTGAAGAATAAACAAAGCACTCCATCCTCATTGACCGGGATCTGCCGAGGGAAAGATCAAGAGAAAGTTTAAAATGATCCAAATAGGAGGTGGCAGAAAAAGATCCCATTGGGGGTTGGATCCTGTGGAGGGACCATAACTGGGTTTATCAATAGTCCATATGAAAAAATAAACAGTCCATCCCAATCACTCTGAGGGCATGGGTCCAGTGGGTGTAAGAACTTCTGCTCCTCATCTGCCAAATTGTAAAACAAAGAATCATTCTTCCATATAATCTTAAGTTTGTCCGAGAATTGTAAAACGAAAGTACCTTTGTGCCAGTTTGGCGCAGATTGGTGTGAAGGCCCTGCATTGCACTGTCACTAAAGACGAGTAATCCTGGAAAATGAGAATCGGGGCTTCTTCATAAAGAATGTTACCACTCTTCTGGTATGCTTGGAGAACAGCCATCTTAGGGGCTGAATTCTGAAATTTGGTGATAACAGGGCGCGGCTTATTGCAGTTGGTCATTTTCGGGCCTAGGTGATGGGCCCATTTAATTCATAATGCTCCAAGTTTTGCAGGTAAGTCAAGGACACGTGACAGCCAGATTTGCAATAGTTTGGCCAGATCCACCTCATGAATAGACTCGGGGAATCCTACAAATATGAAGTTTCCCCGGCGTGATCTGCTGTCCAGATCATTGATCTTTTGTGCATGTTTTTCCATTTCCATTTTTAAGGCAAGGAGCTGTGTTTCAGCAGTCCCGGTATGCTCCAATACGTGTGTCTATGTCTTGGAAGTGTTTTACCAACTCAGCTAAAAGCTGGTTGATATCCTTGAATTTTTCATGGAATTTATCAAATTTCCATTCAACGCAGCTATCACTGCCTCCACTACCTCGTTTATCTTCAAGTTGTGAGTGGTAGGAGATGGAGATGTGCTTGTTGTCGCAGCCATTTTGAGTTCCATCTGTTTGGATTTCTCCGTGACTCGGCACAATGCCTTCACTGTCATAGAGCCAGAAAAAAAAAACGGAGCAAACTGGGGAAAGGTAACTGCAGTAGAATCCCTCAGAGCAGTGGTTCCGAAAAGAAAAAATGAAAATATTTAAAACAGTTCTAGAGGGAGGGAGTGCAAAGCACAGTGATAACATATCTTACTGCTCTATCCTATCATGTGACTCCGGCCCTAAGGATTTTATATTGATAACTAGGTGACTTATGTTAGTTTGTGAATTACCAGCAACAAGAGTAGAATTAGTTCTTCATTATTAGGGTTAATTTTATGATACTCAAACTCACTAAGTGACTCCTAATTAGAAGATTTTCCTTTTAATAGAGCTGAAGTATATCTGTTTAATACAAAAAGAGCCTGGGGTGGGTAGGAGTCCACAATGTACTGTTTAATTTTTATATACTCTGTTGTATATGTTTTTGGTGTAACCTAACTAGAATTTTAGATAGAGTAGAAATATTTTTAAATAAAGTATATAAATGAAAATCATTTTTGTGTGTTGCCAACCCTAGTGGCAGTGAATGTAGTGCTTTTATTCTCCCTTCATTCCATCACTGGCTGCTTTATATGTTCCAAGACTCAGGTCTGAGGTAGTGATTTCAGTCTGATTTAGTACCTTCCATCGGGCTATGCCAGAGGCTTAAACTGCAGTCATTATTTATTTCTGTGTATCTTTGCAGGCTGGGGAAGCCAGAGTTCAAAAGTTCAGATCCATCACAATACATGGCTGCATTTCCCAGGGCACAATCTAAGATGGATTCTAACATTTGCCCTCTTGTTTGTACATGTCTGCGAGATAGCAGAGGGAATTGTCTCAGATGGGTAAGTCATTGAGATTTTTTTCATTATACTTATTTTTGAGCCATAAAGGAATATACTCATGTAGGGTTTTAGAACACTATTTCTCATCCCAGCCCTCGGGACACATCCAGGAAATTGGGTTTTCAGGATAGCCACACACAATGAATATGCATGAAATATATTTGCATGCCATGGAGGCAAAGAATGCAAATCTACTTCATGCATATTCATTGTGGATATCCTGAAAACACAACTGGCTGGTTGTGTACTGAGGACTGGCTTGAGAAGCATAGTTTTAGACCAATCATATTGAGGAATGCACCAATTAATAAGATTGTACATAGGTCTTCCATTAGCAACTTTTGCAATTTTAGAAAGAAAAGTATTTAAAAATATATTGACATGCATCTATAGTATTTTATGCAATGATATAACCTAATGTGAACTAGAGATATGTTATATCTCAAAGCCTATTAGTGACTGCTAATAGGTTTGAAATAGTAAGTCAAATTGTTTATCATGATATACTATGCCCTTAAAAATAAATGGACTATATTATATCAGTGATAAGCTTCTTCATGTACAGTGTAACAATTAAGGTCTGCAGTTTGTGACAGGACATTTTTTTCTGGAAAGTATCTGCTGTTTCTTCAAATTGATCTCCCCAGATCGATCAGACCCCATATCTATTTGACAACATTTCTTATGTAGTACTATTTGAGAAAATAATGACAATGGTATAGTCGAATAAATTCTGCATTACTTAACAACCTTTATTCTATCTTCACCATGTGGCTAACTTTAATACATACGTGAACGTGCTGATGACACATGCACAATTACACCTATTTTGTATTGTGCATGCAAATGTGTGCATACTGTGCAAAACATGAGCATCTTCACCATGCTGATAACACGTCCATATGTGCCTACATATGCGCATACCATTAGTACTGTGCACATGTGCATGCTTCTGCAAGGGCAGTACTTCCTATTATTTCTAGGAGTAGACATAACCACTACAACCAGCCAAGCAATTCAATGTCACCACCAGATAGACAACCAATTTCACTGCTTGGGACATCACCTGTTTGGCATCCCTGGTGGTGGAGTATCAAGGACCTGTTCTCCATCCCAGTAAAGCATAGGAACTTCCAAAACAGCAAGCTGGCCTGGTGCATGGTAAGGGAGCCTCCTACTCATGTGAGATAAGTAAAATGTGGATAGTGAAGGCAGTTGCGGTAGTGCATGGGTGGGCACTAGGGAGACCCAAAGTGGTCAAGATATAGCACTAGAGTAAATATCTATATATGGATATTGTAATTGTTCCACCAATCTTAATCAATCTTCCCTCACATAAAGAATTTTCATAATCACCATAATAGGCACTCCTAATTATTAACCTTCATTTGCCTTATTCATAATCATATGACATCTTTGTTAAATGTCCCAAACCAATTTTTTTGAAAGATTTTTTATGCCGTTAAAAACGTACTTTAGCATTTCTGTGAAGTCCAGAAATTCTAAAGGAAAAGATGGATGTATGCTTCCTAAACTTCATGGACAGAAAATTTAGTCTTTAAATCATGTACCCATGGCTTTGATCATGAATTTTAAGAGCTTAATGCCCTGAACTAACAAGTGTACATCCATCTTTTCCTTTAGCAGTTCGCTAGCTACAAAGTAACCATCATAGCTTTTAGAATTATATGCTATGAAAGTGTATCCTTTGAACTTTTTGTCACAAAAATCTTAAACTTAGAAAGAATCTTGAGACCTTTGAATTCCCATTTTCTTTTGTCGTTTAAATCTGTCATGTATATGTAATAGAGATGTGAATCGTGTGCCCCATCGTCTTAACGATCAGGTTCGGATGGTGGGAGGGAAAAATTGGATCGTTAGAGATTGTGAATTGGAATTGTTCCGATTCCAATTCACATTGTTAAATTTTTAGTGAGGCCTGAGCAGATAAACAAAACCCCACCGACCGCCCCCCCCCAAAAAATGTTAAATTACCTGGTGGTCCAGTGGGGGGGGTCCCCGGCGCGATCTCCTGCTCTCGGGCCATCGGCGCCATTTTGGCTACCACTGATAAAAAGGCGCCGATGGCCCGAAAAAAAACCCCCACCCCGACCCTTTTCAAATTACCCCTTTGCTTCTCCCACCCTCCCGACCCCCCCCCAAAACCTTTTAGATGTACCTGGTGGTCTAGCGGGGGGTCCAGGAGCCATCCCTTCAATCATGCCGGTGCCGGTGCTGAAGGTTTCAAAATGGCGCCGATCGCCTTTGCCCTTACCTTGTCACAGGGAGCGACCGTCGCTCCCTGTGACAAGGTAAGGGCAAAGGCGATAGACTGCCAGTATGGTGCCTCTGATTTCAGAGCGGCCTCAGAGGGAACGGGCAGCGCGCGTGCGGCTCAGTGCACGCAAGTTGCACAAATGTGCACTACCTTGCGCGCGCCGACCCCGTTTGTTCGTGCGCGCTATGTTTTAAAATGTACCCCAGCATGTTTACACCTAAACACTGTTCAAATTGTGAGACATCATTGAGTATGACCTTTTTATGCTCTGACCACCCAGCTCTGTGTGCAGTTTTTTTAGTGTGCTCTAACAGTTCGCATCTGTGCTTTATTAGTGACATGAGGACTGCAAGGCTCCCCATAAAGCAAGATTGTTATCTGTATTAGTGAAGTCTATTAAATGCATTCTCTCTTTTTATATGATTTGGCTGGATAGAATAGACCTATAAACCCTGCGTACACCTCCTCCTCTGTTATCACAAGAACAACAATACAGAATGTCTCACCGATCTGCATTTCTCTATAATTCTGAATGAGTTTACTAACTTGGTCCATAAATCATCAGCATCCAGATCCTGAGTATTTAAATTTCTTGACCATACAGAATTATGAAAATCTGTAGAATGTAAATGCACTTGCACATAATCGCCAGGTGAAACTCAGTTGCTTATTTCATTTAGAACATGCTCTATGCCTTGCTGTATATCTTGTGTATCTCTGAAAGAGGTTAGTCTCTCTATCGGGTCTATCCAGTAAAGTGCAGCCGCGTTTACCCCGCTCCTAACCCGCGTTCTACTCACTTCCCGGCCGCGTTAGCCCTTCCTGCGATCCACAACCCCCTTTAACCTACTCCTACCGCGTCCTAAAATCCCCAGGCAACCCCTTCCGCACGCGGCATGTATATTGCATGCAAACGAGCGAATTAGCTATTCCCTACCATCCAGTAACGTGCGCACGGACTATCGCTATTGTACCCTGCCGTTTTGCCCCGCGTTTAACCTGCTAACTTACTGCCTACCCCTACCCCTGCGTTAGAGGCAGGGGTAAGGGTAGGCAGCAAACTTTCCCCCAGCTCCCGCTCTCCTGCCCTGGCCGCGTCCATGGGTGCCGGTCCCCGGGGCAGCCCCAGTCCTCTCCCCTCCTCCTGAAGCCAAAAAAAACCAAAAAACGAAAAAAAAAGTTGCAAGAGAGAGAAGGGAGAGGACGGGCAACCCTACCTTCGGGATTGCCAGTCCTCCCTCCCCTCCTCCTGAGGCAGGCGCGAAAAGCAGCCTTGCTCCGGGAGGAGGTAGGAGGGGACTGGCAGTACGAAGCGACTTACTTTTTGCAGCCCCCACTCCGGACATTGATGAGTACGGGATTGCCAGTCCCCCCTCCCCTCCTCCCGAAGCAGGGCGCGAAAAGCAGCCTTGCTCCGGGAGGAGGGGGGAGGGGACTGGCAGTATAAAGCGACTTACTTTTGCAGCCCCCCATCCGGACATCAGCGAACGCGACCTCGGCTCCCCTCTCCTGCCTCCAGCTGCTCAGGAAGATGGACGTCACGTCTTGAGTGGCCATCAGCAGAAATGGATCGCAGCTCCCCTCTCCTGCCTCCCGGCAAAGATGGACGCCTGCACGGGGGAAAGCGGCCCCTGTGAGTGCAATTGGCCGCTCAAGACGTGACGTCACATGCCGTGACGCCAAACGTCGTGACATCACGTCTTGAGCGGCCAATTGCACACACAGGGGCTGCTTTCCCCTGTGCAGGCGTCCATCTTTGCCGGGAGGCAGGGGAGCCGTGATCCGTTTCTGCTGATGGCTGTCTCCTCCGGAGGGCTGCAAAAAAAAGTAAGTAGCTTGGTCGCTTCACACTACCAATCCTCTCTCCCCTCCTCCCAGAGCAAGGCTGCTTTTCGCGCCTTGCCTCGGGAGGAGGGGAGAGGGACTGGCCATCCCGAGCTTAGGATTGCCCGTCCTCTCTCCCCTCTCTCTCTTGCAACTTTTTTTTTTTTTTCGATTTTTTCGCTTTTTTCGCTTTTGTTGCTTCGGGAGGAGGGGCGAGAGGGCTGACAATCCTGAGCGTCGGAGAACTGTCCACTTCCTGGTACCTGTCATTTCAAATGTCATTTGAAATGACAGATACCAGCGCTTCACGGATGCTTCTAAGACGCAGCTTGCATTAGCAAACTATTTACATACAGGATCGAGCGGTAGGTGAGCTACACTGTGCGTGCGGCAACCGCGGGTGCGCCGGGCACTAACGCAGCTCTTCCTACCGCTCGGTACTGGATTGACCTGTATATTAATAAAATTAAATTCCTCTGAATAAAGCATGCCATAAACCTTTTCAAATTCACAGCTCCACATTCTCACAAATTGCACAAAATTCACCATTTCAGTTTCTGCACATGCATTTTCGGAGAGGCCTGATATATACAATTATTTACCAGTTCCTCTGAAACACAGTCATCATCGGTACAATTATCAAAAGCCATGATTTCACAATCTTTCTTTACTGTGTGTCTATGCATTGGTTCCCTTTCTGTGAAGATCTCACAGTCTTTTCTTTTTCTTTTGGAAATGAACCCTTTTTTAACATTTTCTCATTTTAAAAATTAAAAGTAAAATTACATGGGAGGTCACACATTTTATTCCTTTTACAATATTTTAAAAAGTATTTTGAAACCTTGTAAAATGTATTAGAAAAAATACTGGGGCAAATTTTAAAAGCCCTGCGCGCGCGGAGCCTATTTTGCATAGGCCCGGCGCCGCACGCAAGCCCCGGGACGTGCATATGTCCTGGGGCTTTGAAAAAGGGGTAGGGGCTTGGGTGGGGCACCTGTCCGGGGGCTTTCCAGGGGCGGGACTGAGTCCTCCGGCACAGCAGCCGTGCCGGGGGATCGCGCACCGGCAGGCGGCCGGTGCGCGCAAGTTACACCTGCCAGAGGCAGGTGTAAATAACAAAGTAAAGGTAGGGGGGATTTACGTAGGGCTGGGGGTGGGTTAGATAGGGGAAGGGAGGGGGAAGGTAGGGAGTAGCGGAAGGAACGTTCCCTCCGAGGCTGCTCCGATTTCAGAACGGCCTTGGAGGGAACAGGGAAAGCCATCGGGGCTCCCCTAGGGCTCGGCGCCACAAGGGGGTGCACAAGTGTGCACCCCCTTGTGGCGCCGATCCTGGATTTTATAACATGCACACGGCTGCGTGCGCATGTTATAAAATCGGGTATAGATTTGTGCGCGCCGGTTTGCATGCACAAATCTACGCCTGCGCGTAGCTATTAAAATCTGGCCCACTATGTTTATCTTTTGATTTCTTGTAAGGTGGCTTTCAGATTTTCTTGGTGTCATCAGTTCTTGGTCTATGTAAAATAGCACATGGCAAATCTTTTTCATTTACACACTTGAGAATTATTTGAAAGTTTGCTTTTATAGATTTAAAAATGTTTACCTTCATTTGGTTTGTTCTCAGAAAAACTGTGGCCTTTGTTTTTTCTTTTGTGGTCTTGCTTGCTACATATACTGCCTGTTAGTCTGTACTCAGTGATGTATCTGGTTTTGATACATTCCCTTGGTCTAATAATAAAAAACATTCATTCTTTTTTTTTTCTTTTACAATAGTTTTAAAATCATATCTAAAAACATAAGCTACAACAGATCCATTACTAAATTTTCTTTGTTGCTGCCATTTAGTAAGTGATGTTTTATTTATAAACCTTGCCTTTTGCCTCTCGTCATTTGAAGAATCCATTTATGTTTCAGCCTCTTTAGACCTTACAATCTGCAGATTGGTGAACCTTTTCTGGTCCGATATACCTTTATTCCTCATAGGGGCATAAACCCACAACAATACTCAAAAGTATTGAGTATGTATCGCAAAGCTGACACCTCTGTCATGTGATGGACATCTATTGCACCTACATCAGCCTCTTATAGTATAAGTTAGTTCTCTTGAGTGGATTATTATTTACAGACTTATTGAGTGAATTATCAATGCCTCTTTAGGCCTTGGGAGCACTTTACAAACTGCAGAATGGAGAACATTTCTGTGATTTAATGGTCCCTGGGTATACCTTCATTCCCCAGAAAGGTGAAACCCACAGCAATCCTCAAAAGTATTGTGTATATTGTATTGCAAAACTGGCTGCCCAAACTATTATGTGTTGAACAACTGTAATGCCTACAGCAACCCCCCTTATGGTGAAGTTGGTTCTCGAGTGAATTATCATTATCAACCAGGCCCTTTGTTTTCCACCAAAGTCTTCATATTATAAAGTTTCTCCCTAATTAGATTATCCATTCACAGATCTTAAGTTCAGGCATTTGCCCCCACCTAGGTCATTACAATGTTCATTCCCTTAGTTCATGGAATGGTTGCTGCATCATCCATTTTACAGTCTGAGCATGATAATCAACAAAGCTTAAGAAAGCCATAAGCATTGCTTTGCTATACATATTTTGTGTGCGGATGCCCTTTGTCTCCCCAAACCTTCCATAGATCCTTAAACACTTGACTTAATTATTAGTTCAAATATATATTTGTTTATTAATTATTTTTAAGTTTCTTAACTATTTTATACACATGGCAAAATGTATTAAACATCAATGTATGATTTTTCCTCTTCACACAGTATTTCACGTTTAATACATATTTTTAAAAATACAGACAAGACAAAAATATTACCACAATATAACCCCAAAATAGATCCTCTAATCAATCAAAACAAATCACAAATATGAAGATCCTGAATACCTGATTGCATGAGGTTTGTCCGGTGGGAAATACTCAGCAAGCTATTAAGTCTAGCTTGCTGGATCATGTTCCCTCCGCTTTTATTCTAAGTATTTTTATCTTTTATTAGAACATTTTATTAATTTTTAAAGATTTTTTTTGTATTTTAGTAATTTAAATTTCAAACAAATAATCTTCAATGACTTTCCAAAAATGTCTCTGAAATGAAACCACTTTCTCATTTACAAAGGAGGAGATCGGAGAATCTTATTAATATGACTATGCTAGCATTTGTTTTATTCTCTCTTGCTGCCTCTCCAATCTCCTCTGTCAGATACCACACATCATTTCAACAGACGATGCCGCCTACTTCAGAGGCTTGAAAGTACTTTAAATATAATAAATGTATGTTTTACGCTATCTGTACTATAACCATAAACCAATCATTAAAAAGCCTCTGTGGTACTTACTTTTCTAGTGCTTTCTCCCTGAGATGATGGCATTTATATATTTCATTATTAAAATCTCATCAGTATCCCAGATTTAGAGCACTTTTCACACTATGTATAAGGTAAATGATCAGATTCAAATTGTCATTTAGACTTCACACCTCTTTTATATGCTGCTAAAACACAACTTGGTGCAAATTGTCCTTAATTTTTCCTGTATATTGAAGTCTTTTGACAAGAGACTGTCATGGTTTTGTCTGATGTGGGTCATCTATAACACAATCAAAACAGTCATCATGACGAATATCAGCCAAGCATTTTGTAAGAATGCTTTATACTGCCACACATATGATTGGTTTAAATGTGGTTTTTCGAAAGACTGTGTACCACCTGGAGCTTGGCCACTCCTATCTCTGTCCACCAGCTGAAATCATGAGCATCTTCCAGTCTGAACTTTTTTATTGTCTTTTTGATTACCATCTGTCTCTGATGACTCCTTGATGTTTGGACAAAAGCAGCATAGATAGGACGTTGATAGTTGCTATGTCCCCATATTCTTCTGACCATGAAGATCTATTATTTATCTTTAAAACATGAAGTTAACATGAAATTAAAAACCTCTTCTAAACAAGGTTTCTCCCAACCCTAAAATGCTTAATCACAATGAGACTTTTTTTTTACCTCTATCCCTTCGAGTTTTTCCAGCAATTAATCTGCTTCAGCATCTATTGCAACTTGGTGCAGCTCCATATCCATAGAATCCACCATGTTATTGTTGTCAAAGGCTAGATCCTGCGAATCAAAAAGCTTCTGTCCCAATGAGAGCTCCTCTATCTCTGTCTCTGTGATTTCATCTGCTTTTCATTTCCTACCATCGTTCACATGCAGCATGTGCACCGGTGGGTAAACTTCAGTTTCAGCATCGAGGTCCATGAGAAAGAAACGGTGTTTATGGTCCCTCTTTAGTTTTGGCTGCTGCTTGCTTTCCATTTCCAACTGTTTAGGCATCTCATACAAATCCATTATTTTATTTTCAGAATCACAAAGCTAAATCTTTTCATGAGCAGCTATTGTCTTTCTGTCTAGGGATTATATTCTCACATGAGCTCTATCACGTGTTTATTTCTACATCCGGTTGTATAAGTCTGGGCATGCCTATGCAAACTATGTTGTATACAGCCATCATAGCAACCCAACCTCTGTGTCCTAGCAGGTCTGTGTAAAGAAAAAGCATCTTGATCTGTAAACCATCCCGTTACTTGTTTTCTAATCCCTGTTTTAGTACTTGTTTTAGCAGCCTGAAAAAGAGGATTTCCCCCACTAAAGCATCCTATTGCTCCTGGGTCATAATATACTTTATTTAATTGCTGCTTATGCATGGTTGTCATGTATGGTTGTAAACACAGTAATCTGTATTCAAAAAAAGACTCAAGCCTTGTTTTATTCACATTTACATTTCTGAGTTTCTAGCTCACAACCCTCACAACCTTCAATACCCCACACCCTGCTACTAATCATCCTTTTTATATACTACAAAAGGATCTGCTCACGTTTCACTCTGCATGCCAGCTAGGCAGGCCTAATAGGGGAGGAGGGAAGTGGGCAAATTATTCCTGTCACTGTGGACAGAATGAGAGAGCACTTCCTGCTTCATCACAGCTAGTAACTTTTAAATCCAGGGTCAGAAAGTCCTGTTTTCAGGTCTGTTACCACCCCTGGTAGCAGTTGTTTGGACTTCTAGTGAGGTCATCATTAAAAGCAACAGTGCCATTTTTGATGACATTCTAGGGGATGTATTTTTGGGAGTGGGGTGGGTTGGACTTATGGTGATGTCTTCAAAATGCGGTCAAGGGTCATTTATGGTGACATAGATGGTATGATTTGGGACTGGGGCATAGTTTGGGGAGGCTGGCATGTGGTTTGGGGGCAGGAAGGAGTGTGGTTTCTGTCAGGGCATGGGTGGGGCTACGCCCATTTACTTCTATGAGAATGGGAGGGGTGCAGGCAGAGTTTGAGGTGGGACTTGGCAGGGTTTAGACCGGAAGTGAACGCTGATTGGTTGATGCCAATTTTGAATGACAGTGTGCACCTATTATACTATTAGCATGGATTGGTAGCCTCCATAAATTTCATGCAATGGTGGCTCCTGAGACTGAGGCCACAATCTTGTTAAAAGGCCAGAAAGGCCTGAAATACCTCCAAACGTATGGAACAGTAACCCCTCTAACCCCTGCATTGCCCCTAGAGGTAGCTCCAGTGCCAGAATAAAAAATAAATATAATGACGTATGGCATAGGCCCCTCCATTCTTTCCCATCCCCACCCCTTTGTCAAAATAAATCCTCCCTGACCCCCTTCCAGGTCATACTTTTGACAGCCTGGTGGCCTAATGTGTTCCAGAGTGCCTGCTAGGCTCCAGACCCTGGAGCCTAGCAGGTATCAATTGGCCAGTTTTCAAGTTAAGTTTGAAAACCACCAGCCCAGCACCATTTTTTAGAGACAGCACAGGGCCCAGAGCCTAGGGGGATGCTCCAGGCTTCACTAGGCCAACAGGATCTCAATGATATGACCTGGGAGACTGGAGGAGTTCAAGGGTTGGGGAAGGCTTTGGAAGCCAATGCTTCCAGGGAAAGTTAATTACAGCTCCTGATTTTGTAGCTAACTTTCATGAAAATAACATGCCTTGTGATTTTTTTCAGGCAAGCAACTTTACTTTATTAACATGAAATTTCCTAATAATGAGCTGCTTTGCATGCATTTTCAAAGCATTTGTATGCAAAGCAGCCCATTACCATACTAACATTATTGAGGGGAAAATAACTCATGGTATTTAAAATACCACATGTTTTCACTATTGCAAGATGTTTATTGCACAGTAAAAGACTAATATAGGTTGGTAAATGACCCCGTTAAACTGTTAATTCTTTAGGATAAGAATTCATTGTATCTGTACATAACTTATTTATTGCCCTAGTTTTGGATGCCATTTACCGTATTTTTCGCTCCATAAGACGCACCTGACCATAAGACGCACCTAGGATTCAGAGGGGGAAAATTTAAAAAAAAAAAAATTGTGCTAAACCGGTTCTGCGTCTGGGCGTCTTATGGAGCAAATTAGGGGAGTGCATAGGTTTTTTTTTTCTCCCCATTTTGTTTTCGGGTCTGGGGAGGGCCATTTCGGTCCACTCCCCAGATCAGAATATTTTTCTTTCTGTGGGAACCCCCAAACCCCCCCATCCCAACCCTTTAAATTAACAACCTCCACCCCCCTGACCCCCCCAAGACCTGCCGAATTAATTTCCTGCAACCCCCCACCCTCCTGACCCCCCCAAGACCTGCCGAATTAATTTCCTGCAACCCCCACCCTCCTGACCCCCCCAAGACCTGCCAAACGTCCCTGGTGGTCCAGCGGGGGTCCAGGAGCGGTCCGGGAACGATCTCCTGGGCGTGAGCCGTCGGCTGCCAGTAAACAAAATGGCGCCGACGGCCCTATGCCCTCACTATGTCACTGAGACCGACCGCTGCTATTGGTCGGTCTCAGTGACATAGTGAGGGCATAGGGCCGTCGGCGCCATTTTGTTTACTGGCAGCTGACGGCCCTATGCCCTCACTATGTCACTGAGACCGACCAATAGCAGCGATCGGTCTCAGTGACATAGTGAGGGCATAGGGCCGTCGGCGCCATTTTGTTTACTGGCAGCTGACGGCCCTATGCCCTCACTATGTCACTGAGACCGACCAATAGCAGCGATCGGTCTCAGTGACATAGTGAGGGCATAGGGCCGTCGGCTGCCAGTAAACAAAATGGCGCCGACGGCCCTATGCCCTCATATGTCACTGAGACCGACCAATAGCAGCGGTCGGTCTCAGTGACATAGTGAGGGCATAGGGCCGTCGGCGCCATTTTGTTTACTGGCAGCCGATGGCCCACGCCCAGGAGATCATTCCCGGACCCCCGCTGGACCACCAGGGACGTTTGGCAGGTCTTGGGGGGGGGCAGGAGGGTGGGGGGTTGCAGGAAATTAATTTGTCAGGTCTTGGGGGGGGGGGGGGGGTTTGTAGGAAATTAAGTTGGCAGGTCTTGGGGGGGTCGGGGGGGGGGGGGGTGTTTGTTAGATTTTTGTTTGGTTTTTTTTTTATATTCGCTCCATAAGACGCACATACATTTTCCCCCCACCTTTGGGGGAAAAAAAGTGCGTCTTATGGAGCGAAAAATACGGTAAATGCTAAAATAAACAGGTCAATATTCAAAGCATTTGTCTGGATGACTTTTGGAGTTACCTGGTCAAAATCCAAGATTTGAATATTTCCCTGCAGTTCCAAGCTAAATTTACCCAGCTACAAAGTTAGCGCTGCCTGGACAAAGTCAACCAGGTAAATCTGATCAGAAAAATACCTGTCCTAAATTTATCCAGATAACTTTTTCAGGATATATTCACAGAACATTTATCTGGGTATGTTCCACTAAATATCTGGTTAACTTTTCCATTCCCTAGCTTACTCAATATCTGGTTGATTTTCAAAGGCTTGCGCATGCCAAAACTGAGAGATATGTACGTGACTCAGTCCCATGTGCGCCGTGCGGATGTTAAAAGGCCTGCGGCCATGCGTGTATCTCCCAGTAAGTGCATAAAGTATTCTGAAAAGGGGTGGGGCGTGGTCTGAGCGGGACATGGAAGGGCTGGGACTGCACCATGAAGTCAGCACATAAGTAGTTATGTGAACAAGCATGCACTGGGATCCCCTGCCGCGTAACTTTACTTCTGCTATGGATAGCATTTAAGTTGTGTAACAAAAAAAGAGGCTAATCAGTGGGGTTTTAAGACTGGGGGCTAATAGGGTGAAAGGGAGACAAGTTAGTTAGGTGGTTTAGGAAGTCTTCTCCTTTACTAGGGTGAATTGGGAGAGAATGATAAAAAGGCCTATTATGTTACCACGCGTGCCTACTAAAATTCCCACCACTTACGCGCTTGAAGATGGCATTTGTGCAGTTATGCGCATGTCAATATACAATTGTGAGCACATGTATACACGGATAGCTGATTTTATAACACGCGTGCATATACTCAAATATGCATGTAAGTTATGGATCTAATAATGTTCACTAATTTTTTCACAGAAATGTATTGGATGCACCAAATATCCTTTCTATGAGGCAGTGATGAAGGCAAAAATAATGTCAGACCAAGAAAGTACAGGATAAGCACATAGATTCCATAACTCTAGGGAAACCGCCAAAAAGCTAAAGATTCATAGCATCTGTGATATTTCAGTAAATATTAAACATGAGAAGATTAGATGGCATTTGTTATATTTACATGCATTCATAATCACTGCTAAATTGTGTTTTTTTCCTTTTGATGTCCCACCTGACACAGTCTTTGGGCAAAACATGAGACCGTATTAGCGGACTTACTCTTTTGCAAGTTACAAATGTATGGGAAGCTCTAAATAAAAATATTTTATTTATTCATTCTTATTAACCGCTCACTCAGGGAATCCCTGGTCTGTGAGGTATACAACATAACTGCTATTTTGTTTGCAAATTTTTTTCTGAGACTAGATACATGCAAAAGTATACATAGGTCCAAACATTAAACTAACTCTATCCACAAGAGTGCCTCTTCACACAGTGGATAAAATTGTATGCATAAATATTCTATGTGTGTACTTTTACCTGTGTATCAAGTGGACAATTAGGAAAAATTTCTCTTTTGACACATAAAGTACTGTACCCATGGAAATGGCTTTTAAAATTACCCTCCCTATGTATTTCTATAGATTTTATCAATGAGCAGAGCAGGATATTCAGGAGTTCACCTGAATTAGAATACAGCTGTTTTCTATATTTAAAAGAGTATTAGTTTGTTATCCATCCTTATATTTCTCGCTCCCCCTTCATTTTTGATGCAATATGAATTTTCAAATCCAATCTTTTCTTACAGCTTCACTTCTGTTTTGTTTTTATGTAACAGAAATATGAAATCTCATCACCTACATCTTTTCATGCCTGCTGTAATGGGCTTTGTGGCAGTTACAACTTCAATAGTTTACTATCACAATATAGAAACATCTAATTTTCCAAAATTATTATTAGGTAAGTATATTTTTTTATTGTACTACTTGTTCAAAGGAAATTAATTCAAAATTCTATTTTTGTCTCAATTTTTTTGTTCAAATGTATGATTCTTTTCTATTGCCTCATATAATTTATTCATTTGTCTAATAAACTGGAGATCCCATGCTGGTTTTATGATATCTTGTTGATTAGGAATCTCCTACTACTCTATGGGCCTGATTTTTAAAAGCATTTACATGTGTAAAACTGGGTTTTACACGTATAAATGCATTTAACTTTAAAAAATGGGCTTTTGAAAATTGTAGAATATATGCCATTGAATTGTCCATAGGATTTACTCTCGTATATGCACTTTTCTCTAGTAAATGGGTTTTGAAAATTACTATGATATTATATTTATATGCATAACTCCTTTGAAAAATTAACTTCTGTGAGAAGACATTGAAATAACTAATAATTCCTAGTACAAACTTAAATTTTAGCAACTGCAGTACTTGAAAAATTACAGCTTCTTACTGGAAACCACCACAATGGATTGACCTGGTGGCTCAATGGCAGTCCTGTGCATTGCTGTGTAGAAGGTTCTTTGTTCAATCCATGTGTTGGGTCTTCCACTTCCCAGGTTGGCTGGGAATGGATATGCTGCAGAGAAACCTAGGAGCCGATGCATTATTTATGCGCAGAAAGCAGGCACTGAACAGTCAGCGCCCGCTTTCCTAATGCGCCCCCAGGTGCCCCTTCTGAGGGCAGCATGCAATATTTAAATTAGGGCTCTCATTTTCAAGGAGGCGCTAGAGTCGCTTGTGTACCCTTAGCGCTTCCTTGATAATGGGAGCCCGAGAGCATCGGCCATCTGCCAGTTAGGAAAACCAACACATAATTTATCGGCATTGGTTTTTCTAAATGGCGCACAGCCAGGTGTTCAGGAAATGGACGCTTGTCAATTGAGCATCTGTTTCCTGCACCCGTCTACTGGCGCTTTTTTTTTTTTATTTTAGTATTAAAGATTTTTCCTCTTACTTAATATCGTAACAATATTAAGTTGGAGGCAATACAGAAAAGCAGTTTCTTCTGCTTTTCTGTACTAGTTTAAGGAGCACTCAGCAATTAATGCCTGCTCCGGGCAGGCATTAATTTCTGATTGCAAAAATGTGCATCATAGATGCACATTTTTTTTTTTTCATTGGGAGTAAATAGCTAATAGGCTCATTCACATACATTAGCATATTGCATAAGGAGATTAGTTAGTGCCTTTTGCATATTGCATAAGGGGATTAGTTAGCGCCTATAGTAACAGGCCAGATGTTGAGTCAGGAATCAGATAGCAGAACGGATAACAGGCCAGAGATCAGGGAAAGCAGCAGACAGTGGAAGGTCAGGGGCCAGACCAGAGTAGGGATCCAAGTAAGCAGTCAAAGACAAACAGGACAGACAAGACAGAGAAGAGCAACAGGACAAGCAAGGAAGGGAAACAAAGCAGGGCAGGAGCAAGGAAGGGCAGGCAAGGAACCAGACAAGGAACAGAGGATGAGAAAGGAAGGACAACACAAGGAAACAAAGCAGAAACACAAAACAAGGGTAGCAACACACACTGGAACACAAGGGCATCAAGAGACCTATTGTTGAGGCACTTGCTGGTTGCAAGAGACTTCCTTGTATACTTCTGGAGGATGTGACATCATCAGCCAGTACCACAGGAAGTCCCAGCTAGGGGACCTATAAAGGCAGTCCAGAGCTGGAGGAAGTTCTATCCTGGAGCCTTGGAATAGTATGCTGCCAGAGTCGCTTCGGATTGGAGGTGAGGGGTTTTACATTATTGAGTACCTTGGTCAAAGGTCATATAATCTGGTAGCTGATGAAGCCAAAACACATCCACAAAAAATGTGCATGTAATTTTCTTGGCTGTGTATAGCTGCGAGCAAGCAATGAAGTGGGGACATCTTCAAAAACTGTTTACCATTACTTAGTCATAGAAGCAAAAATTCATAATTAAAATATATCTGAAGTAGGAAGCCTGTGAAGGAGTTGGTTGAACTGTTAGATGACTGAGGAGATTAAGGAGCACTTAGGAAAGACAAGGCCATAGCAGAAATGATTTCTTTGCTTCTGTGTTTACTGAAGAGGATGTGGAGGAGATATAATGTTAGAAATGGTATTTAATGGTGATGATTTGAAGAACTGAAACAAATCATGATGAATCTAGATGATGTAATAGGGCAGATTGACAAACTAAAGAACAGCAAATTACCTGGACCAGATGGTTTATATCCTAAAGTTCTGAAAGAACTAAAAAATGAAGTTGCAGATCTATTTCTATAATTGGCAACCTGTCTTTAAAATCATCTATTGTACCTGAAGATTAGAGGGTGGCCATCATGATGCCGATCTTAAAATTTGGCTCCAAGGATGATCCAGAAAACTATAGATTGGTGAGCCTGATCAATGCCAGAAAAAATTGTAGAACAAAAGCAAAGAACATATAGAAAGACATGGTTTAATGGGACACAGCCAGCATGGAGATATACAAGTCTTACCTCACCAATCTGCTACATTTTTAGGACGAGGTTAATAAACATGTGGATAATGGTGAGCTGGTGCAAACAGTGTATTTGGATTTTCAGAATGTGTTTGACAAAGTCTCTCATGAGAGACTTATGAGAAAAATAAAAAGTCATGGGTTAGGAAGCAATCTACTATTGTGGATTGGAAACCGGTTAAAAGAAACAGAATAGGATTAAATGGTCAGTTTTCCAAGTGGAGATGGGTACACTATGGAATTGTACTGGGACCAAAGCTTTTTAATATATTTATAAATGATCTGGAAAAAGGTATGAAGAGTGAGGTAATTAAATTTGCAGATGACAGAAAATTATTCAGAGTTGATAAATCACAAATTGTGAGAAATTGCCGGAGGACCTTGCAAGACTGGGAGGCTGGGCATCCAAATGGCAGATGACATTTAATGAGGTCAAATGCAAAGTGATGTACATGGAGTAAAATAGCGCACACTGTAGTTAAATCATATTAGGCTCCATATTAGGAGTTACAAACCAGCAAAAGGATATGGGTGTCATCAAGGACAGTACTTTGAAATCCTTGGTTCAGTGTGCAGTGGCTGTCAAAAAAGCAAACAGAATGTGCGCCAGGAAGTCATTGTTCAGATCTAGGGTGATAGTGTTAAGTTTTTTGAAGAATTCTAATTCAGCAGTTTCATGCTGGAGTGTCCCTTTGAAGTTCTTGTTTAGGAGTATAGCAACTTTAAGATCAGTGGTTTCTGAATGTTGCTATTTCTAATGTCATATTTATGTCCATTTATTCTTTTCCTTAGGGATTGACCTGTTTGTCCTATGTAGACAGCAGATGGACATTGCTTGCAGGTGATGGCATATATTACATTGGAAGAACAGGTGAATGAGCCCGGGATGTTGTAGTTGGTGTTGGGTCCTGTGATAGTGTTGCTTGGCTTAATATGAGGACAGAGTTGACATCTGGGTTTCTGGCAAGGTCTAGTTCCTGAATTAGTGTCATTGTTGTACAATTTTTGGTTGCTGCTGAGCATCTGAAGTTTTGGGGCTATTGGCAGGCCAGGATAGACTTGATACCCATTACCTGTATGAGGGTGGTATCATTGTCCAAGATGGGTTGTAGATCCTTTTTGTTTCAGTGATTTCATATGGGAGGTATAGATAACAACCAGAGGTTTTCTGTTTTCTTTTTTGAGATGACCTTGGGTGTGCAAGTAAATATGTTGGTGTATTCCAGTAGGGAATCCCTTCAAGAGTTTGAATAGTTCCTTCTGGTATTTTCCAGTGGAATCTGAGGGCAAGGGCTTATAAATGTTATGCTCCTTGGCCGCAGGCGGCTGCTGTTGCTCACCTCTTTGTTTGCTGTCTTAGCTCCGTTAGGGGAACTCACAGCCTCTGCCAGCTACCACCGGCCTTTCATCCTCCGTTCTCGGGTCTCCTCGAGTGACATGGATGCCGCTGACCGCCATCTTACCCGTGGGGTTCCCTAGGCACGTGCGCTCTCCCTGCCCTGCTTTAACCACGACATGCGGGAATCTCGGGGGTGTCCCCACCAGATGATGTCACTCAACCTGGATAATTAAGCTCACCAGCCCAAACAGACAGCGACTTGGCAAAAAGTTCACTTGCTACAACTATCTACTCTCTCTGCAACGCTGTTCCGGTTCCTGCTTCGTGTTGGAGATTATCGGGTACCCGCTCCTCGGGAGCCCTATCTCGTCTCTTGGTTATCCACTCCTCGGATGGCTTTCACACGGATTCCTGCCTGCCTCGCTCCCCGAGGCTTCTCCGGACCTGCTACTGCCTTCAGTTGCTGTGAGTACTATGCTGCAGTTCCTGTGTTATTCTCTACTTGGTATCTCTCTCCGGTGTACCCCGCTCTGCAGACCATTGCCGTGACATCTAAAGAGGAACCCTCGCCGGTGTACCCCGCTCTGCAGACCACTACCATGACCTCCCACTAAGGGACCCTCTCATATACCATCTCTATGGACCCAGTGTACTTTAGTGAATGTACCTCTACTGACACTCCTGCTCCTTAGGTAGTGCTATTACTATTTGTCTACTCCTGTTCCCAAGCTGAGTCTGACATCAGCAGCTGTGCTGCTGCTCCGTGGCCCGCCTCCAGGGGTCACTCTTTCTCTCATTCTAGCCACTGCTGAATCCCATCCCGCAGCTGAGACTCCGCCTCCCAAAGGTGAGGCTCAGTGGGGCTTCTCCCCCTGGGTGGTTCCACCTCTCGCCTCGGTCAAAGGGTCCACATACTTACAAATCCTAACAATAAAATGTTTTGTTGGAAAGTTGTCTCCTTGCTTCTCATATATACTGCAAACTATTCATGACAACCATGGCTCCTCCTTTGCCAGCTTCCTTGATAATGATGTCTGGATTATTTCAAATATTATGTATGACTTCTCATTGTATGTTGCTGAGGTTGTGGAGCAAGTGATGCTGTTTATTAATTATCTCAGATTGACACATCATCAGAAGCATTTTATATAAAAATGTAGTCCAGTGATATGCTTTTAGTAACATATTAACATAGTAATGATGGCAGAAAAAGACCAAATGGTCCAACTGGTTTACCCAGCAAGCTTCCCAGGGTAGCAGCTGCCACTCTATGAAGGCTACCTCCATGCTTCTCTTAAGGGTAGTAACTGCTGCTCCATGCAGTTATACCAAGCTTTATGATAACTGATAAAAATTTCAGCTAGCAAAATATTTTACTGGGTAATGATCTTTCTTGAAAATTCAGCAGTACTGCTTGATGTGCTTTGCTTGAGGACTTTGCCATAGAAACAATCCTGTGCTTTTCCACGTATGCCTGCGTATCAGTACCCCAGACTAGAGAAGTCAGGGCCCTCTTCATTGTTATCTGAATTCAATTTCCCTTTTTCCTGGTGTGTAGCCAGATGGACTCAGAATGAATGGGTATAGTATCCGCGTGCTAGCAGTTGGAGACGGATCTGACGTCAGCACGGGTGTATATATACCCCCACAGGAAGCGTAGCAACTTAGTAATTTCCATCTCCAAAGCAGTTTGGAGTGCCTGCACGCTCGCTGAGCGTGTTTTCCAAATCTACTTTCTACTTTCTACTTCTTTCACCTAAATCTTCTACAGCATCGAGCCCCGCACTCCTGCGGTGATACCCTAAGGTCCCTCCCCCAGTAGAGTTTCCCGGGGTGATTTCCGTGATCTCCCGGAGGTTTAAGTCCTCGGTCCGGTGGCCGAATCGCGGCAGGGACATAGCCCCCGGGCGAGGTTCGGGTGAGGCATGCACCTGCCTCGGTCCCGGTGTGGACGAGGCAGCGGGTGCATATCCTCAAACGCGGCGGTGAAGGTACTTGCCCTCTCCCCCCGCAGCCGGAGACCGTCCGGGTTCCAGCCGGGAAGTGCCGAGGATCAGGTAAGGCGTACATCTCTTATTTCTGATCTCCGAGGAACAGAGGATCAGCGGCGTGGAACGCCGTCAAGGGCGCCATTTTGTGGCCTTGTTCAGGTATTGAGCGCCCGTAATAGGCGCAGCTCTATGACTCAGCGCATATTATATTCCTTATTGTGCGTATATTGCCTTATTATTGAGAGCAGCCATAGAGCGTATATTGCTAACCGCTTCTTGCTGAAGAGCCTATTGAATGCCATAGAGCGTGTATTGCTAACCGCTTCTTGCTGAGAGCCTATTGAATGCCATTGAGCGTATATTGCTAACCGCTTTTTGCTGAGAGCCTATTGAATGCCATTGAGCGTGTATTGCTAATAGGGATGTGAATCGTTTTTTGACGATTTAAAATATCGTCCGATATATTTTAAATCGTCAAAAATCGTTAGGGCCACGATACAATACCAATTCCCCCGATTTATCGTTAAAAAATCGTAAATCGGGGGAAGGGGGAGGGCAGGAAAACCGGCACACTAAAACCCCCTAAAACCCACCCCGACCCTTTAAATTAAATCCCCCACCCTCCCGAACCCCCCCCAAATGCTTTAAATTACCTGGGGATCCAGCGGTGGTCCAGAACGGCGGCGGTCCGGAACGGCCCCCTCAATTGAATCCTGTTGTCTTCAGCCGGCGCCATTTTTCAAAATGGCCGCCGCAAAATGGCGGCGACCATAGACAAAAACGATTCGACGCAGGAGGTCGTTCCGGACCCCCGCTGGACTTTTGGCAAGCCTTGTGGGGGTCAGGAGGCCCCCCCAAGCTGGCCAAAAGTTTCTGGGAGTCCAGCGGGGTTCAGGAAGCGATTTCTTGCCGCGAATCGTTTTCCGTACGGAAAATGGCGCCGGCAGGAGATCGACTGCAGGAGGTCGTTCAGCGGCGGACCCCCGCTGAACGACCTCCTGCAGTTGATCTCCTGCCGGCGCATTTTCCGTACGGAAAACGATTCGCGGCAAGAAATCGCTTCCTGAGTTGCATATTACAGGTCCCAGCGCCACGGTACCCTCTGCGCAGAACCCCCTGCTGGAAGGTCTTTGTCCTACAGGCCGCCACTTTCCATTCTTGCAAGCAGCACAACAACTGATAGATTTAGAATGGGCTGCACCAGCGGCCGCATTCAAAGGGGGCCGGGCCCTGATGGGCATGTATCCACTGGCACCAGCTATCCAAGACCTGCTGGCGTGCCCTCAGGTGGACGCCTTGATTAGCGCTGTGGTCAAGCGCACTACCATTCCAGTTGAAGGGGGGACGACCCTCAAGGAGCCTCATGACCGGCGACTGGACACCATTCTGAAACAGACTTTTGAGGTGGCAGCTCTATCTTTGCGGATCGCAACCTGCTGCACAGTGGTGACGCGTGCCTGTTTGTCACAGGTCAGGAACAACGCTCCAGCAGCAGACATGGAGTCAGCTCTTTCGTTCCTCACGGATGCTGCATCAGACCTAGTCCGAACAACAGCCAAGGGGATCTCATGCTCCGTAGCTGCCAGGAGGCAGCTCTGGATCCGGAAATGGTCAGCTGATGCGCCTTCAAAGACACGCCTCACCAGATTGCCCTTTAAGGGCTCTTTCCTGTTTGGCAGCGACCTTGATAAACTGGCCAGCACATGGGGCGCTTCTCCAGTACCTCGACTGCCGGAAGATCAGTTCTGGAGGAATCAGCGCGCCTTTCCAAGGCCCTCCAGGGGTAGAAGCTCCCAGCGCTTTGTTCCCTACAGGAGTCGCTACCAGGCACCTCATCCGCAGGCCCGGAATCAGTCCTTTCGAACCAAGCAGCGCAAGAGGGGAGCAGGCCCGGGCTCAGGTCCTGGCTGCACCTCACAATGAGAATCCGCCGATCCATCTGGGGGACGGAGCCATAGGGGGCAGGTTAACCCTCTTCTACCCCAGATGGGTCGAGATTACGTCAGACCAGTGGGTCCTCGCCATCATCCGAGAGGGGTATTATCTGGACTTTCATCATCTCCCTCCGGACAAGTTTGTGGAATCGTCATGTCCCATACACAAGAAGGCGGCATTGGAAGCTACCTTGGCGAGGCTCCTGTCCTTGAAAGCCATCATCCCAGTACCTGCCTGGGAAGTGAATTCTGGACACTATTCCATTTATTTCATGGTACCCAAGAAAGGGGGCACTTTTCGGCCTGTACTGGACCTCAAGTCGGTCAATCGATATTTACGGGTCCCGAGGTTTCGCATGGAAACTCTGCGGTCCGTCAAGACCGCAGTACAGCCAGGAGAATTCCTCACGGCGTTAGACCTGTCAGAAGCCTACCTGCATATCCTGATCCATCCGGATCATCAGCGCTACCTACGCTTCAAGGTTCTAGGCCGCCACTTCCAGTTCCGGGCTCTGCCCTTCGGGTTGGCCACGTCACCGCGAACCGTCACCAAGGTGGTCGTAGTGGTAGCAGCGGCACTCAGGCGGGAAGGAATTCTGGTCCATCCCTACCTAGACGACTGGCTGATCAGGGCGAAATCTCGAGAGGAGAGCCATCGGACAACCGACAGAGTGATCGCCCTTCTGGAAAGCTTGGGCTGGGTAATCAACCTCAGCAAGAGCTGCCTACAGCCTTCCCAGTCACTGGAATACCTGGGAGTACAGTTCGACACCCGGGCAGACACAGTCAGTCTCACTGCCAAGAGAAAGTTGAAACTTCAGCAGCGTATCCAGTACTTGATGGGATCCAGTCGGCCCATAGCTTGGGATTATCTGCAGGTTCTCGGTCTCATGGCATCCACCCTGGAAGTGGTACCTTGGGCAAGGGCCCATATGAGACCTCTACAGCACTCCCTGCTCTCTCGCTGCAGCCCCCGGCTACGGAACTATTCCACGCACCTACCTCTGCCGGCCAGAGTACGGACCCAGTTACGGTGGTGGTTGCAGTCCAACCACATGAGCAGGGGGTCGAAGACGTCCTCCCCCACGTGGACGCTGCTCACCACAGATGCCAGCCTGAGCGGCTGGGGAGCACATTGCGAAGAATTCGCCGCACAAGGGCAGTGGAACAGAGAAGAGTCAGCGTGGAACATCAACCGTCTAGAGGCCCGGGCAGTCCGATTGGCATGCCTTCGATTTGCTCACAGACTGAAGAACAGAGCAGTCAGAGTGATGTCCGACAATGCCACCACGGTGGCATACATCATTCGTCAGGGCGGAACCAGAAGCCGACAGGTATCGCTGGAGATCGCCCTACTGATGGCTTGGGCAGAGGCGAATCTTCAGGACATCTCCGCCGTCCACATTGCCGGGAAGGACAACATCACGGCAGACTTCCTCAGCAGAGAAAGCCTAAATCTGGGAGAGTGGCAGCTGTCACCCACAGCCTTCCAGATGATTGTGGATCACTGGGGGATTCCAGACATGGATTTACTGGCAGACAAGTCCAATGCTCAAGTACCCAGATACTTCAGCCGCAAGCGCGACCCGTTCGCACACGGAATCGATGCCCTGGTTCAGCCATGGCCTCCAGGGACTCTGCTATACGCCTTTCCTCCGTGGCCTCTGCTGGGCGCCACCATCCACAAGATTCAGAAACACCGGGGCCTAGTTCTTCTAGTGGCACCAGACTGGCCAAGAAGACCCTGGTACGCGGACATGAGAAGACTACTGGCAGGGGAGCCTCTTCCCCTGCCTCCTCTCCGGGACCTTCTACGTCAAGGTCCCATCCTCCACGAGGATCCAGCTCAATTCTCTCTTACGGTCTGGCCAGTGAGAGGGCTAGACTGAAGAAAAGAGGTTACTCAGAGCCCGTGATAGATACACTCCTCCGAGCTCGCAAGTTTTCCACTTCCCTCACCTACATAAGGATCTGGAGAGTATTCGAAGCATGGTGCGACACTCATGGCACCAATCCACATGTGACCACAATCCCTATTGTGTTGGATTTCCTGCAAGATGGACTTCAGAAGGGTCTCTCCCTCAGCTCCATCAAAGTTCAGGTGGCTGCACTGTCTTGCTACGGCCCTAGGAGGGATGGCAAGACCATCGCCAAGCACCCAGATGTTTCTCGCTTCCTGAAAGGAGTCAAGCATATCCGGCCGCCACTGAAGTGGCCTGTGCCCTTATGGAACCTCAACCTCGTTTTGGATTTCCTCGTGGGATCCACCTTCAGACCCCTTCGGGGCCTGTCTCTCCGTTCTCTAACTTTGAAGATGCTGTTCTTGCTGGCGGTATGTTCAGCACGCCGCATCTCAGAGCTACAAGCACTGTCCTGCCGAGATCCATTTCTCAGGATCACTCCTGAGGCTATCCATCTTCGCACGGTCCCCTCCTTTCTGCCTAAAGTGGTTTCACAGTTTCATCTTAACCAAACCATATCCTTGCCTACCACGGCGGGTTTGAAGAAATCTGAAGAAGGGCGCTTATTGTGCCATCTCGACATTGGCAGATTGCTGCCCAGATATCTGGAAGTGACACAAGACGTACGACAGACGGACCATCCGTTCGCCCTGCACAGCGGAAAGAAACAAGGTGAAGCGGCCTCTTGGCCCACCATTGCCCGCTGGATTAAAGAAGTTATCAGAGCAGCTTACGTGGAGGCTGGGAAGTCTCTGCCTCTACAAGTCAAGGCTCATTCTACCAGAGCACAAGCGGCATCCTGGGCGGAATCCAGAATGCTGTCGCCTGCAGAAATATGTAAAGCAGCGACATGGTCCTCCCTCCATACCTTCTCCAGATTCTACCGTCTGGATGTCCAGGCCAGGGAGGACTCAGCATTTGCGAGGGCAGTCCTACATGGTCCTCAGGCAGCCTCCCGCCCAGGCTGGGAGTAAAGCTTTTGTACATCCCATTCGTTCTGAGTCCATCTGGCTACACGCCTGGAAATGTTGAGATTACTTACCTGATAATCTCCTTTTCCTTAGTGTAGACAGATGGACTCAGCATCCCGCCCAGCTGCCTGTGTACATGAATTTCACCGATTCAAGGTAAGCCATGTCATCTGTTTCCATGAGAGCGTACACTCTACCAGGTGTCAACGCCTTCCGGTTGGGAATGCTGGCGGTCTCCAGCTACTATCAATCGGTCAGGGGAATCCTGTTTCACTTTTCACTGAGCGTCAGTACACATACATCCATAACAGCTTTTGCAAGGAAGATTACTAAGTTGCTACGCTTCCTGTGGGGGTATATATACACTCGTGCTGACGTCAGATCCGTCTCCAACACTTGTAGGAACATAAGGCCTGGACGGACAGGCAAAGTAGTCGAGGTCAAACACTTGTAGGAACATAAAGCCTGGACGGACAGGCAAAGCAATCAAGGTCAAACACTTATAGGAACACAAGGCCTGGATAGACAGGCACAGCAATCGAGGTCAAACACTTGTAGGAACATTATGCCTGGACGGACAGGCAAAACATTTGAGGACAGAGGTCAATCCCAGCTAGGCACATAAGGCCTGGACGTACAGGCAAAGCATTCGAGGACAGAGGTAAATCCCACCTAGGGACATAAGGCCTAGGTATAGAAGGCCTGGATGAACAGGCAAAGCAATCGAGGTCAAACACTTATAGGAACATAAGGCCTGGATGGACAGGCAAAGCAATCGAGGTCAAACACTTGTAGGAACACAGGGCCTGGACGGACAGGCAAAGCAGTCGAGGACAGAGGTCAATCCCAGCTAAGGACATAAGGCCTGGACGGACAGGCAAAGCATTCGAGGACAGAGGTAAATCCCACCTAGGGACATAAGGCCTGGACGAACAGGAATATAAGGCCTAGATGGACAGGCACAGCAATCGAGGTCAAACACTTGTATGAACATTAATCCTGGATGGACAGGCAAAGTAGTCGAGGACAGAGGTCAATCCCACCTAGGAACATAAGGTCTGGACGGACAGGCAAAGCAGTCGAGGACAGAGGTCAGTCCCACCTAGGGACATAAGGCCTGGACGAACAGGAAAATCAATCGAGGTCAAACACTTGTAGGAACATAAGGCCTGGATGGACAGGCACAGCAATCGAGGTCAAACACTTGTCGGAACATAAGCCCTGGATGGACAGGCAAAGCAATTGAGGTCAAACACTTGTATGAACATAAGGCCTGGATGGACAGGCACAGCAATCGAGGTCAAACACTTGTAGGAACACAAGGTCTGGACAGACAGGCACAGCAATCGAGGTCAAACACTTGTAGGAACATTAAACCTGGACGGACAGGCAAAACATTTGAGGACAGAGGTCAATCCCAGCTAGGGACATAAGGCCTGGATGGACAAGCAAAGCATTCGACGACAGAGGTAAATCCCACCTAGGGACATAAGGCCTGGACGAACAGGCAAAGCAATCAAGGACAGAGGTCAATCCCATCTAGGGACATAAGACCTGGACGAATAGGAAAAGCAATCGAGGTCAAACACTTGTAGGAACATTAAGCCTGGACAGACAGGCAAAGCAATCGAGGTCAAACACTTGTAGGAACATTAAGCCTGGACGGATAGGCAAAGCAATCTAGGTCAAACACTTGTAGGAACATAAGGCCTGGACAGACAGGCAAAGCAGTCGTGGACAGAGGTCAATCCCACCTAGGGACATAAGGCCTGGACGGACAGGCAAAGCAATCGAGGTCAAACACTTGTAGGAACATAAGGCCTGGATGGACAGGCAAAGTAGTCGTGGACAGAGGTCAATCCCACCTAGGAACATAAGGCCTGGATGGACAGGCAAAGCAATCAAGGTCAAACACTTGTAGGAACATAAGGCCTGGACGGACAGGCAAAGCAATCAAGGTCAAACACTTGTAGGAACATAAGGCCTGGACAGACTCGCAAAGCAGTCAAGGAAAGAGATCGATCCCACCTAGAGACAGAAGGCCTGGACGGACAGGCAGAGCAGTCGAGGACAGAGGTCAATCCCACCTAGGTACAGAAGGCCTGGACGGACAGGCAGAGCAATCGAGGTCAAACACTTGTAGGACCATAAGGCCTGGACAGTTGACTTTCAGGCACAGCGTTTGAGGTCAGGCCCTTGTAGGGACATACGGCCTGGGCAGTGGATGGTCAGGCACAGCGTTTGAGGTCAGGTACGTTTGCTGCAGTGCTTATATTATCTGGAGCATAGGAGGCAGTTGGAGCTGCTGCAAGGCTTTCAATTGCTTTTATTCCTCTTGCCATTCACAGGGAAAATTTGGAAACCCAAGCAATGGCAGGTTTACTTTCAGAAACACTAGCATTTCCATCAACTCTGGTGCCATCCTTGAGTGGTGAGGGCTCATGATATCCCCTGTCACTGAAAAGACACGTTCACTGGGCACACTGGTTGGTGGACATGACAGATATCGCTGAGCCACTTTGGCTGGGTGTGGCCAGACAGTGGACTTGTGTGCCCAATTTGCCAGCGGATCTGTCTGCATGTTCTCTATCGGCTCTGAGAGATACCGTGTCACTGACAGCTGTGCTGGTGTCTCCTTTGCTTGGGCGGGCTGAGAGTCACTCATGCCAGCTGCTTTCTCTCTCGCCCATTGCACAAAAAATGAATCTTTATGGGCAACGTGCCTTGGGCGTTCTGAAGTGGAGGAGGAGGTACTATCTGTCGCTGACACAGTGCTGCTCCTGCTTGGGCTAGCAGCACAACTCTCTGAAGTGCCCGCTGTTTCCACCTCTGCTTGAAGCCTAATCTGTCTCTGCCTATGGCGCTCCTGTTCACGGACTTTTGCTAACAGCAGGTCCTTCACCAATAAGAGACAATCGTACTGTAGGGCGAATTTCCCTTTCACACGGGGATCACAGACTGTGGTGAGCATGTATGTCTTCTGTTCTGTTAAAGGCCTTAATCTCTCTTTCACCTGCTCCTGCAAAAGTTCAGACAATGCAACATCTCAACTGACATTCCCTCTTCCTGTTTAAAGGCCTCCAAATGTTCATCCAGGAGATTAACTATAAGAATGATGTCAGCCAAGGTGGCACTTCTCGAACTCAGCTCTTCCGTGACATCCTTGAAGGGCTGCAGGATTTTTACCAGCTGACTCATGACTAAACAATCATGATGCCCTAGGAGATTCTGCACACCTATGTCCATTGTACCAGAAAGTTCATGAAGAGTTGTCTGCAGCTCCACTAACCTCTCCAGCATCATGAAGGTGGAATTCCACCGGGTGGCAATGTCTTGAATGAGAAGTTTGTTAGGCATTTCCAAATCTGTCTGCTTTTGTCGGAGAACTTGCCCCGCCTTCACACTTCTGTGGAAGTGCGCTGCTATGTTCCTGCACTTGTGTATTAACCTATGCAGGTATTCATTCTCTTTGTCATTGGAATCCAACCCCAGAGCTGACTTTACTACCAGGTGCAGAGTGTGTGCAAAACATCGGATGTTCTTAAAGCGCCCGTCATTTATTGCCTTAACCATGCTTGCACCATTGTCTGTGACAAAGAACCTTACCTGAGTTTTCCTGTCTCGCTGGTGTAGTTGCCAGCCCTCCAGCATCTGTCTGATGCATGCTAGAATATTGGCTGCAGTATGGGCCTGGTCCATCAGGTGGGTGTGCAGTAAAGCCCACCTCCATCCTGATACTTCTTCAGTAATAGAGCTACTGGCTGTCCCTGCCTCATCCATGTCCCACCATTGTGCTGTCAGAGAGAGGTAAGAGTGTGCAGCATTCATGGCGGCCCAGATATCGCAGGTGAAATGCACTCTTCCCTCTGCCTTAGCTAGCAGCACTTGCATGCGACTGTGACACTGCTTGTATAGGCTGGGGATGACCTTTCTACTAAATGTGGTTCTGGAGGGGACCTTGCAATTTGGAAGTATGACCTTCAGAAAACGCTTGAAACCCACATTTGCCACTAACTGCAAAGGCTAGTCATCAAGGGCAATCATTTCCCCAATGGTCCTGGTTACAACTTTTGAGGCTGCCTGCCTCCTACCCCGGGATAGCGTTACCGCACGCCACCCCATTTCCTCCATGGTGGATTGTCGCTTCTGCCACATGTCAGGGGGTTGCTGGCCTGCTACCTGACTGCTAGAAAGGGATGAGGGCATGGGCTGACTCTGCTGCTTTTCTACCACTACACACTGCTTGAAAGGGGTCCCCCGACTGGTACTGCCACCATCCCCAGATGGCAGTAATCTTGTTGGGTGTTTCCTCTTTATATGATGGTTCATGCCGAAATTAGATAGATGTCCCATTTGCTTGCTTCTGCTAATAGCCCTGGCCTCAGTAATTACACCGAGCAAAACGTGGGTCTTCCGTCACTTTGAAGTGGCTCCAGATCGCAGATGTCTTTCATGATTCCGTCCCTCTCTAAAGCCTTGGGGGTGGATGCTGGCACTGGAGCTGAGGTAGTGGGTGCTCCCTGAGAAGCAATGCCAGGTGGGCCTCAGTCACACTCTGTGCCTGTGCTGACTGCTCTTCCTCCTCCTCCTCCTCATCACTTTCATCTCTCCCCTGCTGCACTGAAGTGGAGGCTAAGACAGGACTAACTGATCCTACCAAAGATTCTTCACCTATTACTTCTTCCGTTTCTGATGAGAATCCCACACAAGAAGATTCTTCATCTGAATCTGAAGCAGTGACTGCACTACCTTCTGTCCCCCTGCTGCTTTGGGGTGTCTACATTTGATCTGGCATGACTCTGCCTCCCCTTCCCTCACCTCCAAAACTACAGGGCCAGAAACATGTGGTGGTGATGGCGATGCATCATGGTCAGATTTCATTTTTTTTGGGATGGAACTAACAGCCCCTACAAAGAGTTTAAGATTGCGACAGGTGCCTTTTTAACTGTACTGGTGGTGTTGCACTAGTGTCTTTTGAGGTGCCTCCTCTGCCAGTCCCAATCATTCAACTACATCTATCTTTCCCTGACATTATGGATTTAATGTCACTGAATAGTGCCTACCACTGTCACGGTGCCTGGCTGTGCACTAATGTGTGTGGTGTGCACACAGACGCTGCTTGCTTGTAAGCACAAAAGAGGCAGACTCCCTGGGCACTTGACTGCACATACCCACTCAATAGTTAGGTTCAGTCTGTTAAAAATACCCACTGCCCACTGTCACGGTGCCTGGCTGTGCACTAATGTGTGTGGCATGCACACAGAAACTGCTTGTTTATAAGCACAAAAGAGGCAGACTCCCTGGGCACTTGACTGCACAGACCCACCCAAGAAAAGGAGAAAAATAGTTGGGCGATAAGGATGCACCAAGCTAGAAGTTTTTAGTAACCTACATAAGCATATTAATGTTAAAATCAAACTGCCTAATTTGTTCCTAACAATCAGGTTTAACTTACACACCTAGTTTATTATTTTAAATTGTTACTGTACTATGATGTCACACGAGTAATTTGTAATCTATACCATCCATATTTCTCTTTATTGTGCCCTTCTGTAAACCGTTGTGATGGTATTTAACTTAACGACGGTATAGAAAATTTTTTAAAATAAATAAATAGTTAGGCTTAGTCTGTTAAAAATACCCACTGCCCACTGTCACGGTGCCTGGATGTGCACTAATGTGTGTGGTGTGCACACAGACGCTGCTTGATTGTAAGCACAAAAGAGGCAGACTCCCTGGGTACTTGACTGCACAGACCCACCCAATAGTAAGCTTCAGTCTGTTAAAACTAACCACTACCCACTGAAGCCCAGCGCACAGAGAGACTAAGTGACTTGAATTTAAAAAAATCAGTTTAAAAAAACTTGAATTTTTGTCACTCCAGAAAAATGGATGAAATTGAAAATAATATATCTCTCCAAGCCAGCCACAACATCCTAATGGTGAGTGGTAGCTGCTTCTCTCCCTGGTACTCCTTCTCTTCTCAGTCAGATCACCTAAATAAACAGCTTGAAAGAAACAGGACTAGCTGGCCCTGGCACTGCAGCAAAATAAAGAATAATTAGCTTTTTCTTTCCTTAACTAGCCTATCTCTCAGTGCAGCCTCCTCTTACACCAAGCCTACCTCCCCACAGCATCGCTGGAAATAAAATGCATTGGTCTCCTCGTGCTGATCTTTATATAGTGCTGGCTCATTAGTAAAATTGACAGTGAGCACTGAATGACAGCGCAATTGGCTGCATTCAGTGCATTTCACAAAATTTCAGCATGGATATGCTGCATTCCAGTATCCATGCCGACCTCTCCGACCCTTTCCTGTGAGTCACAGTGACTCACAGGAAAGGGTCAGACAGGTCGGTATGGATACCGGAATGTAGGGCATGGGCGCTGCCATTTTGTGAAAATCCTAAGCTAGCTAGTAGCTAATGGGGGCGAAGAAAAGCACGCACCACGGGGCGCACCGAATTAAACGGATAATACGGTACATACGTGGGGAGTTGCGATGCGTTTCGCCTCCCCACGTATATAACGTATATGGCAAGTACGTTGCGAATCGCCCATATGGCGAAAACGAATGCACACCCCTAGTAATTTTGCAGTTGCATTAAAAGCATCAAAGCTTATTGGTTAAGGTTGGTAATCTCCATGTCTTCTGCTAAGAGTAGTAACTGCTGCACCAGCAAGTTACCTCCCTACCTGCTTTCTTTCTTCATTTCCTTTAGGACTAGACCATAGAAGCAGACTTGTACTTTTTCCCTTATGTCTGTGTATCAGTATCCCAGACCATAGTTGCCATGATCCTCAGTTGTTTTCTGAATCCAATTCATCTTTCCCCCCCTGCCATCAAAGCGAGGAGCAATGTTGTAGTTGCATTGAAAGCATCCAGGCTCATTGGTTAAAGGTAGTAATTTCCTTGCTTTCTGCTAATGATAGTAACTGCCATGACTAGCAAGTTACTCCCCTGCATTTCTGTCCTGTAGCCTTTAGAGATGCACAGTGTTTATCCCATGCCCCTTTAAATTCTTTGACTGTTTTCATCTTCACCACCTCTTTCAGAAGGACATTCTAGGCAACCATCACCCTCTCCATGAAGAAATATTTCCTGATGTTGGTTCTGAGTTGAAACTCATGGAGTTTCATTTCCATTTGAGGGTATCCTTTGGGAGTTACTTTTTTGGATGTTCTAAGTAGGTGGAGAGAGCATGTCAACATCTTAATTCATTTGTGGCTGTATGTCTGTGCTGGTTGGTATATGAGTATTCCTTGAGTTGGAGATGGTGGAAGTAGGTTTCCAAATCACCACAGAATTGTATTATCTATGTAGATTTGGTGGGGCAGGAGGACAGTCTCTGTGAAAGGACAGCTTCCTCTGCCTGGCTGGGTGAGTGGTTGGACAGATTGATAATGTTGATGTGGTTCAGGGTATCCGTTGTTTGACCTGCTGTGGTATGTAGAAGGCTGTATAGTTTTGCCTCTTTCTTCTTGAGTGTGAGGAAATGCTTGTGGTAGATTGGTAGATGGCTTATCTCTTATTGGAGAAATCCTGTTCAGCTTGGGGGGGTGGCAGTGGTATATTGGTTCCTTATGTGATATTCTGTGTTGTTCTTTGTTCTGTATCCTGTCCGGCCCTATCCCCATATAATCCCCATATATTTTACCTACCTCTTGTACATGCATGCAACAAAGTGGACCCTGTCCTCAATAGCTCATTCCTCAATAAATTGGTTAGTCTGTAAGGTGCCATCCATTTCTTGTCATTTTTGCTAAACCAGACTAACATGGCTATCACTCTGAAGACCTGAATCAAAATGATAAAAGGGATGGGACAACTCCTCAATGAGGAAAGGCTAAAGAGGTCAGTGTTATGAATCAGAAAGTGGACCCCTGTTCCGAGGTAGAGTCAGCACTACCTAAAAGGAAACAATCCCCTTAGGTCTCTACCGTCGAAGGGCGAGGCTGAATGCTGTAGCTATTGAAAGAAGGCTTTACCCTGGAAGCTCGTGATCCCTCCCAGGAGGAGCCCATAGGGACCCGGCCGCTGGGACTTAGGAGACTCCCCTGAAGACTGAAGAAAGGTCTGGATGCAGGCGCCTCCTGCGGGTCGTGGATTCCAGACAGCTGGCACCTCCAGCAGGTCGTAGTAGTCTTGAAGAAGGAGTCACAGAGTAGTCCAGAGCCGGTCCGAGGGTTCGGTACACAAGAAAGGTCGAAAGCCAGTCCAGTATCAAATCAGGAGAAGGGTCCGAAGCCAGACCAGGAGAAATCAGAAGAAGGGTCGCAAGCCGTACCAGGATTAAGCCACGGAAACACGAATGCAGGTCCAGAGGTCAGAAGCCAAGAGTCAATCCAACAGAGCGGGGAAGCAGAGCGGAACGAAGAATCAAACCAGGAACACGGAGCTCAGGATGAAACCCAGCCAGGAACCTTGATACCAAGGCAAGGTCTGAGGATCAGACCTTGCCTTAAATACAGGAAGTCAAAGGAGGAGTCTCAGGGGGAGCCATGACTACTTCCTGTCATGGCTCCTTTAAGTAATCTCATCAGCCGCGCGCACGGCTCTTGGTAGAGGCAGAGGGGGAGGAGCTGGCCCGGCCGAGAGGAACCATGCGGCCGGGCCTGGCAGCGGCAGCGGCCACAAGAAGGAAATCAAAGAGGGCTGCCTGCCACCGCAGGAGCCCTCGACGAAGCCCGACGCCTCGGGTAGGTTATTTTTGCCGCGACCGCCGGCCCGACCCTGGTTGCGGCCTGCCGCGGCCGGCAGCCATGACACCCGGCCCCAGTTGCGGGCTGCCGCGGCCAGCGGTTCTAACAGTCAGTGCTGTTCAGCATTAAGAAGAGACAACTGAGGGGGGATATGACAGAAGTCTGTAAAATCATGAGTAGAATTCAATGGGGAAATGTGAATATGCTATTTACTTTCAAAAAAATTCAAAAAGTAGAGGACATTCCATGAGGTTGGTAAGTAGCACATTTTTTTTTTAATTCTTTATTTATTGATATTTTCAAGTTTACATATAAAGAAAATATTTTAAGATACAATTGCTTAATACATTTATATAATAAATGAACATCTTGAGTCATACCACTCAAATAAGTATGGAAATGAAAATATACAAGTATTAATTTATAGTTTTTCAACACCATGAAATTGGAGAAGCAATAAATTATTACTTATCCTATAGAATATAATGAAATAAATCTTTAACTGAAAATTGGTGAATCAGTTCTTTAGGAAAAATGAGGCTGAATATCGTTTAGAATCTAAATAAGAAGAATAATTGGAGAAATTTTTAACAATATCTTTAACAATATCATTTAAAATAACAAAAGCGTATCACATAGACAGCTGGAATTGTATTTATATTTGTCCAGATTATTGCTGTACCCCACTAGATGGCACATTGGCAGGGGAGGACTCAGCTATAGGCAAGTCTGTTTCAGTACCAGGTATTTGGGACTCAACAAATTGTTTCAAGTGTTCTATTTGGTAAAAGATATAAGAATTTACCCCCTTCTTTATCTCGCACCTGCAAGGATATCTCAAAAAGAACAAAAACCCTAAAGATATAATTTGTTGGCGCATTAACAGAAATTCCCTTCTCCTTGTTCTAGTTATTGGAGCCAAGTCTGGGTATAATTTGACTGCCTCCCCATAAAACATCGTTGGAAACTTTTTAAAATATTTCCTCATTACACCGTTTATATCTTGAGATGTGATAAAGGATACTACAAGTGTATTACGGTGAACAACATCTAAAGTTGATTCTTCGAGGAAGTTTGTCAAATTTACAGGAACTTGGGATTTTTTAGTCAAGAAATAACAAGAATTAATAGAAGGAAGATCCTCTTCCTTATATAGTAATACCTCTCTAAAATAACGTTTTAGAGAGATATAGGGAATTTCACCAAGGACCTGTGGAAAATTTAAAATCCGTATATTTAGATGACGCACTCGGTTTTCCAATATCTCTAGACGCCTAGAACTTGCAATTTGATCTTTGATTAGGGAAACATTCACTTTTTGTAATGACACTATGTTCTTTTCGTTTTCATTTATTTTTTGCAACATTTGGGTATTCTGAGTTTGAGCATTTGATAATTGACCTTGAAAATCAGATGTCACATTGTCTATTTTCCTCTCTAACCTAGATACCACCAGACTTAAACTATTTACTGCCTCCAGTATCTTATCTAATGTTACCTTCCCCTCCAAGGGGGGTTGTTGTGTTAAAGTGTAAAGGTGACTGACTACATTATTTTGGGCCTCGATAAAGGACAGGCCTTCCTACTGATCTTATTGGATCTATCGGCAGCGTTCGATACTGTGAACCATGCCATATTACTAAATCAACTAGCGAACATCGGTATTGCAGGATCAGCACTAACATGGTTCAAAACATTCCTAGAAAACAGAGGTTTCAAAGTTAAAATTCACAACAAAGAATCCCCCAGATACCCATCATCACAAGGAGTTCCTCAGGGTTCCTCTCTCTCACCAACACTTTTCAACTTATACCTTCTCCCGCTTTGCCAACTGCTAAACAAATTGAACCTAAAACACTTCATATTTGCCGACGACGTCCAGATTGTGATCCCTATCAAAGAATCCATCACTAAAGCGCTAGAACTTTGGGAAAATTGCTTTCAAGAAATTAACGAGCTCTTATCCAGCTTAAATCTAATCCTAAACCAATCAAAAAGTGAATTCATTCTAATCTCTCCAGATAACTGCAAAATCACTACAAATCTGCCAGCCAACTTGCAAACCTCAAAAGTAAGAGATTTAGGAGTCTCCATAGACAACAGACTAAATTTGAAATCGTTTATCAACCAAACAACCAAAGACTGCTTCCACAAACTGCACGTATTAAAAAGAATAAAACCCCTATTTCACTTCCATGATTATAGAACAGTGCTCCAAGCAATAATATTTGCGAAAATTGATTACTGCAACTCCATCCTACTAGGCATCCCATCATCTCATACTAAACCGCTCCAAATGATACAGAACACCGCAGCAAGAATTCTAACAAACAAAAGAAGAAGAGATCACATTACACCAGTCCTTAAAGACCTACACTGGTTACCAATCCACTACAGAATAATTCATAAATCCCTCACCACAATCTACAAGAATATTCATGGACTGGCTCCACTCCATTTACAAATAGCTCTTAAAAAACACTCCTCCAACAGACCCATCAGGGAAGCATATAGAGAATATCTACAGGTACCACACAACAATACCACCCAACATATAACATTGAGAGATCGGGCCTTCTCCACAGCAGGTCCCCCACTGTGGAACTCCATCCCCCTAGAACTAAGACAGGAACCATGTCTTCAAACCTTCAGGAAAAGACTGAAAACATGGCTGTTCATGAAAGCATTTCCGGACCCTTAAAGATTCTCTACCATCAAATGCAGCATTACTGATCATTTCCTATTAAACTGAAACAGTCTCTATCTACCAATCATTACAATGTTTTACTTCTCGTTAAACTGTTTATCTTTCCTCTAACTCTAATCCCAGTTAGAATGACCCCGTTTTATTGTAACTTTTTTCTTCCATGCACTTGTTTTACCTTTTAATGTATACTCTTATGTTATTAGTTATTTACGTTATAATGTATTTCTCACCCCTTGTTTTATGTAAACCGACATGATACGAACTCCGTGAATGCCGGTATAGAAAAATACAAATAAATAAATAAATAAATAAATAAAGTTTCAACAGTCCTTGGGACAGATGGGCCCTCCGGTTCCATCGCAACACTCCTTTCATTGGGTGGCGACGGAGCCACTCCATCCTCCTCGCTGCGTTGTATCGGGGGTAAACGCGTGTCCGGACTGAGGGACGCCTCTTCACGGGAGCCACACAGTTCTCCATTATGTGCCCCAACGGAATCATCAGCTCCTCCTTGATTTTCCAGCTGAGTCAAAAATTTAATAATCTCTGGTTGAGTCAGGGCAGAGGATACGGGCGTTGAGGGAAACACCCTAATCTTTCCCTTCCTCTTTGCTGGCATTATGAGATTATTTCGATCTTTGAATCTATGGTGCTGATTCTAATAGGTGACGTTGAAATAAAACAAAGTTAGTGACCTGGCCAATTCGGGTAATTTGGGCTAAGTCGGGCAAAGTCGTGCGCGGCTTTGGCGACGCGCCGGTGGTGGTTGCGCGCCGGAGAAAGTGCCTTTTAGTAGAGTTCTTCCGGTGCTGCGCCTGACGTCAGGGCTGACACGCAAAGGGCTGAAAAAAGCAGGTAATCCTCCGAATTTTCTGTTGCCAGAAAGTAGCGAAATAGTCTCACCAACAGCCTCTGCTGAAGCGTGGCAGCAAGTGCCCTTTAGTAGAGTTCTTCCGGTGCTGCGCCTGACGTCAGGGCTGACACGCAAAGGGCTGAAAAAAGCAGGTAATCCTCTGAATTTTCTGTTGCCAGAAAGTAGCGAAATAGTCTCACCAACAGCCTCTGCTGAAGCGTGGCAGCAAGTGCCCTTTAGTAGAGTTCTTCCGGTGCTGCGCCTGACGTCAGGGCTGACACGCAAAGGGCTGAAAAAAGCAGGTAATCCTCCGAATTTTCTGTTGCCAGAAAGTAGCGAAATAGTCTCACCAACAGCCTCTCAAAGTAGCACATTTAAAACAAATTGAAGAATATTATTTTTCACTAAATGCACAATTAAGCTCTGTAAACACAATTAGCATTGCTAGGTTCAAAAAACCTTTGGACAAATTCCTGGAGAAGACCATAAATTAGATAGACTTTGGAAAAGCCATACTTGGGATCCTGTCAGATACTTGTGTTTTGGATTGGCCACTGTTGGAAACAGGATACTGTGCTTGATGGATTCTCGTTCTGATCCAGTATGGCAATTCTTATGTTCTTATGTAGGGTGATACTGTTGAAATGGTATTAAGAACATAAGATTTTCCATACTGAGTCAGACCAAAGGTCTATAAAGCCCAAAATCCTGTTTCCAACAGTGACCAATATAGGTCACAAGTCTTCGCAGAATCCCTATTGGTAGATTCATTCCAAGCTGCTTATCCCAAACATAAGCAGTAGATTTCTGCAAATCCACCTTAATAATGGTTTATAGATTGGTTCCTCCAGGAACAATCTAAGGACTGGCTGCTAAGATTTAATGCAAAAAAATGCAGAGTAATGCTTTCAGGATGCAAAAATCTAAGGGAAAGATACAGTATTGGAGGTGAAGTTTTCTAAGCACAAAGGAAGGGTGGGATCTGGGGGTAATTGTATCTTATCTTAAGGTGGCCAAATAGGTAGATAAAGTGACAGTAAAAGCCAGAAAGATGCTTGATTGCATAGGGAGAGGAATGGTCAGCCTCTGTATAGGTCCCTGGTGAGACCTCATGTGAAGATGGCTGAGCAAAATCTTAATGGCTGGAGTAGGGACCACATTGACTCAAACCTGTTTTCATGCACTTTTAACTTTTATTAACATACACAGCAAATAACATAAACCATAACTGCCTACCTTTGCAATATATATGCAACTCAACTTCAGAGAGGGTCAGGAGCTCCTTGCTCCTAGAGACCTAGGGCTTCTTGATCCTAGCTGGGCTCACACGCTTAGGGGCAGATTTTCATACTCCGCGAATAGGTCTACTTTTGTTTGCGCTCCAGGCGCAAACAAAAGTACGCTGGATTTTAGTAGATACGCGCGGAGCCGCGCGTATCTGCTAAAAACCTGGATCGGCGCGCGCAAGGCTATCGATTTTGTATAGCCGGCGCGCGCCAAGCCGCGCAGCCTACCCCCATTCCCTCCGAGGCCGCTCCGAAATCGGAGCGGCCTCGGAGGGAACTTCCTTTTGCCCTCCCCTCACCTTCCCCTCCCTTCCCCTACCTAACCCACCCACCCGGCCCTGTCTAAGCCCCCCCTTACCTTTGTCGGGGGATTTACGCCTCCCGGAGGGAGGCGTAAATCCCTGCGCGTCAGCGGGCCTCCTGCGCGCCGGGACGCGACCTGGGGGCGGGTCCAGAGGGCGCGGCCACGCCCCCGGGCCCGCCCCCGGAACGCTCCCGACATGCCCCGAAAACGCCACGCGGTTTGGGCCCGCCCCCGACACGCCCCCCGACACGCCCCCTCCGAAAACCCCGGGACTTACGCGAGTCCCGGGGCTCTGCGCGCGCCGGTAGGCCTATGTAAAATAGGCTTACCGGCGCGCAGGGCCCTGCTCGCCTAAATCCGCCCGGTTTTGGGCGGATTTAGGCGAGCAGGGCTCTGAAAATCCGCCCCTTAATGTTCCCCCTAAGATCTCACCCACAGATCTCTTCCTGCCTAACAAGGTCCCACCCATAGAGCATTCTCCCTCTATGGGATTTAAGGTGGACCAGACTCAAAGGGGAAAACCAGGGGCACTTTGCCACACCTCACTTGGAATACTGTGTACAGTTCTAGAGACTGCACCTTGAAAAGGATATAAACAGGTTGGAATCTGTCCAGAGGGTTACTACTAAAAGGTCAGTGTCTTCATTGTAAAGCATATGGGGATAGACTTAAAGATCTAACCATGTATACCCTAGAGGAAAGATGAGATAGGGGAGATATGATACAGACATTCAAATACCTCAAAGATTTCCATGCACAGGAGGTGTGACTTTTTTCAACTGAAAGATTCTAGAACAGGGGTCATGCGAAGAGGTTTAAAGGTGGTAGAGTTTGGAGTAATCTTAGGAAATATTTCTTTATGGAGAGGGTGGTGGATGCATGGAACAGTGTCCCAGTGGAAATCGTGGAGACAAAACCAGTATTTGAATTCAAGAAAGCATGGAATAAATACAGGGGATGTCTAAGGAAGTGATGAGAATAATAATGCTAATTTAATTGGACAGATGGACAGACTGGATGGGTCATACAGTCTTTTTCTGCTGTCATGTTTCTCTGTTTGTATGTTTCTATGAACTTGTCCAAACCTTTTATAAATGCAGCTATACTAATAGCTTTCACCATATTCTCTGGCAATGAATTCCAGAGCTTAATTATGTGTTGAGTGAAAAAATATTTTCTCATAGTTTTAAATATATCACCTAGTAACTTCATTGTCTGTCCCCTAGTCTTTGTACTTTTTGAAAGAGTAAACAACTGATTAATGCTTACTTATTTTGCTACACTCATTATTTTATAGACCTCTATCATATCTCCCCTCAGCCCTCTCTTCTCTAAGCTGAAGAATCTTAATCTCTTTAGCCTTTCCTCCCCAGGGAATTGTTCCATCCCCATTATCATTTTGGTTGTCCTTCTCTGTACCTTTTCTAATTTAGCTATATCTTTTCTGAGATGTGATGAGCAGACATGCAAACAATATTCAAGATGAGGTTGCACCATGCAGCAACACAGAGGCATTGTAATATTCTCTGTTTTGTTCTCCATTCCTTTCCCAATAATTCTTAGCATTCTATTTGCTTTCTTGGCGGCTGCTGCACACTGCGATTTCAAAGTATTATCAATAATGACACCTAGATCTTTTTCCTGAATGGTGACTCCTAATGTGGGACTTTGCATTGTGTAGCTATAATTTGGGTTACTCCTCCCTAAGGCCTGGATTTTAAAAGGCCTATGTGCATAAATCCGGAGGATTTATGCATGTAGGAGGCCTTACGAGTGCCGGGCCTATTTTAGAAAGGCTCAGCCACGTGCGTAAAGCCCCGGGATGCGAGTATGTCCCGGGGCTTCGAAAAAGGGGCAGGGAGGTCCAGGGACGGGGTCAGAGGCTCCCGGCAGAGTGGCCATTTGCTGCTGTGCCAAGGGTTCGTGTGCTGGCAGGCTGCCGGCGCGTGCGACCAGCGCCTGCCCGGAGGCAGGCACAGAAGGTAAAACAAAGGTCATGAGGGGTTTAGGATAGGGCTGGGGGGGGATAAGTTAGGGGAAGGGGTAGGAAGGTTAGATTGGGGGGTTGGGAACAGGGGAAGGCCACGGGCGTTGGTGCACGCAAGTTGCACAATTGTGCACCTTCGTTGTGCACGCTGACCCCCGCGCATGTTATCACAAGTCCATGTGCATACGGCAGGTAGCTCGTGCACATAGATGCGCGCTCATAGGTATAAAAATTTACCCCTTAGTGTATCACTTTGCACTTGTCCACATTAAATTTCATTTGCAATTTGCATGCCCAGTCTCTCAGATTTGCAAGGTCCTCTTGCAATTTTTCGCAGTACTCTAGTGATTTAACAGTATTGAATGGCAGTTGCCAGCAATTCTTTTTCAAAGACCTAAGGGTGAATCTGATTCCTTGAGGTTGGCCTTGGCATCATACTTATTCTCTCCAGTGCCTAAGCCATCCTAGCCAAAGCACTGGTCAATCCTCTAAGCATCAATTGGTTCAAGCTCAACCAGCAACTTAACCTAATAACTAGATCATTCTGTCCTGTCAAAACAGAGCTAGTTGGTCAATTTAGAATGGTCTATTCAAACATGGCTTCTCCAAGATGTCAAGTGATTTCCCTCTTTCTGCTAAATACTTTTGTAACCCTGCCTAGGGTCATTAGAAATGAGCTGCAGATCTAGAGTGTCCTTCCTCCCAAGGGAATTCAAGCAGAGTGCAAAGAGCTGTGTGTAAACATTGTTCTGCTATGTACAAGATTTTTTTTCCTTCCTTCCCTTTGAAAGATTAGCTAGATGGTAGTATAAATAGTGCTTCTATACTAGGCACAGGGGGTTCTGAATTGAGCTGAGCTGGGTTGAAGAGTGGAGTTTGAAAGTAAAGGTGAGTCTAATCCAGGAGTCTAACTAGATACTAAAGTAATATGTGAGCTTTATAAGGGATAAGGTCATTCATCAAATTGCATTTGAGTGTTATCACGGGCGTTAGGGCCCTAATGCCCATGATAATGCCATAATGTATGTGTTGTTATCATGTGTGTTTTAGTGGATCCTTGAGTGCTGTAAGGATGACCACGCCCACGGGGAGGAGCCCCGTGAGGAGCCACAGCACTGGGCTAGACTCTTATACACAAAACACCGGGAATTAACTCTTTATTTATACAGCTGAAGAAAGCCACCAGGTGGCAGTGGTGAGTTGTAGTCTCAGGGACCTCGGCAGAGAGAGCCCTTCTCTCCTTGTTGACGTCAGGAGGTTCCGCAGCAAGGGATACTGTGGATGAAACAGATGAGATGTTATAGTACTCACTCGGTGTTAGCTGTAATGGATGCGATTCCACCAGATAGTTGTTGAAGGTACAGGCACTGAGGCAGGGAGAGCAGGCCCTAGAGGAGCGAGTACCTGTTTCCTGAATGGCACCTGAAAATAGAACAGAGGGCCCCTGAGGAGCGGGTACCCAAGTTAGTAGTAAAACCCCGAAGGGCAGAAGGAGAGCTTCCTGCAGGCAGCAGGGAAGCGGCAGAGTAGGGCAGACAAGAACAGTACGTGACCATTCGAGCTTATTGCCAACTCAATGAGCTAGCAATCTTGAGAAGTAGATATACCCGGATTGGCGTGACATCAGATGAGGGAACGCCCTCGAGGTTCACGCCACTGTGCATACTTAGACGTGGGTTGCACGCGCCCGCTCACCCTAGCAGGTACCTGGGAGGAGCAATGGCATATGGCTGCACCACAGCCGTTCCGGGGAGGCCAGAGAAGTTGGCTTGACGACGCTGCGGTAGCCATCTTGCCCAGGTAAGTGGGAGGAGCCGGGATTGGGGTGCAACAAGCAGGGCGGAGCCATCTAAGATCGATGGACGCAACAGTACCCCCCTTCAAAGGGCGTCCATGGAATGACCTACCAGGTCTAGGTTTTTGCGGATGTAGATGATGGAAATCCTGTAGCATCTTCTTATTTATTTATTTATTTTTCTATACCGGTGTTCGATTTTCCATATCACATCGGTTTACATTCAAACATAATAAATGCAGGAAATCGGGCATTTCCTTTGTCTAATACATTGAACATTTGTCTAATACATTGAACATTATCCAAGATATTGGACATTGGAGTCCAAGAGTTGTCTTCTGGGCCATAACCATCCCATGACAGGAGGTATTCCCATACTCTGCCTCGTTTTCTTACATCAAGAACCGCATCAACTTTGTATTCGATGTCGTCTTCTGCATCTACTGGAGTAGAATCGGGTATCTTGTTGGAAAATCCACTGAGTATCACTGGTTTCAATAGTGAGACGTGGAATGCATTGTGGATCTTTAGAGTAGCTGGTAGCTTCAGACTGTAGGTGAGGTTGCCCAGTCATCGGAGAATGGGAAATGGTCCAACGAAGCGAGGAGCGAATCGAGTTGAAGGGAATTTGAGTCTTAAATGTTTTGTAGAAAGCCAGACCTTGTCACCAGGCTTGAAGTCTGGAGCCTTACAGTGATGAGCATCGTATCCTTTCTTGGCTCATATTCCTGCTTTCATAAGCATCTCTTTAGTCTGAGTCCAGAGCTGATGGATATCTGTAGCAGTTGTTTGAGCTGCTGGGAACGACACTGATAACGGAAGTGGCAGTGGTGGTAGTGGTAGTCGTTTGTAGACCACTTCGAATGGTGTTGATCCAGTGGATGTTGCTGGATGAGAGTTTAAGACAAATTCTGCCCATGGCAACAGTTCGCTCCAATCATTCTGTCGGGTGTTCACGTAGGCACGAATGAACTGTTTGAGTGTCCTGTTCATCCCTTCTGTTTGGCCGTTGGCCTGAGGATGATTTGCCGATGTGAAGTCGCAGGCTATATCAAACTTCTTGCATAATGCCTTCCAGAAGTTAGCTGTGAACTGCACTCCGCGATCGGAGACTATGTGCTTAGGCAAGCCATGCAGGCGGAAGATGTGCGTGATGAACAAGCGGGCGAGCTCCATGGCGGTGGGTAAGCCTGGGAGAGCCACAAAATGTGCCATCTTCGAGAACCTGTCAATGGTTACCCAAATGGTGGTGTTCCCTCCTGATGATGGTAAATCTACCACAAAGTCAGTGGCAATATGTGTCCACGGTTCTTCAGGGACCGGCAAGGGTTGGAGGAGACCCCATGGACGTCCTGGCGGTGTCTTCTGTTTAGCGCAGTTTGCGCAGGAAGCGACGTAGGCGAACATGTCCTTTTTCATTGTGGGCCACCAATAAAAGGTTTGCAGTTTAGACAATGTCTTTCATTGCCCAGGGTGTCCTGAGAGTTTGGAGTTGTGGGTCCAAGCCAATAGCTTTTTCCTGAGGTTCTTGGGTATGATCATCTTTCCTGCAGGCACTGTGTGGGTAGCTGCCAATATGACCTTCTCAGGGTTAATGATGTGTTGTGGCTCTTCAGGTACGTCCTCGGAGAGGAAGGAGCATGAAAGAGCATCAGCTCTGACATTCTTGTCTCCTGGACAATACTTGAGCATGAAGTTGAATCTGTTGAAAAACAGCGACCATCTTGCTTGTCTATGGTTCAGGCGCTGTGCATGGCAGAGATACTCCAAGTTCTTATGGTCTGTGAAGGCGGTTACTTGATATTGCACTCTTTCGAGCCAAGGGCGCCATTCCTTGAATGCCATCTTTATAGCCAGAAGTTCCTTGTCTCCAACTCTGTAATTTCTCTCAGCAGGAGAAAAGCGATGGGAGTAAAAATAAGCATGGATGAGGGATCTTAGAATCACCAGCCTAGCTTAGTACTGCCCCTATGCCAAGGTCTGAGGCATCAATCTCCATGATGAAAGGTTTTGAGGGGTCTGGATGACGAAGGCATGACTTGGTTGAGAAGGCATCCTTCAGCTTTTGGAATGCAGCAATCGCTTCAGAAGATCAATTAGCTACGTTGGCACCATTACGTGTCATAGCTGTCAGCAGTACTGTGAGTGAGGAGTAATTCTTGATGAAGGTCCTATAATAGTTGGTGAAACCTAAGAAGCATCTGAGAGCCTTTAACCTGGTGGGTTGTGCCCATTTCTTGATTCTCTCCAGCTTCTGTGGGTCCATTTGAAAACCTTCTTTGGAGACAATGTAGCCTAGGAAAGGCACTGATTCCTCATGAAAATTCACATTTAGATAGCTTGGCTTAGAGATGGTTCTCACGAAGCATCTGTAGTACTCTCTTGACATCTTCTTGGTGAGTGGTGATGTTTTGTGAGATGATTAAGATGTCATCTAAGTAGATAACAACACATTTGTAGAGGAGGTCTCGAAAGATATCATTTATTAAATTTTGAAAGACAGCTGGAGGATTGCATAGGCCGAATGGCATCACTAAGTACTTGAAGTGGCCATCTCGAGTGTTGAAGGCTGTCTTCCATTCATCGCCAGCTTTAATGCGAAGCAGGTTGTATGCTCCTTTCAGATCCAGTTTTGAAAAGATCTGGGCTCCTTGTAGCCTATCAAAAAGTTCTGAAATCAGAGGCAGGGGATAACGATAGTTAATAGTTATTTCGTTAAGACCTCTGTAATCTATGCAAGGACGCAATGTGTCATCCTTTTTGCCCACAAAGAAGAAGCCTGTGCCCGCAGGAGACTTGGACGGTCTAATGAATCCCTTGTTGAGATTCTCCTGTATGTATTCAGACATGGCTTTCTTCTCTGCCACAGACAAGGGGTACACTCTGCCCTTGGGTGGCTCCGTATTCAACTTCAGACGAATGGCGCACTCATAGGGTCTGTGAGGCAGAAGTATATCTGCAGCTTCTTTCGAAAAGACATCTTGAAAAGATGCATATTGAGGCGGCAAGCCCGGCATTACTGGGGTGGTAGGCATACAAGGTAATGGCTTAACCTCAGACAGGCATTGCCTATGGCAGTCTGGACTCCAACTTGACAGTTCCAGAGTGACCCAACCAAATTGGGGCATGTGCTGTTGTAGCCATAGTAATCCCAGTACTATGAGGTGCATAGCCTTCTCTAAAATAAAGAAGGAGATGGTCTCCGTAAGGAGAGCACCGGTACATAGACACACTAGTTCCGTATGCAGTGTTACTTCTCCCGACAAGGGTTCTCCATGGATGGATGAAAGAAGAAGAGGAGGCGACAAAGTGGAAGTGGGGATCCGTAGATGTTCCACTAGTCGTTGAAGAATAAAGTTGCCTCTTGTCCCTGAGTCCACTAGGACAAGAGTCTGGTACTGTAGAGGACAGCAGATGAGAGATACAGGGAGAGAGAGCGGAGGAGAAGGAGTGGTGAGACCTAAGAAGAGTCCTCCCACAGGTCTTAGGTCTGTCCGTTTCCCGGACATATAGGGAAATTTTGGACAGCATGGCCAGCTTGTCCACAGTACATACACAGCCCTAATTTCTTCCGCGTTCTTCTCTCCTTTGACGTCAGATGGCTGCAGCCTAATTGCATCGGTTCCTCTTCTCCGGCAGCTGGGGCCATAGAGGCAGCCCTGGATGCAGTCTTGACTCGAACTTCACTCAGAAAGGGTCTCCTGGAAGTCTTGGTTTCTTGAACTTTATCTTGAAGCCGGCTATCAATTCTAGTTGCCAGTTTCACCAGTTCAGCCAAGGTTTTAGGCATCTCTCTGGCTGAGAGTTCATCCTTCAGACAAGTGTTCAGTCCTTCGAAGAACAGCGTCTTCAGGCATCTTGGGTCCCAGGATAATTCAGACTCCAGTGTCTTGAATTCAATAGCGAAGTCAGCTAGTGTCTTGCTCCCTTGCTTTAGGTGAACCAAGGAAGATCCTGCAACAGAACAGAATATCAGGCAGGGTCATCAAAAACTGATTTAAACAGTTCAAGGAATCCTTCAATGTTGTGAAGGATCGGGTCCTCGCATTCCCTCAGCGAAGATGCCCAGGACAGGGCTCGTCCATCTAGGTATAATAAGATATACGTAGTCTTCACATAGGCATGGGGAAATGTCTAGGTTGTAATGCAAAGTGCATGCAGCACTGGTTAATGAAGTCTCTGCATCTCCATACTTCTCCTAAGTGGGTAGGAGCTGCTAGAGGTACAGTTGTCTTGAACATCACCTCTGACGGTTTAGCCTCTTTACCTGAGGTGGAAGGCGAGTTCATCTGTTGGTGTAGCAAATTAAATGCAGCGGTCAGTCCCTCCAGCCTAGTCTGCTGTTCGGCGATCCGCTGGGCCAGGCCTGGAATGGCCTGCAATGCCGTGAGCTGAGCCGGATCCATGGAGTTGGCAATCTGTTGTTATCACGTGTGTTTTAGTGGATCCTTGGGTGCTGTGGAGATGACCACACCCACGGGGAGGAGCCCCGTGAGGAGCCACAGCACTGGGCTAGACTCTTATACACAAAACACTGGGAATTAACTCTTTATTTATACAGCTGAAGATAGCCACCAGGTGGCAGTGGTGAGTTGTAGTCTCAGGGACCTCGACAGAGGGCGTCCTTCTATCCTTGGTTATTAGGGATGTGAATCGTTTTTGAACGATTAAAATTATCGTCAGATAATTTTAAAATAGTTCTAAATCGTTAGAGTGCACGATACAATACAAATGCCCCCGATTTATCGTCAGGGGCATTTGTATTGTATCGTTAAATAGGGCATGGGAATTATTTGGGGGAGGGCGGGAAAACCGGAACACCAAAACAACCCCTAAACCCACCGCGACCCTTTAAAACCAATTCCTTACCCTCCCCCACCCTCCCGAACCCCCCCAAAATGTTAAGTTACCTGGTGGTCCAGTGGGGGGAGGTCCCGGCGCAATCTCCCGCTCTCGGGCCATCGGCGCCATTTTGGCTACCACTGATAAAAATGGCGCCGATGGCCCGATAAAAAAAAACCCACCCCGACCCTTTACAAATTACCCCTTTGCTTCTCCCACCCTCCCGACCCCCCCAAAAACCTTTTCCATGTACCTGGTGGTCTAGCGGGGGGTCCGGGAGCCATCCCTTCAATCATACCCTTGGTGCCGGTGCTGGAGGTTTCAAAATGGTGCCGATCGCCTTTGCCCTCACTATGTCACAGGGACGGTCTGTGACATAGTGAGGGCAAAGGCGATCGGCACCATTTTGAAACCTCCAGCACCGGGACCGAGGGTATGATTGAAGGGATGGCTCCCGGACCCCCCGCTAGACCACCAGGTACATGTAAAAGGTTTTTGGTGGGGTCGGGAGGGTGGGAGAAGCAAAGGGGTAATTTGTAAAGGGTCGGGGTGGGTTGTTTTTTTATCGGGCCATCGGCGCCATTTTTATCAGTGGTAGCCAAAATGGCGCCGATGGCCCGAGAGAGGGAGATCGCGCCGGGACCCCCCCCCCACTGGACCACTAGGTAATTTAACATTTTGGGGGGGGGGTTCGGGAGGGTGGGAGAGCAAAGGGGTCATTTGTAAAGGGTTGGGGTGGGGTTTTTTTTATCTGCTCAGGCCTCACTAAAAAATTAACAATGTGAATTGGAATCGGAACCTATTCCAATTCACATCTCTAACGATCCGATTTTTTTCTCCCACCATCCGAACCTGATCGTTAAAACAATCAAGCACACGATTCACATCTCTATTGGTTATGTCAGGAGGTTCCGCAGCAAGGGATACTGTGGATGAGACAGATGAGATGTTATAGTACTCACTCGGTGTTAGCTGTAATGGATGCGAATCCACCAGATAGTTGTTGAAGGTACAGGCACTGAGGCAGGGAGAGCAGGCCTTCAAGGAGCGAGTACCTGTTTCCTGAGTGGCACCTGAAAATAGAACAGAGGGCCCCCGAGGAGCGGGTACCCAAGTTAGTAGTAAAACCCCGAAAAGCAGAAGGAGAGCTTCCTGCAGGCAGCAGGGAAGCAGCAGAGTAGCGCAGACAAGAACAGTATGTGATCATTTGAGCCTATTGCCAACTCAATGAGCTAGCAATCTTGAGAAGTAGATATACCCAGATTGGCGTGACATCAGATGAGGGAACGCCCTTGAGGTTCGCGCCACTGGGCGTACTTAGACTTGGGTTGCACGTGCACCCTAGCAGATACCTGGGAGGAGCAATGGCGTATGGCTGCACCATAGCTGTTCCGGGGACGCCAGAGAAGTCGGCTTGACGACGTTGCAGTAGCTATCTTGCCCAGGTAAGCAGGAGGAGCCGAGATAGGGGTGCAATATGTGGGGAGAAGGCATCGAAGATCGACGGATGCAACAGTATGTGATAAATATTGCTTTGTAAAATGCATATTCAAATTCAAAAAATGTAATCGAGAGGGAGGAGTTTGAGCAGAATAAATGGAAATGGGAGCTGTTTAATGTTGTGTGCAATATCATAATGCACGCTATCATGGGATTTAACGCCAGAAATAACTACACCTTTTCCCTGGCATTATGCCTGCAGTAGCTGTGCGTTATGGCCAAAACAGGATTTGGGAGAGGAGGAGGGGAGGGGGAGAGAGAGTGCCTCTATACTGGTCCAATAATTTAACTTTTTATACCACAGGGGGGCATTATGAACTCGGGGTGAGGTTTGTGGGGTGAATTGGTTTTTGTTGGGGGGAGGGGCAGTTTAATATGCAAAGTCATATGTATGAACAGCACAGTTACCATCAGTGAAGATTTCATGTTATTTGGAGGGATGAGAGGTAATAGAAGAGAAGATTGGTACCATGTTCTCTCTACCTAGCTTGATTGCAGCTAGGCAGATAGATAGAGAGAACATGGTACAAATCTACTCTTCTTTCATCTCTCATCCCTGATATTAAATCTTCACTCATGGTAACTGTGCTGTTTGTATGTATGGCTGTGCATGTAAAATAGTCTTCCAGAACCCACCCCACCCCACAAACCTCACCTTGAGTGCCCCCTCTTACAGTGGTGTAAATAGTTAACTATTTTATGAGTCTCTACGAGGTTCTTTAAGAACATAAGAAATTGCCATGCTAGGTCACACCAAGGGTCCATCAAGCCCAGCATCCTGTTTCCAACAGAGGCCAAGCCAGGCCATAAGAATCTGGCAATTACCCAAACACTAAGAAGATCCCATGCTACTGATGCAATTAATAGCAGTGGCTATTCCCTAAGTAAACTTGATTAATAGCCGTTAATGGACTTCTCCAAGAACTTATCCAAACCTTTTTTGAAACCAGCTACACTAACCACATCCTCTGGCAACAAATTCCAGAGTTTTATTGTGCGTTGAGTGAAAAAGAATTTTCTCCGATTAGTCTTAAATGTGTTACCTGCTAACTTCAAGGAATGCCCCCTAGTCCTTCTATTATTCGAAAGTGTAAATAACCGAGTCACATCTACTCATTCAAGACCTCTCATGATCTTAAAGACCTCTATCATATCCCCCCTCAGCCGTCTCTTCTCCAAGCTGAACAGCCCTAACCTCTTCAGCCTTTCCTCATAGGGGAGCTGTTCCATCCCCTTTATCATTTTGGTTGCCCTTCTCTATACCATCTCCATCGCAACTATATCTTTGAGATGCGGCGACCAGAACCGTACACAATATTCAAGGTGCGGTCTCACCATGGAGCGATATAGAGGCATTATGACATTTTCCATTTTATTAACCATTTCCTTCCTAATAATTCCCAACATTCTGTTTCTTTCTTTGACTACTGCAGCACACTAAGCTGATGATTTTAAAGTATTATCCACTATGATGCCTAGATCTTTTTCCTGGGTGGTAGCTCCTAATATGGAACCTAACATCATATAACTACAGCAAGTGTTATTTTTCCCTATATGCAACACCTTGCACTTGTCAACATTAAATTTCATCTGCCATTTGGATGCCCAATCTTCCAGTCTTGCAAGATCCTCCTGTAATGTATCACAATCCACTTGTGATTTAACTGCTCTGAATAATTTTGTATCATCCACAAATTTGATAAGTTCACTCGTCGTATTCCTTTCCATTTCCAAGTATAGATCTCTGAGGCACTCCACTGTTTACCCTTTTCCACTGAGAAAATTGACCATTTAATCCTACTCTGTTTCCTGTTTCCTTTCTCTCTCTCTCTCTCTCTCTCAGCTTGCAATGTGAAAATATGACAGGTGCGATACATTTAACCATGCCCCCTTTTTTTATTGTGGCCACTATTCTTGCTATATTTATAGCAAAATGATGAATCTAAGTTAGATATCTTCACCCTCCCAAGTATGAAGAAGTAGAGAGGAAAAGAAGCTTTGGATAAGATCAATGGGAGCCCATCCAGAGAGACTCAAGCCTTAAGAGGAATAGATATTGATCTTGGCTGGAGAAACTCAAAGGAGAATGGCAATGAGATTACCCTGAAGACCATGGGGTTAAAGTCTACGTTCCTGAAGAAATAACTGATGAGAACTTTGTTTTGCTGACAGAACTGTATTGCATCTGTAAGTTACTGTTTTTTTTCTTGTTTCTATCTACTTCTTCAAGATATTATTATTATTAATTTGATTGTACCTTTTGAATAAGGACCTTATATTGGACTCTACACATTTTTTTTTTTTTAACTACAAGTGAGTTGTGGACTTTTGGTTTATGTAAGTCTCCTCTTGGGCTCCCAGAAGTTAGCTGGTCCCCATTTGGTAAACTATGCTAGACTGTGTTAATCCAGAGTTGCAGCCATTGAAGGTGATACTTGTAAGAACTAGATTGCACTTTCAATTTTATTTGCTTTTGTTTTTTCAAATTTGGTCTGAGATAATGTCATACTGTTAATATATTTTCTACTACTAAGTACTGTGGTACACTTAGAAGGGGTTCTAGCCCTCTTTTTCTGTTTGTCCTCTTCTGTTATCTTCAGGTAAAGAATGGAGAATATATTAGGGTATATTCTGAGAAGATGCCTATCATCACACTTTCCATTTGTCATGTTTTACTACATGTCACTGTAATTTTTTTTTTTTTTGCTATTTCACTGTAAATTCTTTTTTACTTTAATCTAGAGCAGACTTTAGTGAAAAACTAAATATCCTCATAAAGACAACTCTAGTAAGCAACAGCTAACACCTCTTTATTACTGAACACTTTCCAAGGTTCTCCTTCTACTGCATAGCAAGTGCATGGAAGTTCTCTGGCATAGTCATATTGGTAGTCAAAGCTTTACACTTTGGTGAAAGTGGAGGGTAAAAGGGCTCTCCTTCAGTTCTTTCTCCCGAGGCAAAGAGAGAGAGTTTACCTGCCTGAGGAGATAGTATATTTATGATTTGAATCAGGACATTTCCTTTTTCATTGATTGCCTTGCTGAGAAATTCCGGGGGTAGACGTGAGACTGCCCCAACGGTGTATCCACCAACCCACAGCAAGCACATCAGAAGGAGGAGCCGGAAGTGGAGGGTAAAAGGGCTCTCCTTCCGCGTGTAGCTGCCGACGGCACGCCTAAGGGGCGCGCGCGGCTTTGACCGGCTTCGACCGGATTCGCCGGATTTGCCGGATTTGTCTGGGGTATTTGAAGAGTTTGAGCTAATTGAAGAGAAAATTGACATACCCTCAGGTAGGCTTTGGTTTTATACTCTCTTTAAACCTCCTAAGCAAAACACTGATTTAATTGTCCCCTCAGAACTTGACTCTCTATTGCCTTAAAATTAAATTACAAAAGTAATATGCCTCATACCAAGAGAAAGGCAAAGATCAAGCCTTCTCTGGGTATAAATGTAGATTCAATTCAGAGGACTGTGTCAGAGTGGTTAAACTCACCCCAAAATACCCCCGTGGAGGTGGCCGCGATAGGGGAAGATTTTGAGCGGAAACTTCCTCTTATGGCCGATGACATCACACTTAGTCTGGGGGCGCTTGAGATACCATCTCCGCCTGGTACAAATGGGGAAGGACCACAAGAATTACCAAGTATTCACCAACAAGATCGAGAGATTCAAGAAGGATTACAAACATCAACTATTTCTTCTGAACTGGGAGGTTTTGGTGCCCAAGTGTTTACACCTAAACAAGGCAGCACACCAAAGAAAGATAAGAGATTAGAACAGAGTCCACAACATCTAGCAGGGAAAAGTTTGGAAGATAAGAATGTTCAGAATATAATCATAAAGCCTGGAACTATTACTGTGGAAACTCTATGGAACTATATTGCTAAATTTGATTCATCTATCATGAAACTTGCCGATGTGGTTCATGAAACAAATGTAGTAGTGAAAAGAAATTCTGATGTGTTAGAAATCCAACAAAAACAGATTCTTAGTATAGAAAAATGAGTGGAGCAGGTTGAAAAAATACAAAATCTACAAATTAAAGCAGATGGAGAAATTCAAAGAAAGATTGAGAGTTTAGAAAATTATATACGTGCTTTGAATTTAAGGGTTATAAATTTTCCTAAAATTGAAAAAATAAGTCCTGCAGAATTGTTTAGGTCTTATGTTATGCAAGTATTGAAATTACCAGAACAATGTTTGCCCACAATAACGAAAGCTTTCTTTTTGAATACAAAGGTGATAGCAAAAGATAGAGAAAAAGAACTAAACCATAAGAAAGCTGAAGATAGGGATTTGAATAGGCATAAGACAAATATTGAATCATCTATGAATATATCAGACTTCTTAATGAAATCACAAGAAGAAATGCATGTTGAATATCGTGGTATAATGTTAATAACTTTTGCATTTGTCTCAGATAGAGTGAATGTCCTAAAGTATTTTTTCAGGAATAGAGGAAAAACTTTTTACGGACAAAAGATTTGGATATATCCAGATCTGGTTAGGTCCACACAAATTAGGAGAAAGAGATTTTTAGCTTTCAGGAAAAATGTAATTGATAGTGGGGGGACAATTTTTTCTAAAATTTCCTTGCAAATGTGCTGTGAAATTTAAAGGGCTGTGAATTATCAGTTCACTAATCTTGAACATCTTAGATCTTGGTTGGGGATTGAAGAGCAGGCAGTAGGAAAGTAAAAAGGGGGGGGGGCACCTTTTCTTATTTGGATGTTTAGTCTTATTGCAAGTTTGTTAGCGCTCACTAGGTAATAGGGATGTGAATCGGGCTTCGGACGATTGAAAATATCGTCGATATTTTCAAAATCATCAGAAATCAGGGGCTCCCCGAAACGATAGGAAAACCCTACGATATTGATCGTGGGGGTTCTCTTATCATTTTGGGGGAGGGCGGGAAAAACGGCTCACAAAAATAAATCCTAAACCCACCCGACCCTTTAAAACTAATCTCTTTGCTTCCCCCATCCTCCCGACCCCCCAAAATTTTTTTTACAGGTACCTGGTGGTCCAGTGGGGGGTCCCGGGAGCGATCTCCCGCTCCCGGGCCGTCGGCTACCACTAATCAAATGGCGCCGATGGCCCTTTGCCCTTACCATGTGACAGGGTATCTGTGCCATTGGCCGGCCCCTGTCACATGGCAGGAGCACTGGATGGCCTGCGCCATTTTTAAAGATGGCGCCGGCCATCCAGTGTTCTCTGGCATAGTCATATTGGTAAGTTCTCTGGCATAGTCATATTGGTAGTCAAAGCTTTACACTTTGGTGAAATATTTACATTGTAACAATTATGCCTTTTTACAGCTCTCTTTCTTTACTGGATACTGGCTTTTATCTCAAAAACCATCAAGCTAGTGAAATATTCAGAGAATGGAGTAGGACTGTCTCAGCTTCGTTTTTGCATTACTGCAACGATGGTCATTCTCTATGGTCTGTTGATGGCAGTGGAGATCAATGTCATTCGAGTTCGGGTATAGTACATTATATATTTTTGTTTATACAAGCAGTTTCTGTTTACAGTGTAGAATACATTTATTAGCTATTCATATATGTCTAATATAACTTCTTCTTTAGGCAAAAGATGAACAGCTGTGATAAAATAACACCTCTTTTAAATGTGTTAGATGTGCAGTAGGAGGCCCAGGACTCTCCCTCCACACATTTATGTAACACTCTCTTGACCACTTACTTCGCAGTGTATCCCTGGATCCAGAACTGACCTGGTGGGAGCGCCCCCCCCCCCCCCCCCCCCCGCAGACTCTATTGGTCCTCACATTCTTGGCACCCTGTGCCTCCACCTAGGGAAAAAGGTAGTAGTGAGTGGGATTTCCCTCCCTTCACCCAGGAAAAAAATGGGACTGTAAACAAGACTGGCAGTATATACAAATATAAACAGGTTTATTAGACTATATAAGTATATACATTTCTACATGATTATGTACGTCACCAATATGATGTCAAACTGCACACTTATCTATTCGTGGTTAATAGTCTCATGCCACACAATTATATACACAACTATAATAACACAAATATTCATCCCGATTATGGAATCTCTTCAAAAAATACTAGAATTTTGGAACAACTGCCTCCAATCCATCAATAACCTGCTCATGAGCCTTAATTTAATCCTTAATTCAAATAAAACTGAAATTCTCATCGTTTCACAGGACTATAATAATGCAACGGCTAACATACTCCCTTCCATTCAACCTTCCTTTTCTTCTCAAGTCAGAAACCTCGGAGTCATCATGGACAATCAACTAAACCTAAAGAGGTTCATTAATAATACCACAAAGGATGGCATCTATAAATTACAAGTTCTGAAATGGCTCAGACCGCTCCTCCACTTCCAAGACTACCGGTCGGTTCTCCAGGCAATCATTTTCTCAAAAATCGACTACTGTAACTCCCTCCTACTCGGCCTCCCAGCTAACTCCATAAAACCTTTACAAATGCTTCAAAACGCTTCAGCCAGGATCCTGACTAAGTCTAACAAAATAAATCATATTACCCCCATCTTGAGAAACCTTCACTGGCTCCCAATTAAGTTCAGAATCTCCTACAAAGTACTAACAATCATACACAAATATATACACAACCTCATTCCACTGGAACTCAGTATACCTATTCGACCACATATACCCACAAGACCGGTGAGAGCAGCGTATAGAGATACCCTCCTTGCCCCTCCTATCAAAACCTCATTAAATAAACGATCTCTATCCACAGCGGGCCCCGTGCAATGGAACTCTCTACCTCCAGAACTCCAGAAGGAACAGTGCCCAATCACATTTAAAAAGAGACTCAAAACTTGGCTATTCGAACAAGCGTTTAATCTATGCCAATAATCGCTACCTCATTTATCCAATCAGGTGCTACATATACCGTGACTATTGAATCCAATAAGCACCTAGATATTTAGCCAGGTTAGTCTTAATTTCGCAGTAGAACTCGCAGTACCTTATTTTTTCATTGTAATGTATTTGTTGTAATGTATTCGTTGTAATGCATTCCCCAGTTACCTGTTCTAAGTTTATCTCCCTGTTTGATGTAACCGCATTCTTTCATGCATGTTAATGTTATAATGTAAACCGAATTGATATGTAACATTGCTACATGAATTTCGGTATATAAAAATGTTAAATAAATAATAAATATACATTTCTACAAGGTAGTAAGAATATTTAATATTTACCAAATTGGGGTTGTTGGCCCCCACAGAATATCACCATATATAATAGAAGGGGCCTCTTGAGTTCCCACTTAATCAAGATTTATTATTATCCTCACCCTTTTTTTTCCAAGTCTCACCCATGTGAAAAGATGCACCTGGGTTGGTGGGCAGTGTTTCCCTGGGGGGTCCGTTGTATCTAAACCACTGCCATCTCCTTGGTTCTGCTTCTGCTCTGCTGAAAGGAATATACCAATGCTGGGGTCCATACCCTCCTGTGGGGCCCTGACTCCATCTCCTGGAATGCTGCTGGGTTCCACACCCTCCTGGGGGACCATTTGATCTGCTGCTGAGGTCCATACCCTCCTGGGGAATCATTTGATTTGCTGCTGGGGTCTATGCCCTACTGGGGGACCACGCAATGCTACTGGGGTCCACACACTCCTGGGGACTACTTAATGTGCTGTTAGGGTCCCTTTACTCAAGGGGAACCCAGGTTTACTCCCAATCTGCAGCTGTCCTTCAGTGATTGTCCCTTGGAATGAGGACCTTTCCTGGCTTGGGATTACAGCTTCATTAGGCATATGATTTGTATAACATTCAGTGATTCAGGCCCTCTGCAGTCTCAGCTTTTAGTGATTTTAGCTCCTCTAATCTCATGGCTATTCATTTGCTGTTACCCAGCCCGGATGGATCACCTTTGCTCAGCCCGGAAAAAAGCCAAGACCCAGGCAGGACCATAGAAAGAGAATGTATGCACACCCTTCCATACTGCCTGGATTTTTTTTTCTGTTGTCTGAGAACTGGGTACTCAAGGGTCTGATTCCCCTTGTTAGTCAGGGTGAGAATCTGTTTGTTTCCTAGGATTGTTTTTTCAGTACATTTCTCTCATAAATCCCTCTCTCATTCAGAATTCTCCAATGTAGAACTTTTCCAGTCAAAGTTCTGTAATTTAGGATTTTGTTATCTTTTGATTTAAAGTGATATTTCACTGCAAGTTACCAATAGTAGTCCAGGGGCTGTGGCATGCAAATTCCCCTACCTGACTCTCTGACTCATCTAATCAATGGTCATTTAAGCACCTTCACAGTAAGAATTCTGGCAAACTTTTCAATCTCATTCTGGGTTTCCGGGGCTGGTAGCTCATGTTACATAGCTACATTGTTCTCTTTGTTTTGCTGCATGTTCAGTTAAATGGTGGCATGCTCTTTAACCCTCTTTTCCTTAGGAAGGGGGTTTCATTTAACATGGAAGAACCCCCTCCCCCCCAAAAAAAAGTCATGCTCAAGCAGGGAGGTTGAGTGCGAGTCAGTGATGACCCACATCTCAATGCAGGGGCATCAGGATAGAATCATTGTTACTTGGGGGGAGTGGAAAGGGGAGTTTGGGAAAGGATTATTGTCACTTGGAAGGATGGGAAGGGGGGACTGGGACAGGAGTGTTGTCACTTGGGGTGGTGATGGGGGGCTGGAATCCAAAGCCAATTTTTTTTACAAGGAAAGAGAGGGTAGGGGGTCATCATCATGTGGGATTGTTTTCTATTTTAAAACTTTTTATGGGTGTTATGGCCACCTTGACTGGTTGACCCCTGCTCAACTTCCCTGTTTGGCCATGACCTGTATTTTTTGGGCCAGCGGATCTTTAAGGCAATGGCAGGCTCATGTGGTTGGGGCTGCCATCACTTTGAAAGGCTGCTTGTTGCATTTTTTTGTACCGTGGTGTTTGACCACATCACAAAAGAATGCACCATACAGTTGCGATCCTTTTTTTGGGGAAGGGGCCCCACTATTGCTGCAACACCCCACTGCAATAGTGGGATCCCTCCTGTGATAAAACTTGTGGTTTAATGCATCCAGAGATTATATTTTAAGTCCTCTGGGTATAGGCAAATACCTACAGTACCTGAATTGAATCCTCTTTGAAAGTGCTTGAAAAGCAGAATATAAATCAAATAAATAAATAAGTGGAGACAATAATTTAGCTGTCTAACCTATGTTAACCAGTTAATTAAATATTCCTCTAACTAATTAAATTTGAATATAATTCATAGCAGTTCACTTCATTTAACTAGCTAACTTTCAATATGTCTTCGTAGCAGCTAACTTTAGCTGGTTAAAATTTGCTCACATAGCAGCTAAATGAATTTAGTTTCAAGTTTATTCTGGTTATGGTTAAGCTCATCTTGGCTTGGGTACAGGTCATACTGAGGTACTGCAGGTGGCACACTAGGTTAAGTAGCAGTGCCAGTAAAGGTTTTCTTCTCTGTCGCCATCTGCTGGTAGGGAGATAAAACCCAGGTGATTGGACTGATCTCTGGCTTCCAGGAATGAAAATTAGCAGCTAAGAAGCAATTTTCCTTTTTCCTCAGCAGTGTAATATCAAGTGTTCAAATGTCCAGAGGTCTGGCCTAGGGCTTCCTTCTCCCATTCTGGGCCTCCTTATGACTTTCTGAGTGTAGGATATTATTCCTCTCCTTTCAGAAATGCCCTGTGGGTATTAAAGGTGGACAGGGCTAGATAGCTGTTCCATGCCCTTTAAGGTATTCCAGGGTTCTAGTTTACACATATGTCCCCCTTATCTTCTTGGGTTGAGCATATGCCTCTATCAGGGATATTGCCCATTAAAAATTGGTATTCCTATTTCCTTTCCCACCCTGTGTTGGACTTGTGCCTTTCTTCTAAAGGAGGGTAGAATCGGGGTGTGGGCCTGACTTCCTCTCTCTCCACCTGTATATTCTCCCTGACAAATGTAAGGAAATCCTCTTCTGGTGGAGCTGTCTAAAATTTCCACTTATTCCCTCCTCTCTCCTGTTGAACAGAGGCTCGTAAAATCGAGCGTCCATTTTCCTAACCTAATGACAGCCACCTCTCCCAGGCCAAGGTGCTAAGGGCACGCACTTGTCCCTAGCGCCTCCTTTTAGCATGACCCCTCATTTGCATGCTGAATCGTGCACCCAGGAGAGTGGGTTGTGCATGTGTTGAATGAGTGGGCGCCGAAAACGGATGTGCTTTTTTTTAGTGCATCCGTACTGTATTGGCCTGACTGAGACATACCCTTCACACCTCACCCATTCACAGGCCACACAATACAATACTAAAGGCTGGAAAAAGTTTCTAAAATATAGATGTCAGTCAAAATATTTTAAGAGCTGCGAAACTCCTTTCCACCCTGCCCAACTTTTTTTTTCCTTTTTAGATATTTTCACTCTTTTTGTATTTTTCTTAGTTTGCTCATCTTTTTTATTTTTTATTTTGATTTGCTTATTTATTTTTATTTAACTTTTTTACACTTTTTGCCTTTATTCTCCTTGCCCTCCACTTCCTCATTCTTTTTAGTTTATTTGCCTCTTCCCATCCCCAACCTCACCACTTGTTTTCCCCCAGAGAGCAACAGTTGTGATCTCTTTCCTTGGTTAGGGACTCTGCAGCAGCAGGAATTCCTCTCAAACTGAGGCCTGAGTGTGGCAGGTCTTTCTCGGTTGTGGAATATTGCAGAGGCTGTTCCTATGTCTATTTCTGCTGCAGAGTAAGACGCTTTTCACTTGGACCCACTACAGCAGAAGTAGCTCCTCTCCCTGGCCCACCAAAAGAGATGCATGGCTAAACAGTGGCATGCTTACAATGATTTCACTAAATTTTAGTAGCTACCTCTCTCCTGATCTTGCAGTGTTTCCACTACTCTGAGACTTGATAGCATAGCCATTTTTCTTCCCTGATTGGGCAGCTAGTATGACCCCCTTCAGAACTGTTCAAGCTCCCCCTAGCATGTCCATGTCATTGGGCGCCCAGCAGAAGTGGCTGTGCACGGGTTAGGAAAATCATAGAATTGAGCATCTATTTTCCTAACCTGATTGCTGGCAAGACTTTTTTTTTTTTTTCACATTGCCACTTTCTGAGGTTCTTCTGAATTAACATCGCCACAATATTAAGTTGGAGGAACCACAGAAAAGCAGTTTTTTCCTGTTTCTCTGTAAATTTTTGGGGCTCCTCTGCTCTGGGGCTGGTATTAATTTTTGAGGGTAAAAATGTGCGTGTCGGGCGCACATTTATTCTTTACATAAGGGGTTATTAGCTAATAGCCTCCTCAACATGGCATTTACATGTGATGAGAACTACTCGCTGATTTAGATACGCATTTTGGATACGCTAATCTCCTTATTGAATAAGGGGTTATGGACGTGTATCCATAATGCGCGTCCAACTGTGTGACTTATCATTCAGGTTCCCATTCGAAATGTGGCTCGTGTACTGTCTGCCACGTTATGATAGAGACTTCAGTTCTACACTTTTCAACACTGGATATTAATATATATTACATCACACCACCAATTGTGTCTCCTCAGGGGTCATATACATTATCCAATGTCCCTGTCAATTATGCTATGTGGGTAAAACGAAGAGGACCTTAAAGACAAGATTAATAGAACATCGTTCGTGCATCAACATGCACAGAATTACTGCGCCTCTAGTAACCCACTGTTTAGACAGTTTACATACCTTTGAAGATTTGAGAGTCTGTGTACTCGAGCAGCTGATTCCATCGTGGCGGGGTGGTGACTTCGATAAAAAACTGCTCCAGGCAGAACAAAGATGGATCCATCGATTAAATACTGCTTTTCCTCAGGGTCTCAATAATACCTTGGAATATAATGTTTTTCTATGATTTTTAATTCCACCTTTGGAATACAGTACACGTCGTTCTTTGATGGTTGTTCGTTTTTACTACGTGTTGATATAAGACTAGGAGTTCGCGTCTTGTATCCTTGACTACCGAACACGTCTGTTATGACGTCATGACGTTCTCAAAAGAGCGGGCTATTTAATCAGTCAAACCAGTCGAATGCGGTCTCTAGCCCGGCGTTGCTGTAAAGGATGACATTGAGACTTCATGTCCGGTTTCAAAGAGGTGGTTACACCGTTGTCAGCTAAGTACTGGTTTAACTTTCCCACTATATTCAAGCACCAATGGTTTGTTTCATTTTATAGATCACACATCAAGAGTTTTTTGACTCCTGAAGAAGCAGCCGGTAGGCTGCGAAACACGGCCGCTGTCGAGTCGGCACTTCATACATTGTTTGAATACAAGTTTGTACACTGTCAAGCATGTGAGTTGAACGGACCAGAGTGTGTGAGTTTCGAAATACTTGCTGTTCCATCCTGCTAGAGATGATTGTTTGAACCCTATATATCGTGGGATTTTTGAAGTACTAATACACCGTGATATTGTTTGAAAGAACACCGTATATTGTGAACAGACACAGTCATATACATCTATACTGTTTGAGAGAACACCGGAGAGTGTGATTTGAACACATACAGGCTGCAAATGATAGATAAGACCGGACGGCTCAATGTGAATATACTGAGCACGTTGACAAAGGCTTGCTGATGCAGTCCTGTTCTCAAAAATTTATTCTCTTTGTGAGTAGACGGTGTTGACTATTCATATATTTTTTGGTGATACCTTTTGTATATATTGGTTAGTTTCGACAGGTTCGCGAATAATTGCTCTTTGTGTTGTTGGTATGTAAGATAGACCAGACTAGATAGCTGGTCCTGGTGTACAGAGTTCCAGGTTCTAGTCCTTCACAACAAATAGTTTCTGTTTTAAGATTAGCAGTTGCAAAATTTGCACATGCTATTTTTATGGGTGGCTGAAATGTGGGAAAGTTAAATTGCACATATATGTAAGCTGTATATGTGTGTATGGACAACCGCCTACATATGCACATACCCCATCAGTTTTGTGTGCCTACTCTCCATTTGTGAGATATGCATGTAACATTGAAATGAATGAAAGAAATAAACCAACAAATGCTTATTCCTTTGACAGATTCTGTGATTGGTACAGGATAATCTGTAGAACCTTAAAGGGGATCCTGCTCCAAAAATAATCAGTCCACTCTAAATGTTGTGTTCCAAACAAAATAAAGGTTTACTGATCAAAATAAAAGTTTAGCATACAAAAATGGAGACAGTCCAGAATACACAATCAAGACAGTGTTCAATTTCTTAAATTCCAAAAGTCACAAAAAGTTGCACACAATTCCTTACGCCTCCTAATTAAGTTTTCCAGCCAACCAAACTCCCGTATTATTCTTAGAAAGGTTTTTGACTCTTCTGATTCCCACAAAAAGTTAGAGTCCTACTCTTGTACTAAAATTACTCACTGATGACTGGCTTGCTAAGAACAAATCTTCTCCCTGTTGTGCAAAAGCTGGATCGTTCTGTAAACCCCATACCATTTGCAGGAAGGGAATCCTCTCTCTTATGGATCAAATTGAAACCCCAAGGCAGAGTGCACTGTGCAGCCCCTTGCTACTTATCCCCAGGCTCCCTCTAAGAAATTTCTACTTCTCAAAACTCCTCCCAGTAACTCCGAGTCACCATTTATAATCTTAAGAACATAAGAAGTGCTATGTTGAATCAGACCAAAGTTCGTCTAGCATTCTGTCTGACCGTGGTCAGTCTGAGTCACAAGTACCTGGCAGAGCTTCAATAATTCATCTATTTCTTGTATCTCACTACCAGGGATAAGTGCTAGCTTTCCCAAGTCTACCTGTCTAATAATTGTTTATGGACTTTTCCTTCAGGAACTTGTCCAATTCTCTTTTGAACCCCACTATGTTAATTGTCTTGACCACATCCTCTTGCAACAGATTCCATAGTTTGATTGTGCGCAGAATGAAAAAAATACTTCTTATGGTTTGTTTCAAATCTCCCGGTTACTAGTTTCATATTTGAAAGGTAAATAATGTTCCCTATTTACCCATTCCACTCCACTCATGATTATATACATTTTAATCATCAGGGGCGGCTCAACGCAATCTGTTGCATGAGGCAAGGGATGAAATGACGCCCCCTTCCCCATGGTGCGGTGCAGATGAAATTACTAAGAGGTCCGGGGCTAGGGATCCCACCTGAGTCTGGCTCTTTTGGTGATTTGTAATGTTGTGTGGGGGGGGGGGGGGGGGGGGGGGGGGGGGGGAAGGGAGCAGGTAACAGGAATCCTAAAGAAGAGGCAGATATATTATCATTGACACACTTTCTATGAAGCTGGCAATCCTGCCACACTTCTGGGAACCCTATTTTATCTATTTATTTTATTGATATTCTGCCTTTCAGCCATTTCAAAGTGGATTATGTTCAGGTAATGTAGATATGTCCCTGTCCCCAGAGGGTTGTTGCGACCGTCGCTACCCGACGTCTCCACTACGCCCACCTTACCACTTTGGCGACTCCCTCTTTGCCTGCTGGAAGTTTGGCTGCCGCGGCGTCATCTTGCCGTTCTCCTCAGGCGTCCCCGGACCCGCTGGATGCTGCACACTGCCATGTTTCCCAGCAGCCTAAGGGCGCATGCGCGGCGCGGCCCCGACTCAAGTACCAGCAGTGGCGCGAACCTCAGGGCCGTCCCCCTGAGGTGACATCATCATCACCGGATATTTAAGGTCTGAGATATCGCTAACAAATCGAGTTAGCAAGGACTATTACAGGCCGTGGGCGTGGTGCCGGCCCAGGGGCGTTCCGGGGGCGTAAACGAGGCCTTCGAAACCAGCCCCCAGGCGGGGGAATGGGGCCCCGGCAGCCTGCCAGCGGGCGCAAGTTACGCCTGCCTGGGGCAGGGGGGTAGGTTAGGTAGGGGAAGGGAGGGGAAGGTGGGGGGTGCCGGAAAAAAGTTTCCTCCGAGGCCGCTTCGATTTCGGAGCGGCCTCAGAGGGAACCGAGGCAGGCTGCTCGATATGCGCAGGTTGCACAATTGTGCACCCCCCTGCATGCACCGACCCTGGATTTTATAACATGCGCGCGGCAGTGCACGCATGTTATAAAATCGGGCATAGATTTGTTCACACCGGGTTGCGCGAACAAATCTACGCCTGCGCATAACTTTTAAAATCTACCCCTATGTATGAGAAGTATACTTATTGCTTGAAACCACACTAGTGTTGTGATTGTCTCAACACCAATATTTGTACTAATTTGTTAGCAGCAATAAGTATACTTCTCATACTTAGTTTCCAATGTATGAAAAGATCCAACATTCAATACCTTGTAATTTTCAAAAATAGTGTGCTCGTGGAGGAGTCAACAGATGTTTTTGATAAGCCCCTGAGGCAGCTCCTAGAAGAGCAAAATCGGCCAGAGTTGGGCAAGATTCAATAAAAGTCCTTTTTTTACTGATCCTTCTCTTCGTGTTTATCGCTGCTAGCCATCTTGGATCGGCTTCCACTTTGCTTTTTGGGACCATCTTTTTTCCCTGACTTTATTATCTGTAAACTCTATAGCTAGCAGGAGTAAAGCATGATCAGAGTAAGGGATTTCACTAATTTCACAACTTTGAATTCTATCAAACCAACTTTCAGTTATCAAAAAATAATCTAATCTTGAAAACACATGATGCACTTGGGAATAAAAAGTAAGGTCAGAGTCATGGGCATGCAAAAATCTCCATGTGTTAACTAAGCCCAATGTTTTTGTCAGGAATCCTATGCCTATCTGATCTTGATTTTTTTTTTGGTTGCTTAGGTGGATTGCAATCCATGAGATGATTGTCTGTTACATTAAAATTGCACCCCCATAACACAAAAATAGCATCCCATTGAAGAAGCTTGGCCACTAACACTGGGAGTACTCATTAGGGGCATAAACATTGACCAACATAATGTTCTTCCCAAATAAAGAGCCCAATACAATACACGCCTGCGTGCCCGCTTCCAGGGGCCGAAACCTGCCACTTTCCCCACGGGGCCGCCCGGCTAGCAGCCAGCAAGAGCCCGCGGCTCCCTCGGCTCGGCTACGATTTCTCCGCGGCTCGCCGGGTCCCAAAAGGCCGCGCATTCCAGAGCGGCCCGCAGCGCCGCCTCCGGCTCCCCGATCCTCTTCCTAACCCCTGCATGACCCCCCCTCGCTAAACCGATTGATCTCGCCCCACACAAAGAGCAGGCTTTCACCGTTCCCGGGCGGCCGAAACCCCATCTCAGTGTGAACGGCCCGGTGGTGGTGCGCGCTGGACCTTCGCCTGTTTGGATCCCCGGCCAAAGAATGAACAATGAAACCCCAGAGCACAGGTGGGAAGGGGAGGGGGGGAGAAATCCGCCCCCGGCCCTGCTTCTAAGTTACTGACGCGAGAAAGGCGCCACCGCGCTTTGCCAGACTTAAAAGTGCATGCTCGTGTTTCCTGCAGGTAACAGCTCTGGCTCCCGGGATATCCACACCCCGTCTGCGCGCGCAAAAAGCGCTCATTGGCCGTGCATGTCCGGGAAACCAGAGCAGTCAGGGGCGGCCAAGCCTCGCACGTGGGAAATTTGCAGCAGTGGCCGGGTCTCGGGGGATCCTATAAAGCTCCGGTGCACCACTCCCGCCATCTCCCCACCCCTTCAGCAGGAAGCCTGCAGCACACACTGCAGGGCGGGGCAAGAAAGCTGTGCGTCTCCGAGGTTTTGTTCCGTCTGCATGGAGCGCCCCTCGGCTACAGCAGGCACTAATGACTCGGAACGATCTACTCAACTTGTTCATTACAGAAAAATTCATTTCTATATATATATTTGGCACTGTTAATACGCCTTTATTCTACATTAAATAGTTATACTGCTTATATTAAATAATATATCTTTATGTATTACCAGTTAAACTATAATTTTATCACTAGGTTAAATTGTCATCTAGTTAAATTGTCATCTAGTATTACCAGTTAACTATAATATTTATTTATCACTATGTTAAATTGTCATCTAGTTATATTGTTCCATATGTTCTACAGTTCTATGTAAAGCTCCGCTCTCTGTTGGGGCAGTTCATTGTTTTATGTAAACCGGAGTGATTTGTAGTCCCTACAAGAACTTCGGTATATAAAAATTAAAAATAAATAAATAAATAAATATAGCGACCGTTAACATCAGAGAATTGCTTTTCAAATGTGAAAGACAAATTTTTATGCAGAAGAATTACCACACCATGCTGACTAGCTGAAAAAGATGAAAAACAACAGCTACCCACCCAATCTCTGCTTAATTTTCTATGTTCTAAATTATCTAGATAAGTTTCTTGGAGAAAAACTATATTGGATCCTCTCTTTCTCAGATCTGTTAATACTTTCTTGTGCTTAATTGGTGAGTGTAGACCATCGACATTCAAAGCCCTAAAGAGTATTTTTACCATCTTGACACAAAATAAGAGGTTAAATGCCTGCTTAAAGCATTAAACTGTTTAACAGCCAGTCCCCCAGCTCGACCCACTGCCAAAACCCCAGTCACAGCCCAGCCAACCAGAGGGAAAAGAACCCAATTTGCTATAAAACACTGTAACCAGCAGAAAAAAAACACACACACCCTTACTCACACACCCATACACACTCACACCATTATTTCCCAAGGAAGTGTCTCTTGATGTTGTAATTCTGCTAGCGGGTTACTCCTATAAAGGGAGGAGTTAGCAATCTGTTAGAATTCTGCTAGCGGGTTACTCATGTAAAGGGAGGAGTTAGCAATCTATTAGGATTTCTGCTAGAGGTTGGCAGTCTGTTGTAGATCTGCTGCTGGATACTCCTGTAAAGGGAGGAGTTAGCAATCTGTTGCACTCCATAGGCGGAGTTAGCAATCTGTTGTAGGATCTACTATGTGGATGGGAGAAGCTAGCAGAGAGAATGGCAGTCTGATAGAATCCCCTCCCCAAAGGGGAGGAGTAGCAATCTGTAGTGAGCTGCCTCCTATGGGTTTGCTAAGGAATGGCAATATGTTATGATGTAGACTGCAGAGTTGACAATCTGTACCAGCGGAGTACTGGAGATGGTGCACAGCTGGACAGAAGGTAAATAGGTGAATCATTGGGCCAATGGCAGATGACAGTGCCCTCAGGAGGAAGTACCGAGAGGGACCACCGGCTAGGCTGGAGTATGGAGACAGACACAGATAGTTCTTTTATTAGATAAGTAGTATAACCACCAGAGGTGGCAGTAGTGAACTGGTATGCCCGGCAGGGCTGAAGTCCTAAGATACTGGAACTGCGATTCCCAGGTTGCTGAGCTGCAAAGAGACTGTAGATAGTGAGTAGACAGGGTATGGAGATATACATAGCCAGTACTAGATGATAACTCACATAAGGTCTTGAGATAGCTCAGTAGCTGGAAAGGTTTAGGCCCTCGAGGAGCGAGTACCTGATTCCAGGGAAAGCTCTGAGAGTGCGGTGGTCACTCACAATAATCTGTATCTGGAATAGCTTCTAGTCAATAGAGAATCTTCAGAGTGTTCAGGAACATAGGCTCTCGAAGAGCGAGTGCCGGTTCCTATATACCATCTGAAATAGTAACTCACAAATGTCTGTACATGCAATAGCTTTTGGACAAGGAGAATTTTCAGAGTATTCAGGAACATAGGCCCTCGAGGAGTGAGTACCGGTTCCTATCTGTAGTCTGAAATAATAACCCCCAAATGTCTGTACCTGCGATAGCTTCTGGGCATGGAGAATCTTCAGAGTGTTCAGGAACATAGGCCCTCAAGGAGCGAGTACCGGTTCCTATCTGTAGTCTGAAATAATAACTCACTATGTCCGTCTCTTGCAATCACTTCCAGGCAATGGAGAGTCTTCAGAGAGTTTAGGAACATGGGCCCTAGAGGAGCAAGTACCGGTTCCCTTCTGTAATCTGAAATAGAGAAGAGAATGAGGCCCCCGAGGAGCGGGTACCCCTGGTAGGTCTGGAGAGGCAATGCTGCAGAGTGAAGCGGGTCCGAAGGAAATCCCGCAAACAATCCTTTGGGTGCAAAGTAGTCTTGGACAGCTGAAGATTGTCCAATCGGAGTCCTTGCTACTCGATCTGTTAGCAAAAGTAAAGACCTTTTATGTTGGAAGCAGGTGACATCAATACAGGGGGGACACCCCTGAGGTTCGCGCTCTGCTGGTACATACTTTGGAGCACACGTGCCCTATGTCATCAGGAACAGGGCGGAATCCGCAGCATCGAGCTGGCCCGGGGACGCCGGGGAGAAGTGGCAATGGAGACGCCGCGGCATCAAGCCGTCCATCAGGCATGGAGGGAGTCGCCACACAGGTAGAGGGGTGGATCGAGGGTGAAGAGCAGGCACGAACGCAACACTTGATTTCCTAGTAGGGGACTCCATCTCCCTGGTCTGCCATGTAGAAGTTTCCTGAAGGGCTGAAGTTGTTCTTCCTTAGCACTCTTCACCATTCCACATGATCGATTCTGGAGATCTCCCAGCATTCACAAAGAAAAAGAATCCAAGATGATTAATTATATGACACAATGAGAAAAAAACCCAAACATATAGAGATTTAATGTAGAGAAAAAAAGAAAGGCATACATAGCCAATCTGCACTGATCAGCTTACGTGCACAGAAAAGTTCCAATGCTGAGATAAAATCTGTTTTGTGGACTAAATCCAGTCATCTGCCCAACTGATAAGAGAAAGCTTGTGCTTCTGAGGCTGTATGGATAAGCTTAGACTCACCATTGTGGAATACTTTTAATTGTGCTGGAAAACTAAAGAGTTGAATTTAACACCACGCTTATAGAGCTGTGTACAATATGGCGTTAGCTCTTTCCTAGCTACCATAACTTTCGCCGAGTATTCAGGGAAGATCAAGATTTTCTTATTGTCTTATAACAGTTCCTTGTGTTTATGATATGCAGCTATCATTCAGGTGTTTTACAATAATCTGCCTCGGCTTATCTTCTGGTGCTCCTGCTGGGCCTACTGTATGTTGGTGATTTTAATCTGCTAGACGTGGACTGGAGAATCCCTTCTGCAGAATCTAACAGAAGTAGAGAGATAGTGGATGGCCCCGCAAGGGGCTCCGTTCAAACAAATGTAATGGAATCCACGAGGGAAGGAGTTTTACTTGATCTAATGCTCACTAACGGGGATAATGTCTCTAATGTTCAGGTGGGTGCCCACCTCAGCACCAGTGATCATCAAACAGTATGGTTTGATATGGCAAATAGGATCCGGAGTGGTGTCACAAAGACCCAAGTTTTGAACTTCAAAAAACACAGACTGTCCGAAATGGGGAAATATCTGGAGGCAGAACTTGAAGACTGGGAGAAAATGGGAGAAGTCGAACAATAGTGGGCCAAACTAAAAGGAGCAATTACAAAAGCAACAAATGTGTATGTTAAAAAAGTAAACAAAATTACGATAAATAAGAATCCAATCTGGTTCACAAAGGAGGTGGCTGATTTAATAAAAGCAAAAAAAAGCAGCTTTTAAGAAATATGAAGAATTCCAAAAAAGGGGAACACAGGGAGGATTATCTGGTGAATCTGAGGGAGATGAAAAAAGTAATCAAGAAAGCAAAAAGTCAGGCAGAGGAAAGGATTGCATGGGCCGATACAGTAAACCATGCGGGGAGAGCAGGCGAGCACCCGCTCTCCCGGCATGTGCACAGGCCTCTCTCCTGTGCGCGCGATTCAGTAACTTAATATTTATTTAAATTAGGGCCCGCGGTAAAAAGAGGCGCCTCTTTTTTGACAGAAGCGGCGGCTGTCAGCGAGTTTGACAGCCGATGCTCAATTTTGCCGGCGTCGGTTCTCAAACCCGCTGACAGCCACGGGTTCAGAAACCGGACACCGGCAAAATTGAGCATCCGGTTTTCAACCCACGAGGCTGTGGGCCCATTAAAAAAATTAAATTTTTTTTTTTTTTTTAACTTTTGGGGCCTCTGACTTAATATCGCCATGATATTAAGTCGGAGGGTGCACAGAAAAGCAGCTTTTACTGCTTTTCTGTGCACTTCCCCGGCGCCGGAAGAAATTACGCCTACCTTTGGGGTAGGCGCTATTTCTTAAAGTAAAATGTGCGGCTTGGCTGCACATTTTACTTACTGTATCACGCGGGAATGACTAATAGGGCCATCAACATGCATTTACATGTTGCGGGGCTCTATTAGACTCGGGGGGGTTAGACGCGCATTTTCGACGCACTATTACCCTTACTGAATAAGGGTAAAGCTAGCTCGTCGAAAACGCGCGTCCAAATGCCGGTTAACAGTGCTCTCCACCGGAGCGCACTGTACTGTATCGGCCTGTAACGGGGATAATGTCTCTAATGTCCGGGTGGGTGCCCACCTCAGCACCATGTGATCATCAAACAGTATGGTTTGATATTGCAATAGGATCCAGAGAGGTGTCACAAAGACCTGAGTTTTGAACTTCAAAAAAACAGACTTTGTCGAAATGGGTCGGTATCCAGAGAGCGGTCCGCAGCCAGTCCAGGGTCCTGTGCGCGCGCGTCGCCGCCGCTACTGCTCCTCCCTGCCTCGCGCGCCGCCGCTACTCTGCTCCTCCCTGCCTCGCTGTGCGCGCCGCTCCGCCGCTACTACTCCTGCTGCTCCTGCTTGTTGCCGTCGCCGCCGCTGCTCCTGCTGCTCCTGCTTGTCGCCGCCGCTGCTCCTGATGGTTGCTGCTGCTGCCGCCGCCGCTCCTGCTCCTAAGGAGCAGGCGCCATTTTTTTTTTCCGGGCACGCTCTGCTCTGGCCGACGTGCTCGCATGCGCGGTAGAGCTGCTCTCTACTGCGCATTTGCGGCATGTCGGTCAGGGCTCCCTTATCTAGTAGATGAAGTGAGAAACCTCATAACCAAAAGGGCGGGCTTCTTTATACAAACGATAGCCTACTTTCTGCCAAATGTGTAGCGAGTATGGTATGATTTACACATACCATATTCCTCTCTAGTAGGAGCTATGCCGGTGTACCCTCCGCTGCAGACCACTACAGCTTCATCTCCAGGACTCTCTCCGTGTTCTGGTGCCTCGGAACCTCACCATACCATCTCTGTGGGGAATCCCTCATTGTACCCTGCACTGCAGGCCACTAAGATACCATCACTACGAAGAGGACTACTTGGGGGTATTTCCTGTGCTACAGAGTCACCACCATATCGTCACTACTGAGAGACTACTTCGGTGTACCTGTGCTGCAGGTCACGACCTATCATCACTATGAAGAGACTTCTTCGGCGTACCCCACCCTGCGGGCCAATACCAGATCTCCTTCTCTGAGGTATTCCCTCTGGGTATACCCCTCTACTCTGACATCACCACTTCTCCTGCACTCCCCGCTCCGTGGGCTGTGTTCTTCTATCTATCTAGTAAAGACTCTATTCCACAGCTTTTTCTGACATCTGCTGGGACCACGCCTCCCGATGGTGAGGCTCACAGGGCTCCTCCCTGTGGCTGGTGACACCTCTCACCTCGGCCCAGGGTCCACATTCTAACATACCATAACAATCTGGTTAAGTTACAGTCAAGAAAAACAAAGCCCCCTTCCCTTCCCAGGGCTGCCCTTTCCACCCCCCTCAAAACAGCTCATATAAATAAAATAAAAATGTTATAGTGCTGGGAGAATGCCTCCCCCACCCGCTGCACCAACTTCCCCTTAAATGCATACATTTTTAATCTGAATAACCCAATCCCAATGCACACCCCAACACTTTTCCTTCTCCCAACCACCCCCTGCTCTGTACCTTTATTTAAAGTTGATGGCCAGGATCGCAGTAGCCTGCTACCATGATCCTAGCCCAGCACTTCTGGGGATGCTTCTGCCATAGCTAGGCAACTGCTTCCATTGAAAACAAAGGTACTGGGCAGGGGGTTGGTGGGAGAAGGGAAAGGGTTGGGGTGGGTGTTGGGGGTTGGGTGATTCAGAGGGCAACTAAATTAAAAATGTATGCGTTTAAGGGGAAGTTGGTGCAGCGGGTGGGGGAGGGGTTCTCCCGATGCTATAAAAATTGTATATTTTATTTATTTATTTATTTATTTTGTGGGAGGTGGAAAGGGCAGGAGGGAGACAGGCTGCAATGTGATTTTTTTTCTTGAGCGTAACTTAACATGATATATGCTTTATTGAATATATCCAGTTAAGACTCAAGTTATATGGCCCCATGAGGTTGAATGAATTTAAAAACTGATTCCAGCCAACATGTCTCTGGCAATAATTTAGCCAGATAAGAGGCTCAATATGCTTGTTTAAAAAGCCATTTAAATGGATAACTTGTGAGTTATCCATTAAAATGGCTTTTACATATCTACTAGGGATGTGAATCGTTTTTGAACGATTAAAATTATCGTCAGATAATTTTAAAATCATCCAAAATCTTTAGATACGCGATACAATACAAATGCCCCCGATTTATCGTCAGGGGCATTTGTATTGTATCGTTAAATAGGGCGCGGGAAAACCGGCACACCAAAAAAATCCTAAAACCCACCCGAACCTTTAAAACAAATCCCCCACCCTCCTGAACCCTCCCCAAAATGTTTTAAATTACCTGGGGGTCCAATGGAGGGGTTCCGACGCAATCTCCTCCCGCTCTCTGGCCACGCTGGCGTTGAGAAATGGCGCCGGTGGCCCTTTGCCCTTATCATGTGACAGGGCAAAGGTAGCGCCGGCGCCATTTTGTTTCCTGGCTCCCGACGTCACGCGACCCGTCGCCCGTATGACATAGTGAGGGCAAAGGTTGCGCCGGCGCCATTTTGAAGATTGGCAATACGGCTCGCGTGCAGGAGGTCGCTCCCGGACCCCCGCTGGAATTTTGGCAAGTCTTGTGGGGGTCAGGAGGCCCCCCCAAGCTGGCCAAAAAGTCCCTGGGGGTCCAGCGGGGGTCCGGGGGCGATCTCCCGCACGCGTGACGTCGGGAGCCAGGAAACAAAATGGTGCCAGCGCTACCTTTGCCCTGTCACATGATAAGGGCAAAGGGCCACCGGCGCAATTTCTCAACGCAGCGGTGTCCAGAGAGCGGGAGGAGATCGCGTCGGGACCCCCCCACTGGACCCCAGGTAATTTAAAACCATTTTGGGGGGGGGTTCGGGAGGGTGGGGGAGTTGTTTAAAGGTTCAGGTGGGTTTTAGGGGTTTTTTTGGTGTGCCGGTTTTCCCGCCCTCCCCGATTAACGATTTTTAAAACGATTTTTAGAAAAAAAAAAAACTCGACGATCAGATTTCCCTCCCCCCCAGCCAAAATCGATCGTTAAGACGATCGATTACACAATTCACACCTCTAATATCTACTACTATGTATTTAAGATCTAGGAATTGTTGCGCTTGGAGGTGGACCCTTGTCCTGGAGCAGTGGAGAACGGCTCCCTGGTAGGGACCAGGAAGCACCTGCCCCCAGAGGCAGGAGCACTGGAGAAGACGGAGGCTAGGATGAGCTTCACCACTGGAAGTCCGCGGTCCCCCCGGGTGGAGCCCATAGGGACCGGTGCCGCTTGGACTTAGGTGGGCCTCACAGGGTCTCCCGGAGAGGTAGTAGAGAGGCGTGCCCATGAGCAGCAAGGGAGCGTGGTCGGTCACTAGGCTGTAGGTCTGGAGAACCAAGGAAGGCCAGAACAGCGTAGGTGATGACAAGGCAAGGGACAAAGCCAGAATCAGGAAACGTGGTCAATGGCAGCCGGGGTCAGAATCTGAGGATCAGTCTGAGGAGTAGTCAACGAAGCAGGGGTCAGGTTCCAGAGGTCAGACGAGGTCACAAGGCAGGCAAAGGTCAGGATCCAGGCAGCGAGCAGAATGGTCAAGGAACAGGCCGAGGTCAGTACCAGAGAGTCAGTCCGAGGGTACTACCTGGGGAGACAGGACAGACAGACGCTGGAACAGAAGGATGCTGGACAAGGCTGGAACAGTAGGACGCTGGAACAAGACTGGAACAAGACTGTGAACGTGGAGGCAAACTAGTACACTTACAGTGCCGACCCGATTGCCAAGGCAAGGAAGTGCAGGCAAGGACTTCCTTATATCGTAAGTTCAATCAGGGTGTGCCATGGAGCTAGGACCCGCCCCTGGCCCTACAAGAGGCCGGGCGGTGTGTGCGCACGCATAGGGGTGTGGCCAATGCCACCGAGGACGCCGAACTCCTGCGTGAGGCCTGGTGTGCAGTGGAAGGCCCCGTGACCGCCTGGAGGTGCTCGCGGCTGCTGCTGGGGAGGCCGACCGGTGACCTGCAGAGTAGCTAGCGAGGTGAGCAGGCCCATGCGCAGGCTGGGCGTGGACAGGGCGCGCAACAGGAATAAAAACAGGATGGTAGAAAAAGACCATATGGCCCAGCTAGTTGGCCCATCCACACCAACTGTTCAGGTTTACAATCTCTATCATTCTCTCAGAGATGTTCTGTGTTTATCCCATGCTTTCTTGATTCAAATATTGTCCTTGTCTCTACCATCTCCCCAGGGAGGCTATTCCATACATCCACTACCCTCTCTGTAAAGAAATATTTCCTTAAATTACTCCTGAGTCAGCTCTCTAATAAATAGGAAAGCCCCTACAATTAAAGGATTTGAACCCCAACCTCCTGTATAACAATTAAACTCCTTTAACCATTGGGCCAACAGTCAGTAAACAGCTTTTCCCTTGCGATAAGGAAACCATAAGAACATGCCATACTGGGTCAGCCCAAGTGTCCATCAAGCCCAGCATCCTGTTTCCAACAGTGGCCAATCCAGGCCATAAGAACCTGGCAAGTACCCAAAAACTAAGTGTATTCCATGGTACCGTTGCTAGTAATAGCAGTGGCTATTCTCTAAGTCAACTTAATTAATAGCAGGTAATGGACTTCTTCTCCAAGAACTTATCCAATCCTTTTTTAAACACAGCTATACTAACTGCACTAACCACATCCTCCGGCAACAAATTCCAGAGTTTAATTGTGCGTTGAGTAAAAAAGAACTTTCTCCGATTAGTTTTAAATGTGACACATGCTAACTTCATGGAGTTCCCCCTAGTCTTTATTATCCGAAAGAGTAAATAATCGATTCACATCTACCCGCTCTAGACCTCTCATGATTTTAAACACCTCTATCATATCCCCCCTCAGCCATCTCTTCTCCAAGCTGAAAAGTCCTAACCTCTTTAGTCTTTCCTCATAGGGGAGCTGTTCCATTCCCCTTATCATTTTGTTAGCCCTTCTCTGTACCTTCACCATTCCCTTTCTAATAATTCCCAACATTCTGTTTGCTTTTTTGACTGCCGCAGCACACTGAACCGACGATTTCAATGTGTTATCCACTATGACGCCTAGATCTCTTTCTTGGGTTGTAGCACCTAATTTGGAACCTAACATTGTGTAACTATAGCATGGGTTATTTTTCCCTATATGCATCACCTTGCACTTATCCACATTAAATTTCATCTGCCATTTTGATGCCCAATTTTCCAGTCTCACAAGGTCTTCCTGCAATTTATCACAATCTGCTTGTGATTTAACTACTTTGAACAATTTTGTATCTGCAAATTTGATTATCTCACTCGTCGTATTTCTTTCCAGATCATTTATAAATATATTGAAAAGTAAGGGTCCCAATACGGATCCCTGAAGCACTCCACTGCCCACTCCCTTCCACTGAGAAAATTGTCCATTTAATCCTACTCTCTGTTTCCTGTCTTTTAGCCAGTTTGCAATCCACGAAAGGACATCGCCACCTATCCCATGTTGTGTTATAAAAATCTAGGATGTTAATTTCTCATTGCTTAACTTCAAGTTTTAATATTTAATTTGAGTTTTGTTGTTTTCTATGGGCTTGTCAAATTACTGGCTTCATTGGCTCCTGGTATAAAGTTTATGAAATGTATACAACAGACTGACTTCTATATTATTTATTAATAATAATATTAATAATAATAATAATAATAATAATAATATTATATGTATTTTTTAGAGATACGTGTTTTTGATGAACCCTCAAAAAGTAAAGCCTCCTGAGGACCTGCAAGATCTAGGAGTGAGATTTCTCCAGCCCTTTGTTAACTTACTCTCCAAGGCAACATATTGGTGGATGAATACACTTATAATATCAGCTCACAAGAAACCAATTGACTTGAAGACAATTGGAAAATTACCAATAGCCATGAGGGCTTTAACAAACTATATGTCTTTGAAAGATGCATACGAAGAACAAAAGGTAAAAACATAAAATCTGAAAAAACTCAAAAATAAAGGTTTTCTATTTGTGCCTTGTACTCTGAGTTTAATGTACACTTTTATTGCTTGTTTTAACACTAAGAGAAACACTACAATATAAACTGTATGCTCTAATCTAGAAATATGAAATAGTCAGAAAAACAACTTGAATTTGATAATAAAGTATTGTCAGAAGTCGAGAAGGTTATTTTATTTCTGCCACAGGATAATGATATAAGAACTTATTCAGTATGTGACTTGTAAACTATAACTTTTTTCAAGGTTTTAGTATTTAGGTTTTCAGAAATAGTTTATACTATTTGTTGCAATCAAAAATAAAAATTATCTCAATTAATTGTATAAATTTCTGCTCTAAGATAGTAACTATTAATTGGGTATGCTGGAGCACATGTACACACGTTTGTCGACCCACGCCCCGAGACACAGCCATTTTATAACATATGCACGTATATGTGAACATGTTATAAAATAGCCTGAAGGCACGGACATGTGCATACAGTTTTAAGTGCACATGCGCCTATGCACGCAAATGCTACTTCTACCGCATAAGTGGAGGGATTTTAAAAGACATGCCATTACCAGTTTTACCGGTTTGTTCCCAGTTTGTCCAGGTAAGTTTGTCCAAATCCCCCTAGTTTAATAGCCTGCCTTCTCCACTTTTAGCCCCGACCTTTAAAACCCTGCTGATATGTTTATTTTTTTTTGTTTCATGACTTACACGCCATCCATAGCATAAATAAAGTTACATGGCAGGGGACCCTAGTGCAGGACTGTACGAGTAAGTATTTACTCACAAATTTCAAAGTGAAATCCAGGAACGCCTATGCCTAGTCCAGATCACGCCTCTTCCCTTTTTTTTGAACTTTTAATTTGTGTGCGTAGAGGGAGATATGCATCCACTCGAGCGGCCTTTAAAATCTGCTCGGCAAGCGCCGGCCCAACATATTCTGGTATCTCTTGGTTTTGGCTCATGTCGGGCTTTTAAAATTCTCCTTTAAGGGACCATAGTGAACAGGCAGTATATTTGAAAATATTTAAAAACATAAAGCAATTTTGTCTAATGTATTTATTATATTATATTTATTAGGAGACTATATAATAAAGCTCATGCTAAAATACTTTAGCTTGCAACTAAAAACATTTTAATATTCATATGAAATCCAGACTTAAAATGTTATACAATATATTTTACTTAAAGCATGCTAAACCTTATCCTTAAGTGCTTGGCCCTTATACATGAATGCAAGGTAAGACACAAAAGAGGTAATTTTCAAAGGAGTTACATACCATTGTAGCAATTTTCAAAAGCCATTTAAACATATAAAGTGCATTTACATTTATATGTAAAACCTATTGACAAAGATATATAGTATAGCAATTTTCAAAAGCCCACTTACATGGGTAAAGTTCATTTAAACATGTAAAACCCAGTTTTAAGCATGTAAATGCTTTTGAAAATCAGGCCCAAAGAGTGTGTGTTGCATCTGGTGGTACGCAGGATGGGCCCATGGTCGGCCACTCTTACCTCTAGTCCTGGAACTTGGAAGTCAGTCACTGATGCCGGAGGAAACCACGTCATGTGCGCACGGCAGACTGACATACTCCCTCCATCTTCCCCGCTGGACTTCCCACTAACTCGTGACAGGCTCCTGGGCCTGGCCTGCTGCTGTATCTTCCTTTGCCTCTGGCCCCTCCTGGGGACACGTGTGCACCGAAGGCGCCCTTTCTAAAGGCCCCATGGTGGGAAAACCTCTAAGGCGCCTGAAGATGAGGTCACCAGCTGAGGCTTATAAGAGGCCACCTCAGCAGCCCTTACACGTCTTGGCAATAGGTCGATTCCATTGGAGAAGTGCTTTGCCTCTGTGTCCTGCTTCCTGACTCTGCTATGTATTGATCCTGAGATTTGGTGTTCTGTTCCTGGTTCCTTGGCAGTCTGGTTTCTGAGTTCTTGTCTTCATTGTCATTCTCTCCTTTGTCTGTCCTCAGCATCTTGTCTTGCTCCAGTGGTCCCTTAACCTCCTTCCTCCTCATTCCTTGTCTCTTTGGATTGGACTTCTGGCTTGACCTTGGATTGGATCTTGATGCTGCTTGACCTCTGTCTACCACTGACCACTGCCTGATCCTGACCCTGCCTTGTCTACCACCTGCCCTGACCACTGCTTGTCCCGACTGTGTTGTAGTCTCTCTGCTGGCCTGCAGTGTCTTTTGCACCACGGAGCTTCACCTGGTACCTAAATCCAGCCAGCCCAGGCACCCAAGGGCACAACCCAAGGGGAACCAAAGCTGGTATTGGTGAATCTCCCATAGGGCCTCTTCTTCTGCCAGCTCCACTTTCCGAAGGTGGGGACCTGCAGAGCTCATCCTTGCAAGTTGCACCAACTCCACCTTGGTCTAAGGGTCCACACCAACAGATTGCCGAAGCCATGCACCTTGCGGATGCCTTGGGCCTCTGGGCCATTCCAGGCCTAGCACAGAATATTCAGCAGCAGCAGCAGTTCCTCAAGCTCCTGGTGGGCTCCATGGAGTGACTTAGCGCCCTCCTGGATGCAACAGTATTGTCTGCTGCTTCTTTACCTCCTGCAGCAGGCACTGGTAAACCTTGGATGTATCCAATCCACCCATAATCCGATTACTGGTTCTGCCCTGGCATGCTGGGAATCTGAAACAGTTCCATGGGTTCCTGAACCAATATTTCATGTTCTTTGCTCTTCAGCCAGCACTGTTCCCCCAATCACTGACAAGACTACCTTTGTGCTCGCCCTACTGATTCGGAAGGCCTTGGCCTGGACCTCCCTTTTGAGGGAGTGAACTGACGCTCTTCTTCAAGACCTACAGCAGATTGTCAAGGTCTTCAAGCTCACCACGGTAGGTTCTGATCTTCTCCATCTACACCAGGGCACCGGAACCCTGATGTATTATGCGATAGAATTTCAGACTATGGCTACAGAGCTTAACTGGAGAGAAGACAGCCTTCACAGTATATTCATGGAAGGTTTCTCCTTGCAAATCAAGGACAAGCTAGCCATCTGTGAACATCCAGAATCTCTAGATGGTCTCGACCTGGCTGGGAGAATTCACCGGCGCCGCTAGCAATGGGCTAGAGAGCTCTGCCCTTCATGCAAACCCATTGTGCCGTCTCCCCAGTTTCAACACACAGTTTCTCCTCCATCAGTGTCAGCATCATCCCAGAAGTATTCTAAAGAACCATTACAGCTCGGCCAGAGATGTCTCGCCTCAGCGCAGAGGCATCACAGATGTCAGCTGGGGCTCTTTTTCTACTGCACTGGGACTGGGCACTGGCTCGAGTAGTGCCTAGTGGGGAGGCTTCATGACTCCAGCTCTTCAACTGACTCTTCCTGTGACCAATGTAGTGAATAACCATGAATTTACCACCCAAGCCTTAGATGACTCTGGCTCGGGGAGTAATTTTATTATGAAAGCTCTCTTTGACCACTTACAGCTACCAACCATTCCCAGGAGGACACTGCTAATCATTTCCTCTATCCCCGGAGACTCGTTACTGTGTCAGATCACTTTTGCTACAGCACCTTTGACCATGTGCACTGACCTCCTGCACATGGAGAGTTTGGTTTTACACATCATTGATAAAACAGTACATCCCATTTTTCTGGGTCTCCCATGGCTACAACTTCATTCTCCACAGTTCAACTGGGCCTCATTACAGCTGCCCAGCTGGGGGTCATCTTTGCCGCAGCTCTTGCCTACAACAAGTGGAGCCACCACTCCACTTGCCCTTGGTGGCCAATCTAGTGGGTCTTCCTCCTCAGTACTCTGACTATGCTTGTATCTTCTCCAAAAAGAAGGCTGAGACTCTGCCCTCCCATAGAGTCTATGATTGTGCCATTGACCTTCTGCCTAATTCCAAACCCCCTCATGGCAGGGTGTATCTATTATCTATCCTGGAGACCAAGGCAATATCTGAATACATCAAGAAAAATCTTGACTGGGAGTTTATTCGGCCCTCTACCTCCTCAGCTGGGGCTGGCTTCTTCTATTTCTCTAAGAAGGAAGACTCACTATGCCCATGCATTGAATATTGTGGGTAAACATGATCATGAAAAAGGTTCAGTACCCTTTTCTGTTCATCACTGAACTATCAACCTTCTCCAGGGATCTTCAGGACCTACAACTTAATTCAGATTCAGCACGGAGAAGAAATGGAAGATGGCATTCAATAACAATATGGGCACTTGAGTACCTAGTAATGCCTTTTGGGTTATGTAATGCCCTAGCAGTATTTCAGAAAATGATGAATGAAATCTTCAGAGAACTCCTTTATGTCTGTGTCATTGCATATCTTGATGATATTCTCATCTTTTCTAAGGACCTTAAATTCTACCAACAGGATGTACATCTAGTTCTCCAGAGACTGTGCATTAACAAACTATACGCAAAGTTGGAGACGTGTCTTTTCGAAAAAGAAAGCCTTCCTTTTCTAGGGTACATGATATCCAGCAAGGGCTTCAATATGGATCCAGATATGGTCAAGATTATCCAAGACTGGCCATAACTCACTGGTCTACGTGCCCTACAAAGATTCTTTGTCTTTGACAACTATTACCAGCATTTCATTCCTAACTACTCCAAAGTTGCGGCTTAGCTCACAGCACTCTCCCAAAAAGGTGTCTACAACAAAGTCTGTCCATCGGAAGCCATCACCACCTTCCAAGAATTGAAGGATGCCTTCCTTCAAAGGCCATGCCTCAATCACCCAGATCCCACTCACCCCTTTATTGTTGACGTAGATGCTTCCACTCTGGGGTTAGGAGCAGTTCTGAGACAGCACTTGGATTAAGGAGCTCTCCATCGATGCTCCTCCTTTTCATGAAAATTCTCCCACACTGAAAGCAACTATGGGATCGATGACAGTGAATTTCTGGTTATTAAGCTCGCACTTGAGGAATGGTGTCCCTGGCTCAAAGCAGCTCAACATTGCATTACCATTTATTCTGGCCACAAAAACTTGGAACATCTCCATCATGCACAATAGTTGAATGCTAGTTAGGCCCGTTGCTCGCTTTTTTAGCATGTTTTGATTTCGAATTAAGTTACTGACCAGCCATCAAGAACACTAGAGCAGACAACCATTCCTGCTCCTTCCTGGCTCGTGACATACCACAACCTACCAGACATATTATTAACCCAGCCCGGATCCTATTGGCCACCAAGGAAGATTGTCATCCCATTAAACTCAGAGAAAAGGTACTAAGATGGTCCCACAACTCCCATGTTGTAAGTCACCTTGGATGGACCCGAACTCTTGCTGTGATCCAGCAATTCTACTGGTGGCCCCAGATACAAAGAGATGTCCAGTCCTTTGTGAACTCCTGTCTCACCTTTGCTAAGCAGAAACCCATTTAGAATGACCCTTTTGTGCTGTTAAAGCTGTTGCCAGCCCCAGAGAACCCTGGACTCACTTGTCCACTAACTTTATAGTGGATCTCCCTCTTTCTAATGGCTGCAAAATCATTTGGGTCATAGTCCACTGTTTCTCAAAGATGGCTCATTTTATTCCACTTCCTGGACTTCCTACGACTCTGGAATTAGTTTGTTTACTCATGCACCACATCTTCCATCTGTAAGGCCTGCTGAAACACATTATCTCTGAACAAGGGTCTCAATTTACAGCCAAATAATGGTGCTCTCTCTGTAAAAAGTTGAACATCTCCTTGGATTACACAACAGTGTATCACCCCCAAGCCAATGGATAGTCCAAATGGACCAACTGAACTCTAAAGAGTTTCCTCAGAGCTTATGCAAATGACCATCAAGACGACTGGGCCTTTCTTCTACCATGGGCATATTTTTCCCACAATTTCCATACCTGCACCTCTACAGGACCATCACTTTTTCAAATTATATATGGGAGACAACCATCAGCACCGCTGCCTGACCTATTAGCCATTCCCTCACCAGCAGCCCAGCTGACTGCTCAAGAGCTTGAAGAACTCTGGGTACACACCAATGACATGCTCCTGAGAGCAGCCAAAAGGTCCAAGAAGACCACAGATATGCATCGAAGAGCAGCACCACACTTCAATCCAGGGGACAAAGTCTGGCTCAGCACCCATCACATTCGGCTCTGAATGTCCTGCATGTGGCTCACCCCCTGCTACATATGGCCATTCCCAATCCTGTGCCAGCTGGGCCCAGTAACTTATCAGTTACGGTTACCTGCTACCCTCAGAATCCACAATGCATTTCATGTTTCGCATTTGAAGACTCATTATTTCATGGCTCTTCAGAGACCACTGGAACCCCCAGAAGTTTCCTCTGAGGATAATGTTATCTATCAGGAAAAGAAATTCTGAACGTCTGATGATGTGACAAGAAACGGGAGTACCTTATCTCATAGGAAGGTTCCGGTCTGGAAGAGAACACATGGCAGAGGGCCTGCAACATTCTGAATAAGAATCTCTTGAGGGAATATCATACTACGCACCCCAACAAACCTAAACCTTCAAGGGGGGCTTAGGGGAGGGGTACTGTTATGACCAGTGGTCAGTGGGTCAGGTCTGTGGACCACCACTCTTACCTCCAGTCCCAAACCCTGGGAATCAGCTGCCGATGCCGGGGGAGACTTCCTTGTGCACGCACAGCAGCCCACCATGCCCTCTCCATCTTCCTCGATGGACTTCCTGCTAACTCACAGTAGGCTCCTGGGTCTAGCTTGCCACCATTTTATTTAATTTCTCTCTTCCTACCTAACCCCTCTCCTTTTTCACCATGGGTATAAGTTTTATCCAAGGTGAAGGGAGGGGAAATCTTTAGCAGGACATTTTATGCAGGCAAACTGCTGTTAACCCACATAAAAATTGTTATTCCAAGTACACGCTATGGGCCAGATTTTCAAAGGGGTACATGTGTAAGATACGCGTGTACCCCCCAAAAACCTGCCCGAAGTTCCCCCTGCGTGCGCCGAGCCTAGTTTGAGTAGGCTCGGCGGCGTGCATAAGTCCCGGGGCTTTCCTGGGGGGGGGGGGGGGCGCGTGTCACGGCATTCTCCTTCAGCACCACGCCGCCGCCATTGCTCAGAAGAAGAGGGAAGGCCTGCGCGATCGACGCCCAGAACCGCCGGGGTAAGGCCTTTAAATCCCCCTTACCCTTGGCGAGCCCAGACGCCGACCACGCGGCTGGTTCAACGCGCCATCCGTACACACGGCCCTCCGACCCCCCCCCTGGCAGCCCGACCGGCCAATCGTGTCGAGCAGAGGGGGACCTTTAAATTCTCACCAGCCTCTCAGGCGCCGCTCCTTCAGCACCACGCCACCGCCATTGCTCAGAAGAAGAGGGGAAGGCCTGGCGATCGGCACCCAGACCCGCCGGGGTAAGGCCTTTAAATCCCCCTTACCCTCGGCGAGCCCAGACGCCGACCATGCAGCTGGTTCAATGCGCCGTCCGTACACACGGCCTTCCGAACCCCCCGGCAGCCCAACCGGCCAGTCGTGTCGAGCAGAGGGGGACCTTTAAATTCTCACCAGCCTCTCAGGTGCCGCGCACCAATGGAGCACATCAAAGGGGCAGGCCCCTTTGTGAGCCCCTTCGTGCAGCCACGGAGATAAGGAAGAAGAGAGAAATCTTAAACACTCCACTCCGCCAGCAAAGCCACCCCAGCTGAGCCATCTCTCTTCATCATCAGCATGCTCCACCTCAAACTACACCTGAGAAGTAAGTGCCTTCTCCTTCAGAGAAAAAAAAAAAAACCCTTTACCTCTAACAGTGGGCCAGAAGCTCACACAATTCATCTTATAGGCAGTCTGTCCTTCCCCGAAACCACATCCTAACTACCCCTCCTACCTATACCCGCACAGCAACCTCCCAGCATCCCGCCGCCTCCGGGAACCACTCCTTTTCCACACAGGCTCAAAAGAGTACCTCACAGGCTCATACGAGTACCACACAGGCTCAAACGAGTACCTCTACTCTGTAAAATGAAAAAAATCAACATGATACAAACTTTCCCCATCATCCCTCATTCTCCCCTCAATCTCTGGGGGTTCCAGTGGCCTCTGAAGAGCCATGAAATAATGAGTCTTCAAATGCGAAACATGAAATGCATTGTGGAGTCTGAGGGTAGCAGGTAACCGTAACTGATAAGTTACTGGGCCCAGCTGGCACAGGATTGGGAATGGCCATATGTAGCAGGGGGTGAGCCACATGCAGGACATTCAGAGCCGAATGTGATGGGTGCTGAGCCAGACTTTGTCCCCTGGATTGAAGTGTGGTGCTGCTCTTCGATGCATATCTGTGGTCTTCTTGGACCTTTTGGCTGCTCTCAGGAGCATGTCATTGGTGTGTACCCAGAGTTCTTCAAGCTCTTGAGCAGTCAGCTGGGCTGCTGGTGAGGGAATGGCTAATAGGTCAGGCAGCGGTGCTGATGGTTGTCTCCCATATATAATTTGAAAAAGTGATGGTCCTGTAGAGGTGCAGGTATGGAAATTGTGGGAAAAATATGCCCATGGTAGAAGAAAGGCCCAGTCGTCTTGATGGTCATTTGCATAAGCTCTGAGGAAACTAGAGTTCAGTTGGTCCATTTGGACTATTCATTGGCTTGGGGATGATACGCTGTTGTGTAATCCAAGGAGATGTTCAACTTTTTACAGAGAGAGCACCATTATTTGGCTGTAAATTGAGACCCCCATCATACTCAATCTCCAACGAGCTAAGAGATCATTGATTCCGATCATGAGCTCTCCCCTAACCCAATTCCTGGGCCTATCATTAATCACCCTAACCCTCCTCAACGCCCAATCCTTGTCAAAAAAATCCCATTTGCTCAACGACTATCTCTTGGACACCCAACGGGACTTGTGTGCAATCACTGAAACTTGGTTGAAAAACACAGATACACCCCTAATCAACCAATTACCGACACAACTATATGACTTTTTCTCTATTCCCAGAACAAAAGAAAGAGGGGGTGGACTAATGCTAGCCTCAAAAAAAGATCTTAGACTAGCCCAGCTTCCAATTAAATCTGAGACCAAACTTGAAATCGGATTATTCAAATCCTGCCTGCTCCAAATCTGTCTTATCTACGCCCCGCCTCGGCTGCTAGAATCCGACCCTTCGCCTCTCATAGAATTAGTAGCCAAATACATCAATACCAACTCACCAGCCATCCTGTTAGGAGACTTCAACATTTATAAGAACATAAGAAGAAAATGCCATACTGGGTCAGACCAAGGGTCCATCAAGCCCAGCATTCTGTTTCCAACAGTGGCCAATCCAGGATACAATCACCTGGCAAGTACTCAAACATTAAAGAGATCCCATGCTACTAATTCCAGTAACAGCAGTGGCTATTCCCTAATGGTGTAATAAATGTAACATACCATTGTAGCAATTTTCAAAAGCCTATTTACTCTAGTAAAACCCAATTTTACTCGAGAAAATGATTTTAAAATCAGGCTCTTTGTCAACTTGATTAATAGCAGTTTATGGACTTCTCCTCTAACCAAATCCTCCAGCAATGAATTCCAGAGCTCTATTGTGCACTGAGTGAAAAGAATTTTCTCTGATTTGTTTTACATGTGCTACTTGCTAACTTCATGGAGTACTCCCCTAGTCCCCCTATTACCTGAAACTGTAAATAACCAATATGCATTAACCCGTTTAAGTCCTCTCATGATTTTATAGACCTCTTTTATATCCCGCCTCAGCAGTCTCTTTACCAAGCTTCTTTAACCTTCCCTCATAGGGGAGCCGTTCCATCCCCTTTATCATTTTGGTCGCCCATCTCTATACTTTCCCTAGCGTAATTATATCTTTTTTGAGATGCAACAACCAGAACTGCATACAGTATTCAAGGTGTGGTCGCACCATGGAGCGATATAGAGGCATTATGACATTCTCCGTTTTATTCACCAATCCCTTCCCCATCTGCCAATTGTGAAGCCCTCCTCTCCTCCCTACTAGCTATGGGCTTCAAACAAATTATTAATAAACCCACGCACAAAGCAGGACACACGTTGGACTTAATATTTACAAATGAGCCAATCTCGCACACTTCTGCTCCGTCCTGCACACCCATCCCGTGGTCAGACCACTCAATGATAGAAGCTGAACTATCCTTAAATAAAAAAACGACCACCAACATCCCTATATCCTCGATCCTATTCAGAAAACCATGTTCCATGGAAGTCCTCAACAACACCCTTACCAAGGACCTATCTAACCTGGACCTCACAAATCCGGACAATGCTTTGAACTCTTGGCTAACTATCACCCGTGCAGCAGCAGATAAAATATGCCCCTTAACATCCAAAGAGATCAACCCTGCCCGCACCAACAAAAAACCCTGGTTTTCCACAGAATTAAGAAAACTCAAGCAAGACCTTCAACACAAAGAACAACGCTGGAGGAAGGACCCCTCGCCCACCACACAGGCCTCCTACAGAACGGCAATGACATATTATAGAGCCACCATTCTTCGCACAAAAAGGGACTTCTACGCCAAAAAAATTCACGGTTTCCTATACGACCCTAAAATATTATTCTCATATGTGGCAACACTCACCACCTCTATTCCACCCACCATCCCAGAAGAAGAGGCCCAAAACAAATCTACCGAGCTGGCAATTTTCTTTGATAACAAAATAAAAAATGTACTTATCCCACCATCAACCTCCAATTCTACTTTAAACCACCAGCCTCCACCTTACCAAAACCACTCCTCAATGTTGCATAAGCAATCCCTAGAATCTTTTGATCCTTCAACATCCTTGGAAATTGAATCTATCATCAAGAAAATGAAGCCCTCGTCGCACCCAATAGACCAAATCCCGACCAAACTCCTTCTCACAATCCCAAACACCATTGCCAAACCACTGGCCAACATCATAAACTGCTCGCTCACTCATGGAACAGTCCCGAACGCTTTAAAAACAGCCTCCCTGAAACCACTACTAAAAAAACCCAACTTGGACCCATCCAACCCTATAAACTTCCGCCCCAATCGCCAACTTACCTTTCATAGCCAAGATAATGGAAAAACTGGTCAACTCTCGGCTCACAGACTTCCTGGACTCACACAACATTCTACACCCATCACAATTCGGATTCAGGAAACACAGAAATACAGAATCTCTCCTTCTTTCATTAACGGACAACATCCTGATGGGCCTCGACAAAGGTCAATCATACTTGCTAGCCCTTCTAGACATCTCCGCTGCGTTTGACACAGTTAACCACACAATACTCATCAACCGCTTGATGGAAATAGGCATCTCAGGATCTGCACTCTGCTGGTTAAAATCATTTCTAAGCGACAGGTATTTCAAAGTAAAAATAATCAACAAAGAATCTTCCCCCATAGCGTCCGAGCAAGGAGTACCCCAGGGTTCCTCGCGCTCCCCAACCCTATTCAACATCTATCTTCTCCCTTTATGCCAACTACTCAAAAACCTCAATCTCACCTACTTTATTTATGCGGATGACGTGCAGATCATTATTTCCATCAAGGATCCCATCTCGGACACATTAAACTATTGGAACAGCTGCCTCCACACTATTAACATCCTTCTCACTAGCCTCAGCCTGGTTCTCAATACATCCAAAACCGAACTTCTGGTCATCTCCCCTAACGATAATAACCCACCTGCCAGCATCACAAACATACCATCAGTAAGTCAAGTGAGAGACCTTGGAGCCACTCTAGACCCCAGAATGAACCTTAAAAAATTCATTAACATACCACAAAAGAGGGCTTTTATAAACTTCAGGTCCTAAAACAATTAAGACCTCTCCTTCACTTTCATGACTACAGATCCATCCTTCAAGCCATACTATTCTCAAAAATTGATTATTGCAATGCTCTCCTACTTGTCTCCCGGCCTCTTCCACTAAACCTCTTCAGATGCTGCAAAACGCAGCAGCCAGGATCCTTACTAACACATGCAGGATGGACCACATAACACCGATACTAAAAATACTACATTGGCTTCCCATACACTTCAGAATAATCTTCAAGACTCTGACCATCATTCACAAATCCATATATCATCAATCCTCTCTGCAACTCACCATACCCCTCAAATTACACTCCTCATCAAGGCCAACCAGATCTGCATACAGAGGCTCCCTCCAGGCTCTGCCTAGCAGCTCCACTAAACATAACTCCATCAAAAAACGAGCGCTATCCACCGCAGGACCACATCACTGGAACTCTCTCCCACCAGACCTATGCCAGTAACATTGCCATCTCACATTCAGAAAAATATTGAAAGCGTGGCTCTTCACCCAAGCTTATCGCTGAAGAAATCCATGGTATCCGCAAGGACCGCCACCCCTCGGTTGGGTCCTCTTCTATCTTCACTAAGGATCTGCTATTCTAGAACAGCTAGCGTATATTTAACTTTTCAATTGAATCTTCACTTTGTAAATTTGTATTTAAGTTTAGCATAGAAGCATCCACGCCTTGCTTAGCGGCTCTTCTATACATTTAGAATAGAAATTGTTAATCTATCCCTTTGTCTTCAAACAACCATGTTCGACTTCCCTGTTTTAATGTAACTTTCGCTTCCTGTATTAACTGGTTTTCCCCCTTGTCTATTGTAAACCGGTACGATAAGACCTTGTCTTGAGCATCGGTATATTAAAAAAAAAAAAGAACTTAAATAAATAAATTACTCATGGCGTATTATTTTCACAGATCTGCAAAACAATTTCAAAGCAGGTGCAAATTCAGATGTGGATTAGAGGTATACAGCTGAAAAATGTTTGTCTCGTTTGTTTTTGTTTTTGTTTTGCATTTCATTTTGTGTTATGTTTTAAAACATGCTAAATGATTTTAGCATTTGTCATCTTATTACCCAGCATAATTTTGACTTAATGTTAGTCACAGAATCATGGCATTATGAACGTCATAAAGTTCTGTTGACTCTGTTATGCCCTCCTGGCTGTTGCGCGTCCCTGTCACGTTGGCAACGTGGTCGGGCCTGATCACCTTGCACTTCCTTTGACCAGCTCCGGGCACCCCTCCCTAGCAGCCACAGCCAGTTCATGGCGTCCTCGAGCTCTCCGCTCACCATCCCCCTTGCAGGCCTCACGGCGGAGCTCCTGTTGGGGCTCCGCGTCCTCAGCCACGCCCCTAGGCAACCGATGTGCAGCCATTTAAAGGGCCCAAGGTGGGAAAACCCGCGGGGGCACCTCCCAATGACGTCATTTAGAGTCACTACTTAAGGCAAGGCCCTGTCCCTAGGACCTCGCCTTGGCAATCGGGTCAACACTGTTGGTGTGCTAGTTTGCCTTCGTGTTTCAGTGTCTCTTGTTCCAGTGTCTCCTGTTCCAGCGTCTCCGTGTTCCTGTGTCTTCCATTCCCAGTTGTCCCATGTGTTCCTGTTCCTTCTCAGGTAGTACATCTCCGGACTGACCATTGATACTGACCACTGCCTGCCTGACCATTCTCTTGCCTGCCGCCTGGAACTGACCACTGCCTGCCTGACCATTCTCTTGCCTGCCGCCTGGAACTGATCACTGCCTGCCTGACCATTCTCTTGTCTGCCGCCAGGAACTGAACCCCATTTGGCTTGACTATGTCTGGACTGATTTTGGTATTGACCCTTGCTTTGGCTGACCTCTCTTGGATTGATACTCTGGCTCTGACCCTTGTGCTTCACTCGGACCCTCTCTTCTGGCCTACTGTCACCATTGGACCAACCTGCTTGAAACCAACTGTGGCTTCCACTTGGCTAGACCCACAGTCGCTGCCTGTCTCACCTGGAGAACCTTCCTGAACTGTCGTCTCCCTGAGGTCTCCAGAGCTTCCAGTTTGGGTCTAGGCCATCCACTCTGCATCAGCCACGCACCCTTGCTCGTGGTGGGCACACCCCTCCGCTACCTCTCCGGGAGACCACCAGAGGCCCACTTAAGTCCAGGCGGTCCGGGTACCCAAGGGTTCAACCTGCAGAAACCCAGGACTGTTATTGGTGAAGCTCCAGTTAGCCTCTGTCTCCTTGTGTGCTCCACCTCCTGGTGGCAGGAGCTCTCTGGGTCCGACCAGAGGGCCGTACCAATCCCGCACCAGGCCAAGGGTCCACCTCCAGTGAAACAGGTTGCTAAGGCTATGGACTCGGTGGAGTCTCCTGCCTTGCAGGCCATTCCTGGTCTGGCTAATCATGTCAGAGAGCAACAACAGATCCTGGAAGCATTGGCTTCTTCTGTGGAGAAGATCTGTTCCCAATTGGAAGAATCTGTCATGGTCAAATCAGGGGGTCCTGCCCACACCTTACCCTCATGGGTACCGCTGGCCCTCCCAGTTCCACCCTGTTTTAATGGAGATCCGCGCCTTTGTCGAGGTTTCATAAATCAATGTTATATGCAGTTTTCACTGCAACCCTCGCTGTTTCCTGATGAAGCAACTAAGATCACATTCATCCTTTCGCGTCTTGAGGGGAAGGCCGTGGCATGGGCTTCCCCACTTTGGGAGCATTCTGATGCCATCCTTTGTCAGCTCCCTCAGTTCATCTCCATCTTCTGATGTACCTTCGAGGACCCAGGCTGACAAGCGGTCGCCAGCCGCCACCTGCTCCACCTCCGTCAAGGCTCGCACCTGCTCGCTGAATATACGGTGGAGTTCAGAACACTAGCTACTGAGCTAGGTTGGCAAGAAAACTGCTTAAGGGCACTCTACCTCGAGGGATTGTCTCTGGCCCTTAAGGACGAACTGACCACCTGCGAGAATCCCGTATCTCTAGAAGACCTGATCTCCCTGGTCGGTAGAATTGACTATTGTCTCCAACAACGACATCAGGAGGTGAAGGTTCTCCGAGCTCCTACCCCACGACCATCATGTACAGCGAGTCCTCCATTGAAGGCCTTACCGACTCCTCAGCCACCCGAGGAGCCCATGCAAATCAATCGCAGTCGCTTGACTCCAGAGGAACTCCTCCGACACAGAAATGCCGGCCTCTGCTTATATTTATTTTTATTTATTTATTTTATTTAAATAGCTTTTATATACCGCTATTTGGATATAACTATCATAACGGTTTACAATATTTGTCAATATCTAACAAGTAACAAACAACAGTACAAAGTTCAAAAATGTCATTCTTACATTCTTAAAATTAAACAAAATTACAATTTAAAAACAAATATGACTCATTCATCTAATCATTCATATCATTAGCAGTCTCAACAAAAACTAGTGCTGCGTGGTGAATTCATGTTGATACTGAAAATACTTATTCTGTCTCGGTTTCATCTGTAACAAATGCTTGCTTATATAACCAAGTTTTAATTTTTTTCTTAAATTGGATCACATTAGTTTCTAATCTTAACTCTATAGGAAGTTTGTTCCAAATTGTTGATCCAGTCAGTGACAGAGCTCTTTCCCTTACAGATGTTAACTTTGCTGATATAAATGATTGAATTGATAGAAGTCCTTTATTGGCAGTTCTGGACACCTTCTTCAAACTTGCCCTGTGCATCCAGGAAACTCCAAAGCCTGAGCCTGGTGGGGGTCCCGAGCTTGGGCGCTACTGTTTCTGGTCCTCAACTATTGCTCTCTATCTCCCTCCTAGGGGAGACACGTTCTTTCGCTACCACCACCCTCGTGGACACTGGGGCGAATGGAAATTTTATTATGGAAGAAATCGTCAAGCTTCTTCAAATACAGGCACAACCGCTGGAAGTCCCACTCTGTATCACCTCGATCCAGGGAAAGCACCTCCCCGGTCGTATCACTCACCGTTCCACGACCATTCGCCTCACCGTTGGAACTCTCCTTGACAAGGAAATCTCTCTCCTTATCCTGAAACAGTCCATGCACCCCGTAGTCCTTGGACTTCCTTGGCTCCAGTTACATGCACCCCACTTCGACTGGCAATCCCTGCAACTAATTCAGTGGGGCCCTCAATGTCAAAGCCGCTGTTTACGGCAAGTGTCTCCATCTGTGACCGTCCTAAACTCTACAACCCTTACTGGGTTACCTGCCCCATACTTGGAATTCAAGGATGTGTTCTACAAAATAAACGCTGACATCCTGCCTCCGCTCTGAGAATTTAACTGCCCCATAGAATTATTACCCGGAACCATGCCTTCCAGGGGCAGAACCTATCCCCTTTCACTTCCTGAAACACAAGCCATGTCAGCGTAAATCAAGGAGAATTTGGATAAAGGATTCATCAGACCCTCTAATTCCCTGGCAGGAGCCGGGTTCTTCTTTGTAAAGAAGAAGGATGGCAGCTTGAGATCCTGCATAGATTACAGAGGGTTGAATGCAGTAACTCGTAAGGATTGTTATCCCCTGCCACTTATTAGTGAACTAATAAGTGGCAAGATTTGTGCGCCCTGCAGATGATCAAACTATTTGATCATCTGCAGGGCGCACAAATCTTGATGAAATTGGATCTCTGAGGGGCGTATAACCTTGTATGAATCCAACCAGAAGACATATGGAAGACCACCTTCAACACAAGGGACGGTCACTACGAGTACGTAGTAATGCCCTTCGGACTTTGCAATACCCCTGCAGTATTTCAGCGCTTAATGAACGAGATCTTTCGGGACCTTTTATACTCGTTTGTTGTGATATATCTGGACGATATACTAATATTCTCCAAAGACCTAAAGTCCCATAGTTCCCACGTCCAAACAGTCCTCCAACGTCTCAGAGACCATCATCTCTATGAGAAATTAGAGAAGTGTATTTTTGAACAACCCAGTCTTCCATTTTTAGGCTACATAATTTCCAACCGTGGTTTCACCATGGACCCCGATAAACTCCAGGGTATTCGAGATTGGCCTCAACCTCCGTGCCCTACAAAGATTCCTTAGGTTTACAAACTACTATCGAAACTTTATCGCAACTTCTCCTCTCTGGCCGCTCCACTTACTGCCATGACTAGGAAGGGATGTGACCTCCGAGTGTGGAGTCCCATAGCCCAGTCAGCATTCCACGCCTTGAAGGAAGCCTTCTATACCGGTCCATGTCTCCATCATCTGGATCCCAACCGTCCCTTCATCGTCGAAGTCGACGCATCCGCCATCGGAGTAGTCTTGAGTCAATACTTCTCTAAAGGAACTTTAGTACCATGCTCCTTCTACTCACATAAATACTCCTCTACTGAACAAAACTATACTATAGGGGACCGTGAACTCCTAGCCGTGAAACTAGCCCTCCAGGAATGGTATCCCTGGCTGGAAGGGGCATAACACATATTTACAATATTTACTGACCAGAAGAATCTAGAACACCTAAAGGAGGCCCAGTTACTTAACCCCAGACATGCCCACTGGGCCCTGTTCTTTGAACGCTTCAACTTCGAGCTCCGCTATCGCCCAGCAGCTAATAACCTCCGGGCAGATGCACTCTCTTGCTCCGTCGAACCAGAAGATACACCCGAGACTCCTAGACACATAATCAATCCAGCTTGCATATCAATTGCAGTCACCACCATGGTAACAGCCGGGAAGATGGAGGTCCCCCCACCATCTCCGTGAGCATGTGATCCGTTGGGCTCATGACTCTAAGCTGGATGGTCACCCCGGCTGAGCCCGGACTCTCAAGATGCTTCGAAGGCACTATTGGTGGCCTAGTATGATAAAGGACTCCCACAAATACGTAGACTCCTGTCCGGTCTGCATGCAGCAAAACCCCACAACTGGCCACCCATGGGGCCTTCTCCAGCCTCTTCCTGCGCCCACCGAACCCTGGTCAAGTCTCTCCACTGACTTTATTGTGGACCTGCTTCCTACAAAAGGAAATTCTGTAATTTGGGTTATTATTGACCGCGTCTCAAAAATGGCCCACTTTGTCCCATTACCTAGTCTCCCTTCAGCTCCAGAACTAGCTAGACTCTTCTTAACCAACGTATTTCATCTGCATGGACTACGACAAGACATCGTCTCCGATCGGGGCCCTCAATTTGCTGCTAAATATTGGAGATCCCTTTGTAAAAAGTTCAATATTACATTAAATTTAACCTCAGCCTATCATCTGCAAGCAAATGGCCAAGCCGAAAGGACAAAACCGTTTCTTAAAAACATTCCTGTGATCGTATGTCAACGATCAACAAGATTACTGGGCTGACCTCCTGCCATGGGCAGAACTGTCACATAACACTCACATTGCCTCTGCCACTGATGTCTCACCTTTTTGCGGTACTCTTTGGCTGCCAACCACACCTACCCCTACCGGTTCCATTCAGTGTACCTTCACCTGCAGCTCAGTCTACAACACAAACTATATGCAGACTCTGGAACCAAGTAAAAGAGAGACTAAGCCAAGCAGCTGAGTGAGCCAAATGCTTTACTGACGTCCATCGTCGGGTCACACCGCTGTTCCGGCTTGGCCAGAAGATCTGGCTCAGTACGAAACACATTCAACTACGACTGCCTTCTCAATGGCTAGCCCCCAGATTCATTGGTCCATTCCCTATTCTTCGATGCATTGGAGCATTCACTTACCAGCTACAACTCCCTGCCTCCCTGGGAATCCATAACACATTCCACGTGTCATTACTTAAGCCTCTGTCCTGGCCTTCCAGAAGGCCTCCTCCTCCTACTCAGCATACGGTGGAACCTGAGAACACACTACAGGTCAAGGAGGTCCTTGACGTTAGACATCGTCGTGGCCATTGGGAGTACCTCCTGTCATGGGAGGGTTTCGGCCCAGATGAAAACTCTTGGGAACTCGCTTACAACATCTATGACAAGGACCTGCTTCTAGGATTCCATCGAGACCATCCAGAAAAACCTAGACCGGTAAGTTTTAGATTTAGATCCTTGCCCTTTTGGGATTATAAGGCATTAAAAAGGAGGATTCTATAAAAATGTGCAGTACACAGTAAATAAAATATTGTCTGCGGGAATATATCCAAGATGTCTGCCTGTTGAGAGGCACGGGATTTTGGAGCTCCTCTTTTTTCCTTAAGTTTTCCCACTATGCCTCATACAAAGTATAAGGCAAGGATCTGGGATTTGGTCCTAGCCTCTCCTGGACCAGACCCTCTTCAGCCTATCATGGAGGGTTTCCTCTCCCTTGCACTTGATTCATCGCTGGTGGCATCTGAAGCCATGGAGCAGGCAGCTCTGTCACCGGACCTTGAAACTACTCTTAGCCACGGTGCACCGATGACTTTTCCTCTTCCCCATGTGTCCGGAACTCGGGCAATTTCTCGCCATCATATGGATATACTGCTCCTATATTGACGGCTTCTGGGGAGGACTCCCCCTTAGCACCTATGACGAGGTTGATCACTACTGTAGAGCTGGGCCTATTACCCCAGATGCAATCGGTGAAGCCTGTGAGTGGAGTGGACTTAAATCCTGGAACCTCCCATACAGGACAGTATTCAAGATAGAAACATAGAAGTGACAGCAGAAGAAGACCAAACGGCCCATCCAGTCTGCCCAGCAAGCTTTCACACCTATTTGTTTTCATAATCTGTTACTCTGACCGCTGAGGTCAGGGCCCTTATTGGTAACTTTTTGGTTCCAATTCCTTTCCACCCCCACCATCGATGCAGACAGCAGTGCTGGAGCTGCATCTAAGTGAAGTATCTAGTTAATTGGTTTGGGGTAGTAACTGCCGTAATAAGCAAGCTACTCCCGTTTGTTTACCCTGTGTGTACAATTCAGCCATTGTTGGTTGTCTGAATAAAATGCTCTTTACTTAATTCCCTCTGTTGCTGAAGCAGTGAGCTGCGCTGGATACTTATTCCAAGTCAAGTATCATGCTTAATTGATTCGGGGTAGTAGCCACCGTAACAAGCAAGCTACACCCATGCTTATTTGTTTACCCAGACTATGTAATTCATTCCTTGTTGGTTGATGCTGATATAAATCATCTTTTCTTCATTTTCTCTGCCGTTGAAGCAGAGAGCTATGCTGGATGTGCATTGAAAGTGAAGTATCAGGCTTATTTGATTTGGGGTAGTAACCGCCATAACAAGCAAGCTACTCCCCTGCTTTTTTGTGGATGCAAATCCTTTTTTCCACATTTCCTCTTGCAAATCCTTTTTTCCACATTTCCTCTTGCCGTTGAAGCATAGAGCAATATTGGAGTCGCATTAACTGTGTGAATGTTTATTGAATAAGGATATTAATCTCCAGGTAGTAGCCGTCATTCCCGCAAGCAAGCCACCCCTTGCCTTTTCTCTTCATTCACATCCTCTAGACTTTATGGATCCACAGTGTTTATCCCACACCCCTTTGAAATCCTTCACAGTTTTGGTCTTCAGCACTTCCTCCGGAAGGGCATTCCAGGCATCCACCACCCTCTCCATGAAGAAATACTTCCTGACATTGGTTCTGAGTCTTCCTCCCTGGAGTTTTAAATCGTGACCCCTGGTTCTGCTGATTTTTTTGCAACGGAAAAGGTTTGTCATTGTCTTTGGATCATTAAAACCAATCAAGTATCTGAAAGTTTGAATCATATCACCCATGCTCCTCCTTTCCTCCAGGGTGTACATATTTAGATTCTTCAGTCTCTCCTCATAAGTCATTCTATGAAGACCTTCCACTTTTTTGGTCGCCCTTCTCTGATATAGGAGAACAGAATGCCCTGCAAGATGGCCAAGGCATGGAGCCTCTCTTGTTTTGTCCCACACTTCCTAGACCCTCAGTTATTACTATGGACTCACTTTGGTCTGCTCTCATGGTCCTGGAGAAATCTAAATCTTCTCTTGTTCAAGTTACTTCAACTTTTGCTGGCTGTGTTCAAGTTCTTGAAACTGAGTCTGTTTTTCATTCTCAGAAGATCGATGCTTTGGAACAGCAAGTTTCTTCTTTCCAGCAAGTTCAAGATATGCTGGCTAAATCAGATTCTTATTCTCAGATGCTGAAAATATTGAAAATTCTATCTGCTATTTAAATCTGTGGATTTTGAATTTCCCTCAGTCTAATTTAATTTCTCCAATTGATATGGTTAAAAAATATATTACTGGGTTAAAAAATGTATTACTGAGGTTCTGAGAATTCCTACTGATGCAGTGCCTACCTTTGCTAAGGTTTATATGACAAAATCTTCAGACTTGAACCTAATTGAGTCTTCTTGTGAGCCGGATTTGGATTTGTCCTAATTCCTGGAATCTTCCATGGACATTGAGATTTCTATTTATTATTTATTTAAAATTTTTATATACCGACGTTCATCAAAGATATCACATCGGTTCACAGTGAAATGCAAACAGACGCCTGGGGTGGCGCTTTACATCAAACAAATATAACATAACATATAACATATTCTAGACATGAAACTCTTTTTCTTTCTTTTGTTTTTTCACAAGATCAAGATCTGATTTTAAGATCTTTTTTCCAACATCAACAGTCTGTTTTTCTTGGACAACGAATTTGGATTTTTCCTGATATTACTAGATCTACTCAGGAATGTCGGGAAAAATGTTTTCTTATGTGACCCGAAGTTTTGGCTCTAGGTGCTAAATTTACCTTATTTCCTTGTCGATGTGTTATCATTCACCTTAGAGCCAAACATATTTTTTGATCCCATGCATTTATGTTCATATTTAGATGCCCATCCCACGGCTACCTCAGCTTAACATCTGATTAATGACAATTGTATTGTGTATTTTCAAGTGTTGCCTCTCTTGTTCTTCTGCTTATTTTCTTCTGTTGTCTCACTCTTTAATTCTTTATCTTGGTATTTCTATACCACCTGTGTTATGTTTGGTGGTCTGCGGGCTATCCCCACAAATTGCCACACTCATCTTCCCAGCTGGGCTGTTGCTGCTGGCTCCTGATGTGACCAAGTGCCGCTGATTCTCCGTGTGGTGGGACGCTGTGCTCTGACACAGCAAAATGCCATCAGCTCCTTCTGCAGCAGGACACTGCCGGCCCCATCCTGCCGTGCTCCTCCTTAGGCACGCATGCGCCTGAACTGTCTTTATTTAAAGGGCCCACGGTGAAAAGCTCCACAGCACCTGCTGATGTCATCATATACCAAACCCTATAAAGGGCTCACTGTCTCCTTCTCTCACTGCCTCAGCAACAGGTCCAACTACTTCCTAGTAGTACGTGTTGCTTCCCAGAGTTCCAGTCTTTATCCAGCTTGTCTTCAATCCTCATCTAGCTTGTCTTCAGTCCTCATGCAGCTCACCTTCGGTCCTTGTTCAGCTGTCTTCGGTTTGTCTTCTGTCTTCACTGCAGTCTGTTCCATCCACTTTGCCTGCTTATTCTTGTCCTTGCCTGCTTGTCTTGCCTATCTGTCCCTCTTCTCCTCTCTCAGATAGTTACATGGTTTGACCTGACTTGAACTCCAGATATGCCTGACTGCTGCCTACCTCTGACCATCACCTGGACCTCTGATAAGCCTGATTGCTGCTTGCCTACAACCCTAGCTAATATGGACTTCCTCAGCTTCCAAAAACAGAGACCTGACCTAAATTCTTCTGGACCCAGGACCCAAGTTCAACCTGAGGGGAAAGTGGACTGGTGTAGATGAAGGTCCTGACTGGTTTCTGCTTCATCTGGTTCCACCTGCCAAAGAAACCTGCAGGGCTTCTCCCTGCAGGTAAAGTCAATCTTGCCTTGGCCCAAGGGTCCACAGATACAACAGATTGCTGAGGCCATGGAATTGACGGACATGACCTCACAGCAGGCCATTCCCAGCATAGTCTGCAGGCTATAAGTCCAACAATGTACCATGGAACACATGGCTGCCATGATGGACAGGATCTCCAGTTGCCTGGATGCCATGATCACCCTTTGGTGCCACCGTCATCCACACCAGCACCGCCACTTCCCACAGCACCTAACTGGATAGTTCCTCAGCTGCCAGCTCCACCCCAGTATGCCAGAAACCCCAAGCAATGGGGATTACTGAACCCAGTGTAGAATGCACCTACAGTTACAGGTTCCTCTGTTCCCTGATAATCAGGCCAAAACTACCTATATCCTCTCCCTGCTGGATGGAACAGCACTGGCCTGGGCTTCTCTCCTCTGGGACCCCTCTCTTTCTTGCTCAACCTGCCACAATTCATGGAGCAGTTTCTAATTGACTTTGAGGAGCTGGATCATACAGTATTTTGTTCAGTATTTCCCATTTTGTTTCCCCTCTCTTACCACCTCCAAGTTCCCTTATCAGTTTCATTGTAAAGCCCTGTTGGCCAGTTTTATGTTACATGGAAACCGATGTGATGTTTGCCTAACGAATGTCGGTATACAAAAATTTTAAATAAATAAATAAAAATAGCAGTGATGGCCTCTGATCTGCTACACCTCTATCAAGGCTCCCAAACTTTGCTTGAATATGCTGTGGAATTCAGGATGCTGGATTCCAAGATGAACTGGCGAAAAAATAGTTTAGTCGCCATATTCTTAGAAGGCCTCTTTGGGAAAATCAAAGATGAGCTTATCACCAGGGATCTTCACACCTCTGTAGAGAGTCTCATTGCCCTAACTGGTGAAATAGATCATTCAAGAGTACAGGGTGAGTACTGCACCGCAGAATGCCCTACACAGTCGCCTATGGCTGGTCACGGACCACGCCAGAAATGAAGCAGACTCCAGACGAGGAGATGAAGACGAGCTGGAAACATGATGAAGATTCAGGAGAGGCCTGCACTGAGGCATGCCCTACACAGCCACCTGTGGCTGGTCACAGACCATGCTGAAGCAGAGCAGGCTCTGGCTTGAGTCTAGGGCATGGACAGAAGAAGGAAGAAGGAACTCCGAAGACCGGGAACAGGATTCAAAGATTCAAGACTCAGGATTCAAGACTCAGGATTCAGGTACAGACCTTGGCGTTCAAAGCAAGGGCCTTCCGGAGACTTGCGCTGCAGACATGAAGACAGGCCTTATGCCATGAAGCACCCTACACAGCTGCCCATGGGCTGGTCATGGACCACAACAGTGGCACGCCAAGAAAGTTAGATGACTAGGAAACCTAGAAGCAGGACGAAGAGCCAGAGACGGGAATAGTAGGACCAGGACTGGAACAGCAGGAACATGGAATGCCGGAAACATGAAACATCAGGAACACTGAACAGGCAATGAAGAACCAGTGAGAGACCACAGGCAACTGTGATGATCTGATGTGAAGGGCCCGAGGAAGTGCAAGAGAGCCCCTTTTATAGGGCTGAAGATGGCACAGGTTGATGACATCATCTGTTGGGGCCGTGGGGCTTTTCCCGCCGCTGGCCCTTTAAATATTAAGAAGAGGTGCGCAGACATGCCTATGCAGGGCCCAGGACAGGCAGGAGCAGAAAAGCAATGTTGGTGGCATCCCTGCCGCGAGGTGAGGCACAGCAACGGTGGAACCAGGACCAAGAAGAGAGGAGCTTCAACTGCAGCTTCCTAGCCGCAAGGAGGTGTAGACAGCAGATTCCCCTGCCGCGCAGGGACAGTCCCGGCAGTGGCTCTTGTCATGAAGAATCAGCGGGGGGCTCTGCTGCATGAGGACAAGGTCAGCGGCGGTTTCCTGCCATGAAGAGAGGCGGACAGTAGCTTCCATGCCGCAAAAGGTGCAGGAGCCTGCAGCAAGGCGGGCCTGCTGGAAAACACGGCGGCGACAAAGCAGGGGACTGGCGGCGACAATGGCCCGGATGATAAGTGAGGCTGCTCGTGGTAGGAGCACTGGATGGCCCGCGCCATTTTTAAAGATGGCGCCGGCCATCCAGTGCTCCCTCCATGTGACAGGGGCCGGCCAATGGCTCGGATATCCTGTCACATGGTAAGGGCAAAGGCCATCGGCGCCATTTTTATTAGTGGCAGCCGACGGCCTGAGAGCGGGAGATCGCTCCCGGGACCCCCACTGGACCACCAGGTACCTGTAAAATGTTTTTGGGGGGGTCGGGAGGGTAGGGGAAGCAAAGGGATTAGTTTTAAAGGGTCGGGGTGGGTTTTTGTTTATCGGCTCGGGCGCAGCCGATAAACAAAACCGCGATCGGGCCCGATGGAAAAAACCCCACATGTGAATTGGAACCGGAATCCGAACCGATTCCAGTTCCGATTCACATCTCTAATTTCTAACAGTGGCCAATCCAGGTTACAAATTCCTAATAGTAGAGAGATTCCATGCTGCTAATGCCTAGGTATAAGGAATGGTTTCTCCAAGTTTACCTGATTAATAACTGTTTATGGGCTTTTTCTCCAGGAATTTGCCCAAACCTTTTTTTAAACCCAGCTATACTAGCTACCTTTACCACATCCTCCAGCAATGAATTCCAGAGGTTAATTGTGCATTGAGTGAAAAATATATTTTTGTTCGATTTGTTTTAAATGTGCTACTTTGTAATTTCATGGAGTGATCCTACCAGGTACTTGTGATCTGGATTGGCCATTATTGGAAAAGGGATACTGGGCTTGATGGACCTTTAGTCTGATCCAGTATGGCAAAAATTATATGTCCTCCATTCTTTGTATTTTTTAATAAACAACCGATTTGATCTCATGATTTTATAGACCTCTATCATATCTCCCCTCAGCTATCTCTTCTCCAAGCTGAAGAGCTTTAACCTCTTAAACATGTCCTCATAGGGGAGCTATTCCTTTATCTGCACCTTTTCTAGTTCTGCTATATTTTTTTTGAGATGCAGTCACCAGAATTGTACCTAGTAAATTAGATGTGGATATACCATGGAGCAATACAGAGGTATTATAAAATTGTTTTATTCTCTATTCCTTTCCTAGTAATTCCTAACATTTTATTTGCTTTTTTTGACCTCTGTTGTACACTTAGTTGAGGATTTTAATGTATTATGCACCATGACAGCTAGTTCCTTTTCTGGGGTACTGAATCCTAAAATGGAACCTAACATCATGCATTATTTTCCCTATGTTCATCACTTGGTATTTTGCAAGCTCCTCATTCAATTTCTTTCAATAAGAACTTGGAATAATTTTGTATTATCTGCAAATATGATCACCTCACTAGTTGTTCCCTTTTCCAAATACCCCTGGGGCACTCCATTATTTACCTTTCTCCAGTGAGGAAACTCACCATTTAATCCTACTTTTTTCCAGTCTTCTAACCAATTCTTAATCCACAATAGGACATTGCCTTCTGTCCCTCAACTTTTAAATTTTCTTATGAATCTCTCATGAGAAACTTTGTCAAATGCCATCTGAAAATCCAGATGCACTATTTTTCACATGTTTACTATCTCCTTAAAAAAAAAAAATAGGAGATTGGTGAGACAGGATGTTCCATGGGTAAATACATGTTGGCTGTTTCTCATTAAGCCATGGCTATCTATATGTTCTTTAATTTTGTTCTTTAAAATAGTCTCTATAATTTTTCCTGGCACTGATGTCTGGCTAACTGGTCTATAGGTTCTTGGATTACCCTTAGAGCTCTTTTTAAAGGTTACAGCTATATTGGTCAACCTCCAATACAGATATATAATATGATTGAAGACATTTATGCTGTAAATGAAAGTCTAACTATTAGAGTGTGTCAAAGTAGATATTTAAAAGACAAACACTATGATTCCTGGCAGAAAAATTAGAAATGGTCTTTTAAATGTAACATTTGTATGGGCCATTGCAGGCAATATTTAAAATTAAGGGAATCTTCTACAATATTTTTAATTGTTGCATGATAGAGGAAAAATAAATGTTTTTCATATAGAATAGAATATCCTCAAGTTTAAACAGTTTTACAATTTTCAAATTCTCCTCCATTGCACATAATTGGAGCCACAGATTATTCTGGTATTTAGGATTTTCATAATGAATACTCTTGACAAATCTACACACTTTCCATCAAAGACATGCATTCTTTTGCATAATTTGGTTACCCTTAAAACAAATCTGATGATTTACAGCCCCTCACTGACTAGATTCTGAACACTCTTGTGTTAGATATTTTGGTATAAGGAAAACTGTATATAAGGAGGACAATTTTCAAAAGCCATTTACATTGTAATGCTATAATTTGATTGCAATATGCTTTATCAACAATGTAACCTTAGCAATTCCTTGTATTTCAAATACAGTTTATTATGAGGTTAGTTATTCTATTATTATCTTTTACAGAAAAAGGTGGCCGACAAGCCAAACTGTAATCCTTCTATATGGCTGGCAATGTACCGAGCTTTTGGTCGTCCTATCTTGCTCAGCAGCATATTTCGCTACTTGGCTGATTTATTGGGTTTTGCTGGACCACTCTGTATTTCTGGCATTGTTCAACTCCTTGATGAGAAAAAACAAAATGGAACTCAGATTATAATGTCTGTGAGTGCTCTTTATAATTATTTTTCCATTTATAACCTATATTTTCAGATTCAAAACATTCTTTTCAATTTTTTTTTGTTTTTCACTAAAGAAAATCTATTATTGCTCATTATTAAAGATGTTCACTGTAGGATTATATTGTGATTTTCAATCATTATTTTATCATTGGGGATAAAACATATAGTGTCCAATTTAACAATCTATAATTCGGGCCATATTTTTACTACATTTTCTAGTTTCTCAAACATGAGTTACATTTTTTATAGTAATAGTTTCCAATATTTCTCTGGTACTAATGTCAAAACAATCTATAGTGACCGGGGTTTGATTTCTTTTCCTACTCCTCTGACCCTTTCTATAATTTTTTAATATTTTTTGCTTTTAGAATATCACTGGTTGGAAACTATCAACTCAAGGTTTATAATAATTATAAGTGACAGCAGTTGTCTTAATTTAGTTATTTTGAAGGTCACCTTAGTTTGTTTTCTAGAAAAATATATGTTACGATGCTGCTTGCAGGCCTAGCCACAAACAGCCTCTCCCCGTCCAATGCAGCCTGAGTGTCGCTGCTGCCTGTTCTTCACAGCAGGCAGAGCTGCCACTGCTGCTGCCATCTTTCACACGGCCCGAGTGCCGCTGCCGACCGGCTCCTTCTGCGGCGTGGAGCTGCTGACTTCTTGGACCTGCCTCGCGGCCCAGAGGCCGCTGATGCTGCTGCCTCCATGGGGCAGGAGTGCCACCGCCCTCTTAACTCCATGGCGGGCAGAGCCACCTCCGTTGCCTGCCTTCGCGGCAGGGAGCCGCCATCTTGCTGCCTTCTTTCATGGCCCAGTGCTGCCTCCAGCCTTGATCTTCATGGCATAGATGACTCTGCCACTGTCTCCCCGGTCCTGGCCTCTCTATAGGTGCGCGGCCACACCTCTCCTGGATATTTAAAGGGCCTGCGGTGGGAAAAGCCCCACTGCCCCGCCTAATGACCTCATCTGGGTGTCTTCTCTTCAGCCTTATAAAAGGGTTCCTCGTCAGTCCCTCGTTGCCTTCGCAAGGAGCTTGTCTGTTCCTGGATTCCTCATCTCTTCCAGCTCTTTATTCCAGGAGGCTCCAACGTCCACCTTTGCTTCTTCAAGCTCCTCTGTTCTTCGTGGGAGCTCCCTTGTCTTCATCCGTGGTTCCTGGTCTCTCGTCGGATCCTGCATACTCGTCCATCCTGTGCCTTGATGTTCCTGTCTCCAGATGTTCCTTGTGTTCCCGTTCCAGTCCTGATCCTGATGTCCTCGTCTCTGGCTCTCTGTCCTGCTTCCAGGTTTCCTAGTCCACCTTTCCTGGCATGCCACTGTTGTGGTCCATGACCAGCCCATGGGGGGCTGTGTAAGGCGCTTTGTGGCACAAGGCCTGTCTTCACGTCTGCAGCACAAGTTTCCAGAAAGCCCTTGTTTTTAATGCCAAGGTCTGTTCCTGAATCCGAGTTCCGAGTCTTGAATCCTGAGTCTTGAATCCTGTTGCTGGTCTTTGGAGTACCTTGCTCCTGCTTCCATTCATGCCCAAGACTCAAGCCAGAACCAGCTCTGCTTCAGCATGGTCCGCGACCAGCCATGGGCAGCTGTGTAGAATGCACCTCAGTTTAGGACTCTCCTGAATCTTTGACATGTTTCCAGTTCCAAGTCTCCACTTTCTGCTTTGCTTCTGGCGGCTGTGTAGGGCGCGCTGCGGTGCAGTACTCAACCTATACTAGTGCCTGAATTCTGAATCCTTGTCTGAGTCTCCAAGTATCCTGAATTCTTGTCCAAGTCTCCAAGTGCCAAGTACAGGACTTCCATACTCCCCTAGCTAGCCTGCCGTTTTTTTCCTCTACCTGCCCGACCCTTCAAAGCTTGCTGACTAGGCAAGATTTTTTAATTTTTCTACTTACA